>NC_139230.1:108686713-109088052 GCF_977018435.1 Lepisma saccharinum
TGTATATTTTTTTAGTTCACGGTTCCTCCGCTTGGAGCGCGACAGTCGGTCGCTGTATATGTTGATTTTATACACTTTGTTCATAGTTTCATTAAAGTGGCAACCGAAAACGAAGTTGGTAGCATTGGATAAACCACGTGAGCGTTCGTATACATTTCTTTCAGACTACCGAGCACACGGTCCACCAACGCGAAGAAGCAGGAGTAATATTTAATGTGAATGCTTTGTCTTGCTTGCAGCGTTCCGACATGCGCTAGCTGCAAAAGGAAAACGAAGAAGTACAAACTCAAATAAAGCTATGGTAAGTTGAAGTTTCAGTAACTTTATTTAAATAGCATACTATTGCACGTACGTAAGTAACTAGAATATTCTCAATTCAGACAAAATATGAGGTTATCAAGCTAAAATCAGTGTTACTTTGTGTGTATGTGTGTGGGGAGGAGGAGGAGGCCGAAATTATTAGCGTAAGATTGAGGAGATTTTAATTTAAATCTACTGCAGTGAGATCGGACTTTTGTATGTTCCACGTTTAAAATTAAATCAAATCAATGATTTCATGCGCAGATTGCAAACATCGTTTTTTTTTGTTGTTTTTTTAAAAAAAAAAAAACGGAAACTAACAAATACATCAGAAAGCCAAGGTACATGTTCTGTTCCTACAAATCTGTCACTCATTGTTTGATAAGCCTTTGTTCTCATATTTTTAGGGCTGCTTTTTCTTGTCCTATTTTGTCAGCAGCTGGAAAGCTTTATTTCTGCATAAAAAATAAGAAATAGAAGAGCCGTCCATTAGTAGCCTGAATGCTCATGAAATTAATTTATTTCATGATCTGTGTACGAAGTAATCTCTACGACCAGAGTTTGAGATACATAGTATTAGGATGGCGAAGCACTGTAAAAATAGAAGTGGCAATGATTTACATTAAATTTGTCATAAATGTTTTTAATTCAATTTTTTATTATCTTGTAACATGTTATATTTGCGATATGAATCTCTCCCATGCCGTTACAATATATTTCCAATCAATGTAAATGAGTTTTTGTACCATTTCAAAACTTTTGACTAATCGCGACGATGAGAATGAGTGACGGAGTGATGACATTTATGAAGGGACATTCACAGAGAACACTCATGCCCAGGCCAGAATTCGAACCAGGGATCCCTAATAAATTATTGAATAGCGTGTTACAGTAGAAGCATGCACACCTTTAACAACATACCATTAAAAACTTTATTATTATTTCCAGGCGTCGAGAGCGAAAAAGATCTTACAAATGGTTCGGAAGAGTAGAGGTGGTAGAAAAGACACCTTAACTGGATGGAAACCAAAATATGAAAGCACAAAAGGACTGTCAGAAGAGGAAAGAAGCTGCGTTTTGCAAAATTGTAAGTTTCTTTGTTTCTGTAGGCTTTGTTTATATGATTGTTTACATGGACGTAACTTGGGGCCTAATTTTAAAGGGGCAGAATCTTACTTTAAGCTTAACTTTGGGGGCCAGAATCGAAAAAAAAATGCCATCCCATAAATATAGAGTTCACGATTATTTGCTAAATAACTGACATTTGTGAAATCACAATAAGGACTCTGTATTACTTTGCTATCCAGGTCCAAGAAGGCTAAAGAAGTTAATTTTTACCAAGTCTGAAAATTTTGGATTTGCATAATATTTTGATTACATGCTACTATATGATATGCACTTTTGAGGATCACATTGCTATAATTGTTAGCACATTGCCTGTCAGGCTGAAACTTAAACTAAGCTGCTCCTATGTGCGAAATGGTCCTGAGATTTGGATTCTGTGTTAAACTGTAGGTTCAGTCCAAAATTACTTCTGTATGGCAGACTAAAATTTAAGTGATCAGACTAATTCATTTTCTTGTATATATGAAACCCAAACTACTCACGAAAATATGCTGTTGATGTTGAATTGCATTCTTGCCTAGTGAACAGGCGCTTGAATGTGTGTACATACAAAAAACATTATGATGTAGTTCAAAACATGAACATTTATTTATTTTAAAAAAAACAGCTCTCTTTCTGTATACTTGAATTTGGTATTTCATGAAGTAATCAATGCAGACAAATCAGATAGTTGTTCCTAGAAATTGTAATTCATTGTGAGTTCATGTGTAATTTGTGTGTTTTGAAAAAAAGAACACCAGTACAAATCTTCATGGCACTCTCAGAAGTTTCATTACTGCTGCCATTACTATATTTTCAAATGAGAACCTTGAGGAAAGGAGAGTGAGGAGCCGAAAACAACATTTTGTGGATAATATTCGAATGTTGCTATGAAAAAATATTATAATGTCCTCTTTAAAAAAAATCCAGATAAGATGATATGTACTACCTCAAACAAATTGTTATGTATTATTCGATTGCTACTTTAACTACACTTGTACAAGCCAACTGGGAGGGAGGGAGGGATGGGATTGAGTCTTTAGGTCTTCATAATGGTACATTGTCTCAGTACGTAATATAATGCAAATTCAATAGTTATTGCCAACACTGTACTTACGTAGTAGTGTCAAAATATATTTATTAAGATACACATTTGAATAAAAAATAAAATGAATTATGTGGTTTCGAAATACTGCACGTCCACAGTTCTGGATATTGCAACAAAACTATTTCTGACTCCAAAACTTTATATTATAAATTGACACAATATCAGTTAAATTATTTGTACCATTTCATTAATTCTGAGGAATTTCTAATGTTCGACAATATTAATATTCTAAATTGTGAGAACCACTGAGCAATGTTTCTCTCTTGCATTAGCAATACTTTTGTAATGCATTTTGCTTGGTTGTTAATGCTCCACCCGACCATCATCTTGCAAACATTGTGAGATGTAGGTTATATGCATTTGCTCTCAAACATACATATAATAATGGCAATAGAAGTATTCAAGCATGTGTACAATTTCTCTGGAGTTAAAAAAAATACAAGATTTTACCATCAGATATTTTAAGCACAGATGAACTCCCCCCAAATCAGCTATTATGTATGTCACACCAATTATTCATTTAAGGGAAGCTATTGTGCTTCAGCCCTGCCTGAAATGCACTGGACTTAAAATTATTATTATTTATGGCAATTTGTACATCACAAACTGAAATTTAGATTTCTTTCCTCAATGCATAGCAAAATGTGAATAGTTCATTCACATCGTTAATTAATGTATATGACAAAGTGATTGCAATCTGATTGCCTTTGAAAAACAAACAGTGAATATAAACATGTACAAAACATGAGATATGAATTATATGTTTTTATTCATAAACAAAATAACAAAGGGTCTGTTCCGAAATTCACACGAGTTTAACACATTAAATGAGTTATTGTAACTGGCTGTCACATAAGTGTTTCCGTGAGTTTCAGTATGCTGTTCCAAAAGTCTCATTCCGTGTGTTTCATGCAAGAATGAGATTCACCAAACGCATGGATCAGGAGGCTCGTTTGTTCGGTGAGAATAGTTGCTGCTTCCAGACAACGTACGTGCTGTTGGATTCAAATTGCACTAGTTCGGAAAATGTATTATAATTTTAACAGATAGCGATATGAAGCAACATGCACAAAATGAGTATGACTATAACAGTTCTTAGAATGTGAGTAAAGTGAGTAACAGTGCCCACAGTAGAGTTTATTTTTGCAATAAGGATATTCCTTCCGCTAGACGCCATGTGGAAATTTTTTCTAAACAAAACGCTGCACCTGCGCTTTTACTTAGAGTGTCCCATAAGTCTGTAAAATAACAGGTTTCAACAGATTCACAAGCCCAGTTATTTTCATTGGATGCGTTTGATTCGTTAAGACTTTCGGAATGCACCCAAAATAGTGCCTATTAATAAATCTGCTTAAATTTCATGAATACAGTTTTATGATAACTGTAATGGTCATTCACTGTAGTTCACTTAAAGATATTTAAGATAGTATTTACTATTTTTTCCTCATGTATTTATTTTTAGTTTACCAAATGCTGGATGTGAGCAACAGTGAAACAAGGTCCTGTGAAAATAAACCTCATACGGTTTCCGAACCCATGTCATGGAGTGTAAATAGTAACGTAACATGTTCAGAGACAATATGCCAAGTTTTAGAAGATGCTGGAGGTTATGGACTATTATTACACAGTGATCCAAAAGTGAAAATTGAAGAAGTTGTTCCACCTTCACCTTCCTCGACAGTGTACAGTGGTGACGAATGCAAGCAATATTTGCTTCATGATCCATTCACAGATTCCCATTCCATGCAAAGCAATTTCCTCATGTGTGTGAAAGGACTTAATTTGAGTGATAACATGATGACAGTGCAGCAATATGATTTGGGCGATGTGTGTAACACAGCAGATTCATGCATAAATAATGTCGCAGGGGATCATTTCACAAATTTTCAACCACAGAGTTTAGGTTGTTTGAAAACTGAAACTAATGATAATTTTGAATCTTCATCTTGTTCAACTGTTCATGATAGTGTAAAAGATCCAGACTACGTGAAAGGACTTAATTTGAGTGATAACATGATGACAGTGCAGCAATATGATTTGGGTGATGTGTGTAACACAGCAGATTCATGCATAAATAATGTCGCAGGGGATCATTTCACAAATTTTCAACCACAGAGTTTAGGATGTTTGAAAACTCAAACTGATGATGATTTTGAATCTTCATCTTGTTCAACTGTTCATGATAGTGTAAAAGATCCAGACTACGTGCCTCAGAGTAGCACAGACTCAGAGAACCCAACTTTGGACAAAAATCTTCATGGACTACAAGATGAAGTATCACCATGTTCACTTCCATCACCTCAGACAGGCAGTGAGGACAACAACATCCATGAAAATTCTGTCACTCCAGTTCATGAAAATTCAGGTTCAATTGAAATGCATAATATCTTTGTAGAAAAGAAAACCCGAAAGAGAGAGAGAGATTTTTGCTTCTTTTGCGAAACATTAGTCACACAATTTGCCAGACACATTGCAAGAAATCACAAATGTGAAATTGAATTTCAAAGAATTTTGTCAAAACCATTAAAAAGTAAAGAACGGAAACATCTAATCACAGTTTTAAGAAAAAAAGGCAACTACCTTAACTGCAACCTAGGAAATATCAAACCAGTAAGGAAATCAGTTCTGAATGATTCTCCAAGTAATGTATTACCATGTTCTTACTGTCTTGGGTTTTATTCTCGAAAACAGCTATGGAAACATCGAAAACACTGCCTACAGAAACCTGACAATGCAAAAAAGACATCTGCACAACTGGATGCACAAGATTACTTCATTAAGGGTACACATGTTGACCTACAGCTGAAAGAAAGTGTTTTCCCAAGAATGCGGGCAGACAGTGTTTCACTTGCTCCTAAAAAGGATGCATTAATATGCTCTTTTGGTGCACGTTTCCTCAAAATACACCGGCAAAGACATCAAATAAATGTAACGTCAACGAAAATAAGAGAGCTGGGTAAACTTTTAATAGAAATCAAGAATAGAAATCCCACAATAGAAAGCTTATTGCAGGCTCTAAAACCAAAACATTTTGATCTAATAGTTGAAGCTGTGAAATCTGTAGCAGGATATGACAGAGATGAAGACAGATATAATGCCCCTACTTATGCTATGAATATAAGTACTTCCTTAAAAGAATGTTGTGAGATAGCGATTTCTCACATTTACAAACGACAA
Organism: Lepisma saccharinum; assembly: GCF_977018435.1. Lineage (NCBI taxonomy): Eukaryota > Metazoa > Arthropoda > Insecta > Zygentoma > Lepismatidae > Lepisma > Lepisma saccharinum. The sequence goes on from NC_139230.1 coordinate 108,692,403, forward strand.
AACAAATTCGATCAACACACGCGAAGTGAAGTCGAGGCTGACCTTCGAACAATGATTTTGCTCATAAAATCAAACTGGAAATATGAAGTGTCGCACCAGGCTGCAAACAACCTGCACACAAGAGAAATGAATACAATTACAACAATTCCTTTGGCGAGTGATCTGAAAAAATTTAGAGACTTTCTAATAGATCAAGGGAGAACTGCATTTTCCCACTTGGAAATGAACAACGATGATGAGACTGCTTACAAAGACTTGCTTGAAACTGTGTATTGCAGAGTCATGCTGCTATGTCGAAAAAGTTACTTCTGATGATGGAAAGTGGTGCAGCTTCTAAGTTTAGAGGTAAAAGTCTAGATGAAATAGATGTCAACATTGAAGAAAATTTGTTAGCATCGGAAGAAACCAACTTGAGTGAGAATGAGATTGCTAGTTCAGGAGATGAAAATGAAGACAATCATGAACAAGTAGCCACAGAAATGGATGAGAATGTTAGGACACTAAAAACTTATGAAAAATCTGAGGGAACTTTTTTTGATTTCAGTCAAACGGAAGGAAAGAGCTCCAGGATATGTAGAAGGCACAAAGCGAGAGGTTGTACCTTGGACCGATGAACAAAAGAAGGTGGTTTTGAAATTTTTCAAAAACCATATTTGCAAAAAGAAGCCACCAAGGAGACTCGAATGCGAGATGTTGATTGAAGCAAATCCTGAAATACTGAACAATAAAATTTGGCTTAAAATAAAAGTGTTTCTACAGAACTGTTACACTAAAAAGTTATCCAAGAAACTTCAAACACTTATAAAGTAAACTACAATACCAGCAAAATAATCATGTACAGTGCACACAGCCTCTCTCACTTCGATTAACAAATTACTCAATTACCACTTATCTAAAGATGTAAGACTTCATTGATATTAGCCAAAGTTTAAAATATGGGAAGGCACGTTAGTTTAAAAGGTCAACATTGAAGTTATTAGATGGCAGATTGCCTTAGCAGAGTGCCCTGTCACTGCTGTTCTTCACCATCAACTTTAATCTTTTAAATGTACTTACGTTTCCAAGTTTTATTATTTGACCATTCTTGTCTTACCCCTGAAAAAGGCATGTGGTATGGTAAAAACTTGTGTAAAAAAAGTACATGGCAAAACTGGAATTCAGTTATGTGGTGTAAGTTATCCTTTATATAATTCTTTGTACGGAATGTTGTAAACATGATATCCTGGAATATCATTGAAATAAAAATTTTGTTGATGAGTTCTAATTAGAACTGTAGCAAGTAAGGGACAAATTATAGAAAATATCTGTGCAAATATGCATTATATCATTTTCATAGTACATATTGTATTGAAGAATGTGATTTTCTTGCAGAAACTATGATTAAAATTTCTACTGTGTAAGCCATTATGTATGTTGTCGACACTTGTAATGTCACCTGTTCCAATTTAAATATTTTCTGTTAATTTTGCATAATGATTGATGTTTTCCACTTGTAACAAAATTAAGAATGTTCTGAAACAAACACTGGATATGCATTCTCGCAACATTTCTCAAGTCAAGAATTGATAATTTATGTACACACAACAGTTCCTTATTTTCTCTGTAAGCAATGTTTCAACAACAATAATGTAACTGAAAATTATTACAGCCTATTGAAAATCGTTAATATATCTAAGAGAAAATATTATACTTACAAAAAAACGTTAAACATTGCAAATTTTATGCTTTGGATGCAGTGTTTGTTTAAGGATAAAATGCAATTTTATGTTACACTGAAATTGTGCTAGCTGCGCTAAAAAAGGGGGTTGCTTCTAATCCGACTTGTTTCTGGGAATAAAGGTTCTGGAACTTTTGAAGTTGTTTTCTTCTTGTGTTCATCATAAGAAATTCACAAAATATTGTGGTATCCCAACTAGCGAAAAGTAGTTGGCTCGACATTCGACCAACCATACTAAAAATGGTTTACCAAATATACGGACATAAAGCACTGGTAATTTTGGCTGTTTCCAAGGTTTGGCCAACATTTTTTTTTGTTTTGTTTTTTTTCAAGTTGTGGTGTCGTAGTGTAAACTTAAGTATAGATAGGTTTGTGTTGTGATACATAAACTTTATTGTGAGTCAAAATATAAACTTCAATACAAATTATTTGTGTAAAATGAAAATGTTCACAACACTTTTTCACTCATATGGTATCGTTGTTTTCAAGGTAGCTCAAGGTGGTAGAACAACACCCTTTGTAGAGTTTACTAAGTTTTACACATTGCAGGGAATTTAGTCTGTACATATAGTTGTTTATTATGTATATAGTTAATGAATCACTTTCACAAGAATACTTGCAAAAATGTTCTTGTTCTGATACAGGTTAACAGACAACCATAAGAAATCCCCAATGCTGAAATATCTCTCATCCATGGTGGCTGACAAAGAAGTGTTGAGTGACTGCAAGTTATGAATAGCTTCTACTTTCATTAACAAAATATTATGTTTTCAGCATGTGCTGTGGCTGAAATTTTCTGAAACAATGTACATTTATAATTTACAGCATTCTTATGAAATTTGTCTTAGCAGGAGAAAGTAGTTTTTAAATCAAGGCACAGCTGTTAAGATTTTTTCAAATATTAGCGATATAATCACTATTTGTGAAATACACACGAAGTAACAAATGCCCATCAGCAATTTAATAATTACAGGTAGGACAGAGTGACATATTTTTATGTAACTCAATGTTTTCAATAAGTGCTAAAGTTGTTTGATACCTGGCGGAGGCACAAGTGGTTGGGTTCCCACTTTGGACTGTAGGTCCAGTCCCAATTAGCTGTACTATACATAGACTAGACTTAAAAACTCCAAGTGGAAAAGTTAACAAAAATTGTCATTTTTAAGTCAAGAATACCAGATAATTGCAGCTATAAAAGCAGGGTTCGCATTTTTTAATGAAGAAACAACTTTCCTTGTTTTCTTAAATTATTTTAAACCACGAAGATTGGTTGGTTGGTTGATTTGGTGCTTTAAGTCCACTTTATGCACAGTAAGGCTAATCGGGACTGGACCTACAGTTTAAAGTGGGATCTGAACCACTATGTGCTTCCAATGGGTATCGAACCCGGTACCCCTTGATTACAAGGCAATGACGCTACCACTGCGCCATCGGGGAGGCCGTTTGACCATGAAGAAAATAATGTTTAAAACATAATGCCAAGAAAACATATTCAGATAATTATCTGTTAACCCAAAAAGATAAAACTTTATCAAAATGAAGACTAGTAAATACAAAAAGGTATCCCCCCTTCCACCTTTTCTTACCACATGATATACTTGGCACCCTCGATACTTTCAACTGACCTTAAACTCTGAAAGAGGGAGTGATACTGTCTGGGTTCAATTTCTGTCTAGTTGACAAATTATTTGATATTATTTTATGTGGGTAGTCATTGTGACGAAGCATTGGCTTTAATGTAACCAAATTTGCCATATCTATTTTTTGTTTCAACAAGGTAAAAAAAAAAATTGTTTTTCAGAACAAAACTAAAAATATGTGTTTTGTTGCTTTAGACAACTCACACCACAGCATCAATGTATCAAACTTCCAAATAACCTGTGATAACCATCAAAGGAAAAGAGGGTACAACAAAAATGTATTGCAGTCTTTGTTCCAAAGCAATATGTGGAAAATACCAAACAAATTGCTGTTTTTAATGCAACTATGAACGTTAAATCATGTCAAAACTTTTTTGTTTGTTACTATCGGAAATAAATTATGTTGGTAGCCAATAAAGCCAAAGAATAAGGTCGTCAAGATGAGAATGCCTTAGCTTTAGCGTTACTGTTACTGATTTTCCACTTTAGCTGTTTAGGGTTAATCATCCAAGGAAAGACTGTGTTTCTAGTTATAATGTAAACACCCGAGTACCTTCTTAAAATACTTACGTTATACTTTTAAGTCTTCCATGTTGGCTGTTGAGAATGTTCAACTAATTCACAGTTACCAGGATCCACTCTATCCCTGTACTAGCCACTCTGTTGCCGGAAATACCACACATTTTATTGTGAATGCAAAAAAAAACATTAACAATAATGTACATTCCAGTTCAGATAAAGTGACACATTCATTAACTGTACAACCCTACAAAGTTTGTGTCATTTTACAGGAAGGGGAATGTACATTGAGTGCAGAACAAAACTGTTCATCCATGTATCAGTCCCACAAATGTGTTTTAAACTTTGGTAAAAGAAAAAATAGCTATGTGTTTTAAACAGAGTGCCAAGAATACATTTCTGATAAGTAATATGTTTATCATGCAAGGAAGGACTGCATTTCTAGTTACACGGAAAACATTTGAAGAACTTCTTAAAATATCTATTTACATTACTTTTAAATCTTACATGTAGGCTCAAGGTTTAGTTAATCCACGGTTGTCAGTCCCCACTCTAACTCTAGTGGCCGACACATGTGTTGAAGTGATTAGCACATCGTGCTACGACACCAGGGGTCCCGGGTTAGAATCCCAGCTTAGGCATGGATGTTTGTGAGTGTCCCTTCATCATATCGTCACTCACCCTCATCTTCTCAAATTAGCCAGAAGTGGCATGAAAGCAATTAAAATAAAGCAAATCAATCTCTGTAGTTGCTTTACTGTTTTCCCAAATATCACATTTTATTGTGGATGCAAACAAATCGCATTAACAACAATAAACAATGAGTGCGGAACAACACTATTCAGGTGTTTTAAATGTAACCTACAGGTAGTCATAATGGCATGTTTCTTTGTGAAATGGATACATATTTGGCCAATGTCTGTGCACAGTAAACTAAATAACAGAGATTAAGGATAAGTAAAACAACAAAATTTCAAATATCAAGTTTCAAAATATGTTTTAAACAAGACAAAGTTGAAAAAACATGCTTACAGCAGTGTGCTTGAAATGTTTAAAGTATTTTAAAAGAAAACAAAGTTTTGTGTTTTCAATGTTTAGAACAAGTAGTTTTAAACATGCCAACCTGTACGGAAATTGATGAATGTGTCACCAACAAGAATCTGCTTGGCAGGCATACTCTGACCCTTAAAGGTGTCGCAGCATGAAGTCAAATTTGCAACCATTGTTCTAATAACCCTGTATTGCTGACTAAATTAGTAATTGAAAGGTCGCAGAGGGGAAAAAGTCAACACTCGTCAAACTATAGAAAATTATATTTTAAATGCAAAACAGTACTGGATGTACAAATGAAAACGTTAGGTTAGGTTTCTTTTGTTTCATTCACTGAACATTTTCATTGATCAAAGCATATGTAAGGGTTTCGTCAGTGGCATACTGGTAAAACCGTCACTTTGTAATCAAGGGCTTGATATCCGTTTGAGTCTTAAATGGTTCAGATCCCACTCCCAATTTAAACTGTTGGTCAAGTCCCAATTAGTTTAACTGAACATAAAAGTGGACTTAAATCTCAAATTCAAAGCATATGTGTTTGGTACACTCCTGTTCACATAATGTCGCACATTTTATATAGTTCAGCAGTGGAAATGTGTGCCACTTTATGAAACAAAAGAAAGCATTTGTAAAGTACAGCACAACATGCACGTAGCATCAAATAACACTTTAACTTTACAGGTGGGGCAACATTTTTGCCTAAAATTGTTTGCATATGATGATAAATCTAATAATTATGCATTTACCAATACTCGCAAAAGTGTGGAACATTATATTGATAAAAAATATACACATAATAAATCGTTAGGCATAGACTAACAAGCTGTAGAGCATGGTTTCACGGCACCCTTAGTGTTTCAAGATTTTTCCGTAGCACTCAAGTCAGAATGCATCCCTATCTAACACTTACAATGCTCATTTAGTGTGGTTAGGTTGCTTGCCTGAAGTTAAAAATAAACACACGTTTCAATTTCAGAAACATTTTATGTGTAAAAATTACTAAAGAAGCATATATATAATGTTATAATGTTATAAACAAAGGCCTCGAATATTTTCGCCAAGTGCTGAGAAAATCATATGTGGCTATTTTCACCAGCAAAATTAATTACCTGAATCATAACAGTACATTGTATTTTACCTTATTTCATTATATTCATTAGCAATGTTGTAGAACTTACTGCTAACAAGTCACCAAGTAGCGACAATAGCAGATAGTACTGAAACCAGAAATTGCATCAATGGTGTTGGGAATATTTAACGAAGTAATTTTAATGCTAATAGCCCTAAACCTGACCGGCCTAACCTAACAATGAAAACATTTAAGAATGTAATGCCCCTTTATACTAATGCCTTGTGACATATTAGCAGCACCAGTATTTATCAGAACACCCTGCAGTATTTTTCCAACTCCATGGCATGCAGAAAAAAAATATTGCCAACATGAAAATAAATGCACACTGACAACTGAAGAATACACACATGTATATAGCATGCCAGACCACAGTGTAGATCATGCACGTGCATACTTTAAAATCTGGTGAAAATAGTTCAAATTCTAGCTTCACCACCTGGTTAGGTTAGGCAGGACATGTTTGATTCTCTTTAGCATCAATATAAATTCCGTAAATGGATTCTACTGAGGTTTTAATTTACTTCTACATTATTTACCACTTGTGTACGATACTTAGTCACTTGTCAACGGAAAATACATTTTCCATTGGAAGCGTGCATACTTGCATACGGTAATTTATAAGTTGTTTTTTTTTAAAACATAAATAACATATTAAAACTGTTGATGATGGCGAGCACGTTTCCCACGTTAGTTTTCTATTTTTTTCCATCAGAATTCGCCTATTATGCATTGCGAAACATTCTTTAATGTGGGAATCACGTTTAATCGCGAAACAAGAATCGATTTTGTAGCCCCACAAACCACCCACAGGTAGCCCCATGCACCATTCACGGAGACGAGGTATGCTTACGAGGTTAGGTTAGGCCTGTTAGGTTTCATTAGCATAAATAGAAAGCAAATATACCGATTTTCATGTTAAACACAATACACTCTACAGGAATAACATCAAGAAACATCACAAATGGTACAAAAACTTGCTAAGTAATTTCTTCTGTAGAAATAGTGTTCGCCGTCATCAAGAATTTTACCAATAACATTTTTCGGTAAAATTATTGCAGAGTTAAAACAGTTTTCTTACATTTTACACAAGAAACTACTTACCTTAACACATTTCTGTGGACTCTCCTATGTTTATGGAAGTGTATTCTTTTCGAACGCAAACTTTCAGAAGCAAAATAACTTAATTTAAGAGGAAAATCCTGTATTTTAATGCTAATGGAACCTAACCTAACCTCGTAGGCATGCCTCGTCTCCGTGAATGGTGCGTGGGGCTATTCGTGGATGGTTTGTGGCGTTAGAAACACATCGTAATGTATTTTTATGCTGATGGAACCTAACCCAACAGGTCTAACCTAACCTCGTAGGCATACCTCTTCTCTGTGAATGGTGTGTGGGGCTATCCGTAGATGGTTTCTGGCATTAGAAACACATCGTAATTAACTGAGAATGTGTTTCTTTCACAAGAAGAAATATCAATGACCATTAAAAACTGTACAGAAATGTCTTTGAAAAGTGTTTTAACTTTGCGATAATTTTACCCATTTTTCGAAATCCAAACAGTGCTCACTACTTTGATGAAGGTTCAAATTTTGTGTAACAATGATTGCCAAAATTCTACAAAAATTAGTCTTCCTGCTAAGAGAATTGGTAAAAAATGTATCATGTTGGGGGAGAGAAGAGAAGGGAAAGTGGTATAAGTCCAGTGTTGGCTAAATTGAGTTCAAAGCCTTGCTTGAAAGTGCTAATACAGATAAAAGTTAATTCCAATGCTGGTCCAGTGTGCAGTTACTGGTAAAAAGGATGTATCTCATCTTTTTGGGCATTTGTGTTCACACATACTATTTACATAAGCCAGCTGAGTAGTGTTGAGCATTCTTCTAGTATTTACAGAATGTAAAACTTTGAAATTGTTTACCAAAGGAATATTTTAAAATAAAAGGGTGTTGTGACATGTGCCCTTCTAAAATAAACACACAACAAAACAGGTCAACTATATAAAATATCAAAACACCTTCATTCCATCTAATTCCATTTAAAAAAAAAAAAAATCTTCCAGTTTTTCACAAATGATTTCAGTAAAATTCTGCTCCATAGGAGACGCCTGGAAATCATCGAATTTCATGTATGTTACAGTAGTAATGGCAGCACTATGTTCCTACGCGTCAGCAAAAATTTGATGCGCCTGGTGTTAGGTTACATCCGGTTGTAGCGGGCCACGAGTGATTTTATTGTTGAGTCAGCAGAACGTGTCTGATCACCTTGAAGACATCGGAAGCGGTGGGGGGAGGGGGGTCAATGGGTTTGTCACGTTGTTTCTTGATGTATGCTAAACTAACACGTGCGTATGTTTGTGTGTGTGTGGAGGAAATGCGCGCGCAACCATTGCGTATGATTCAAAGACATGAAGAAATGATTTAAAGATGGCGCCGAAGGTGCTTTACCCCCGAAAGTTTAGCGGCTAAGGTTATTGCTCTGTAAAACAAGAGGCGTCGAGGGTTCGATTCCTGGTAGAGTCAATATTGATTGATTGATAGATTGAGTTAGTTTTTTAAGTCCGTTTTATGCACGGCAAAACTAATCAGGATTGGAGCTACAGTTGAAAAGTGGTGATTCGGACCACTATGTGCCTCCACCGAGTATCGAACCTGGGACCCGTTGATTACAAGGCGACGATGTCAATATTGAATGGTCTCGATTAGCCTGTGTGTAAATAAAGGCAACAAAATGGTTGAGTTCGAAAATCGAGTTGGGTTAGTGGTTAATGTTGTCACCTGGCAATGAAGAGGTCGCGGGTTCGATTCTCTAGGTAGTTAAATTAGACCAATTGTTTAGTCCCGCCATTATAGGTCGCGATTAGTCCATCTGTGCATAAATAGTGTTTGAATAAAATCAATATGGCGGCTTTTTGTTAGTGGTTAATGTTGTCGCCTGGTAATGAAGAGGTCGCGGGTTCGATTTTCTAGGTAGTTAAATGAAGCCAATTATTTTGTCCCGCCATTATAGGTCCCGATTAGTCCATCTGTGCATAAATAGTATTTGAATAAAATCAAAATGGCGGCCGCGTTTTGTGTTTAGCGGCGGCGGCGGCGACCGGGGCGCAGCGCGGCGCGGGGCGGCCGGGGCGCAGCGCGGCGCGGGGCGGCCGGGGCGCGGCGCGGCGCGGGGGGGGTGTTTTTTTTTCTGTGAGATGTTTCAACCAAGTGGTTGAGGGTTCGATTCCCAATGTTGGTGAAAATTGGATATTCAATTGTATTTGTTTAAAAGTTCCGATTAGCTTTTTTGTGCACAAAGAGAAAATGAACTAATTGGAAATAGGATGTTTATGCTGTAATGAAAAGGTCCCGGGTTCGATTCACAATGTCAAATTGGCTGATAATGATGTTTTTTTTTTAAAAAAAAAAAAAAGAAGTGTGTTGAGTCCCCATTAGTATTTAGGCAGGAACAGATATTAAAAATCAAAACAAAATGCCTTTTGATTACAACGCAAAGACTTTACCGCTAATGTATAAAGATAAATTAGAATCTGTTGTTTTGCCGTGTGGGGCCCCAGTACCGATTAGCTTAAATGCATAAAGAGTAGGTAAAATAAGCAAGATGGCCGTCACTATTGTTTTGTGATCAAAGAGGAGTCACAGGTTCGATTCAATCAAAGGAGGCAAGATTCTATGTTTCAATTCCATGTAAAAGTCTAAAGTTATGTTTCGATTAACCTCAATGCATAAAGAGGAATTAAACAAAAACAAGCAAAATGGCGACAGATGTGATAAAAGAAAAATTGAATTAGTTTTTTATAGTGACAAGAAAAAATAGCGAATCATTGTTAGAAATAGAATGAAAATAAAGATACTTGCCTTTGCGTGTCCAGCGCTGTGCAGAAAAGCTCTCATGCTTTATCTCCGACAAGTCCACAATACACATTTTTTTTTATTGTATAGTTAATTATTAATGTTGTTATTAACACAGATTCTTACCAGTGTGAAGAAAAGCTCTCATGCTTTATCTCCGACAAATTCACAATACACACTTTTTCATTATATAGTTAATTATTATTGTTGTTATTAACACCGAGTTTTACCAGTGTGAAGAAAAGCTCTCATGCTTTATCTTCGACAAGTCCACAATACACACTTTTTCATTATATAGTTAATTATTAATGTTGTTATTAACGATTGTTACCAGTAAAAATATAAACCATGAGGATTTTTTAAAAGGGTGATAAGTGAAAAAAGCCAAGACATATATTTTATCCCTGTTTATTACCAATATTTACAAAATTCAAAAGAGCCGCACACACACACACACACACACACATACATATGTAAAATGTTTATATTGTGTCACCAGTTTATCAGCATGTTATTTAACAAGTTTTTATTCTTCAAGTTTGTTCACTCACCCACATAAGGAATTGTGTCACTATCATATCCATTTTCTGCTGCAACCACTGAATTAAAATGTTTCACTATTTTTTCCACAAGCATGTTCTCGCAAAAAACAAACACTTCTTTGGAAAGTCTTTTTCCGTCGATGTTTTGTATAGACAAAGGCTCAGGTTTTGTACATCCATGTAGATGGGAAAGCACAAACTTCTCCTTATTACATGCATGGACAGGGGAAATATCTGTGCAACCGAAACATTGTTCGCGAAGGTCGAGAATGCAAGATTCCACACAGTTTCCAAAATATGATTTCAGATACGGCGACACTGTTTCACACATAACTTTCGCATGCTCGATGCACACAAATATCTTCATAAAGTTCCGCCACGAACTTTCTGCGATGAACACTATCTCCAGGGAACCGTAAGCTGGTTTCTTCCTTATAATGATCTGACGGCGATTGTACAGTGTGGTTATCAGCAATTCATGTTGCTCACTTAGTGGGTAGGAAACACGAGGCTGCTCACCTGGAATAGCGATGTAATTGTCGATTACTGGAAACAATTCCTGAAGAGCGTGCCACTCCTGCAACTGTAGTTCAACACCGGCCGCCCCGCTTCTGTGTAGCCTGGCCACAGGTTGGAAATCCAGATGAGAGGAAAGTCCGATTGAGATAACTTTTGTTTTCGAAGCATTCAAATAGTAGATGTGATCGAATAATATCGACTGGCGTATAAGACTAGTTACTTGTTTTTGTTCTTCAGGTAAATGCTGATCGCTCTCTTTCTGAAGAACCCCTTTGAAATTAGTGTACGGTTGAAATCTTTTTTTCAACGGCATCGAAATAGAGGATTCCATGACTAAGAACTGCGAGATACTGCATGTCGCAGCGTGCAGGTATACATTTGAAGAAATGCGTGGGTGTGTTTTTGAGACGCATGCGCGCGTAGCAAACCAAGCATGTGCTGGACAAAAAAGGTGGAGGGGGCGGGGCATTACAAAGATCAATGGTGAGAGAAAAATCAGCAGAATATCATAAACGTCATATTGAGGAAATATTGGATAACAAATATTAATTAATTTAATTAAAGCATCAACCGCATTGTCGATCTGAAATTAGGTTTATAGACAGGGGGCAAAATGGAAAATATCGACGATGTTCTAGTATTGGATTGTTTCTGTATTTCCATCGGTATAATCCTCCACCACATTTGAAGCATACTGTTTTATCCTCTTTTTGAATGTAAAATAATCCTGCTTCGGACAGAGCTTCTACAAACGGGAATTCTTTTGATTGCCAGTTTCTGAAAGAGGACAATCTAGCATTGAAAGATCCCATCTCTGGATATTGCGTCATTGTTCTGTAAAGACACAAAACAAGATAAATATTATAAGTAAGCTGTTGTAAACTGTAACGCTACAAAATTATTAATATACTATTAGGACTATATGTAACTTGTATAAAATTTCAAACAGTATTTACTGTCAATATTTTCTAGTATACGTACCGAGTATTATAAATTTAATTTACGAGTCAGCAAATAAGTTGTTATAATATTGTCGTTTTTTATCGGTACTGGGAATAAAATTTGAAATTTATGCATGGGTTTACCAGAGGCTCTATGGAATAAATACAGAAAACAGTAATGCCCACAGTACACAGACCCGTAACTTTGTATCTGATGAGTGTTGTACGTATAGAATTTAGAGTTATTTTCCAAAAATCGCAAATGGTTATGCACATATGGAGGTTTTCCGTAACTATCAAAAAATTCCCCCCGGGAGTTACTGTCTATGTAAATTGCTACCCAGTGCTTCCCGGGGCTATCTTTGGGATCTGTATTTACAATCAACGCTGCTGGTAGTTCCACATGTACAGGTAATTCATTAGCTGCGAAAACCCCAACATGATGATTGTCAAAGGCTCTATTTGATATTAACCCGTGAAGCAAATTTAAAGTCGACAGCATTGCTGGACACTAAATAGTAATATTGTGCAACTCACCTTGTTATACAATTAATCCAGATGAATATCTCTTTGATTATTAATTTCCATGAGAGCGTCAAATTCAGAGTAGATATCACAAGTCACAGTAGATTCCAAAGCCGATTTGAAGTGGACTTCCAAGCTAACAGCCCCTTGCCGTTGAAGACTGCAGTGGGATATGGCACTTGCAGCTGCGTCTGGTGTTATATCGAAAACAAGTAATGCGTATCCCTGGGGGTATTCCTCACGCGATATATTGTTTCCTTCATCCATATAGTGTATCCCTGTTCCAGAGAATAATGTGTGATATGCTGTTATGTACTTGTTGTTTTCAAAGTCTGGTTGAAGTGGTTTGCCGGGAATTTGGACTCCATCAACATATAAAGTAAAGAAGTTGTAATTGAAATGTTGAAAATTGAATGGGTTTGTAGACAGTGTGCCGTTGAATGCATCGTTGGTAACAAACCCCACAACTAATCGTTTCGGAAGACGTCCAAGTATCACATTGTCAATTGTTTTTGAAACAATATCTTTTGGAATAGTTACAGCTTTAAGTTGTACTCTTGTTAGAGGGTATTTTGCTGTATGTTTTTGCAATATGCGATTGTGACTAAGTTTGATGGATGAACTGACCGATACTTTTCTCACATATAGTGTAGCATCCAGAATTTCCACTTTGCCTCCACTGTCATCTAATCCCATCAAGCAGAAAGTGTTTTTCGAAGGAATCAGTTTTATTCGCATTTCCACTCCATTGATCAAAAATTTCTCTTGATTGAAAATATCAGAATGCAAGTAACCAAACATATCAAATGTTTTACTCTGTTTTGTTAGTTGGTTACGTTTTGTAAAGCCTTTGTTGTCTTCCGAAACGTTATCAAAAGCGCCTGCTGTATCCTTGTACCACAATGCACTTTGGAGATGAGATGATTTTGCAGATATGTCATAGTTCAGTGCTTTTTCAAAATAAGACCTGTATGGGTGCATGTGAGATGGAAACGAGATGAGTTTGTTATTTAAGTAGATTTGTACTTCGCTGAACATTGCATTGAGAAAATCATTGACAGGTCCAATTGTTTTATCTGTGGGTAGCAATAACTGACCATTCGCTTTTACAATTCTGGCATCTATATTCAACATTGTGTGTGCTAAATCCATATAATCATCACCATGTCCAGGTATTACAAACTCGGTGGGGGCATTATCTGCCAGGGAACTAACAGGTTTGTATCCGATGGTGTGGTGTTCTAAGATGCTTGTCTGAGTAGGTTTTACCGAGAAAATATCCAAATCACTTTTAAAACACTCACATGATTTCTCCCTAATTAGCGCCATATCTAATCAAAAATATCTGATGTTATTTGAATTTTCTTACGGTTGCGTTTGGTTGTTTTCTTGGTGTTTGTATTGGCACTGGATCTCTTCTTTCTCTGAGCGATCCTTCCAGTTCGCTGTCCCGAAGCAGAGTGATTCCTTTTGAAATGTTTATGCCCCTGATAACCTGAACCAATCATTTCCTTGAGCTTTGTTTCAGCTTTTCTTTTAAGATTTGATCTGGCATCCGAAATTCTGGATTGTAGTGACTGTTTTAGGGGTGTTTTGTCTACAACATCACCTAACACATTTACCCCTGTTTTTAACATTTCTTTCCCTACAGCTTTCGCTCCTTTTTTGATAAGAGGCAAAGCTGACCGAAAAAGTCCTCCAAGAAAACTTCCAATGCCATGTCCTTTTTGATAGGCAGCACCGTAATATATGTTACCTACACCAGATCCAGCTTGTTGATGGTAGTATTGAAAATATGGGTCATTCATAATCAGAGCTTTTCACCACAACGTCTAAAATGAAGTTTCAAACACACTAGTCCGAAGGAGAATGGGATGTGTGCACCAGTGCTATCCCTTAAGTCAATTTCTATTTGTTCGAAATTATGTTTCTGCACTGGGATGTAATGTGGTGAATCGAAAATTTGCACACCATCACTTCCAAAAGTATGTTCCATAGGATTAATGTTTATAATACGTAATAGAGGGGCGACAGCATCTCCCACCATATGTGATTCCGCAATATCTGTGTAAATATACATCTGGGAAGGAATTTCTCTCACAACATTTGGAGGCGAGCGTCCAATTTTTACTTCTGATAGATCATCGGTCGGTTTAAAACCTAATATCCGAGCCAGTTGAGGTGACAATCGTACATTTATGTTTCTCTGCTTGGTAGATATATCAACAGTCACATGTTTGTACGCAGGATGATTTCGGAGACTAAAATTTAATGTTTCAGAATATTTATTGATTTCTGCAACAATGCTGTTTATAGATGCGTAATAGCCTTCGGATATTCGAAGTTCGTTCCATTTGACATCATCCATAGATTTATATTGAATATAGTTGTTAAATCTTGTAATGTTTAGTATTGAATAAGGATAATGCACTTCTACCAATGCCATCTCCCATTTGTTGGTGTCCAACTCCACACGGTTCTGAAGCTTTGTGGTGTAATTAGTTAGAGTATTACTTGGGAAATATTTCATGGAACTGTTACTAGGCAAAGTAAGGTAGAAAGCGTTTGCTTTTCTCATGATGTGTTATGAAGGTTATTTGTACCACTGATGAGAATACCTACAAAAAATTATGCCTCTCTCTCTCTTTTTTTGACTCCAAAAACGATGCGCTAATCCAACTGTCAAATAATCTGGAGTAACCTTTCCAATGAACTAACAACTTTTTACTGGCTCCTTTACCTTTGGTCGCAAGGATTTTATCAATTTCATGCATATCCGGTAAGCGGACCAATTGCAACTCTTCCGTATAAAATGTTCCATCGATTTTATGTCCTTGTAGATCTTTTAATTCATACACTTGAGGATTTCTTTTCAAAATACGTTCCACCACAAATATTTCTCTTGTCCAATTTTCCATGTAACCTTTGTCAAAGCGTTTTTTGGTTTTTGTTATTCTCACTGTATCTCCTATTTTGAATGGCATCTTCAATGACAATAGTGGAGATGAATCAGATTTGAGTTTTTTGTCATACATATTGTGCCATACTTTCAAAACCTTCTCAGGAGTAACATCTGCTGGTGCCATTTTAATACTCGAGTGAATTTTATGATTATAAGCTTTCAAAAGCTTTGGGAGTACATTAACATAACAGCTGGTTCTTTGCTTAGTAAAATACTTCCACATGCGTTCCTTTAAAGTTCTGTTGAATCTTTCAACAATACTAGCTTTAATATCAGGATTCTTTGTTGTAAAATAAATTACATTTTGTTTTTTGAGATATTCCTGCACAATACTGTTGGTAAACTCACGGCCTTTGTCAGTTTGTAATTTCAAAGGTTTTCTTTTGCTTTGTTTGAAAATTTGCTGGAAAGCCTTTTTTATACATACACCAGTTTTATTTTTTACAGGGACAGCCCAAGCATGCCTGCTAAAAATATTGATAACTGTGAGTATATATCTGTACCCTTTGTTGTGATTCCGCAAACTCTGCATGTCATTCAAGTCAGCCTGCCATTGGTCATCGATATTATGCACAAAATAAAAGTTTCTCGGAAATCGACGCTTTACAGGTCTATGCAAAGTGTATGCAGTTTGCTTTGTCAACCAATGTTTGATTGTTGACAATGGTATGGATTTTTTTACAGCTTTCCATAGTGTTGAAGCTGTAGAATAGGATGCTGGATGAGATGGATTGTACCAGATATTCTCTAATATTTTTTCGCTCATGGTTTGTATCTTGACCAAACTGGAACAGTACGTTTACGTTTGTGCCCTGGAAATGATGATACAAAAGAAATTGGTTCCTTTTCTTCTTCTTCTTCTTCTGCTTCTGTTAATTCTTGTGCCTCTTCTTGGTTAGCTCCGGACAGCGGAACATGGCGTCCGGGGTTGCCAAAAACAATCTGTTGAATAAACTCCTGTCTCCGGGGGTTACCTATATATTCTTGAGGAATATTAGATAACGCCAGAGCTCTATTGAATAGTTGCCACCCAACAGGATTGCTTGTTTTTCGTGGTCGAATTATATCCGATACTAGATCGACAATATTTGAGCCTTCAATTTTATTATTGTTAATAAAAACTGCCCCATATTTATCCCAATCAATATTACTATTATGTAAAAGACGTTCATACAACAGTTCGGCTTTTCTACGATACATGCTAGGTGTAGCAGCTAGAATTTCTTCTTTCATATCAGTCAACTTCTCAGTAGATTCTGTAATCGGTAGTGACACAGGTTCTCTTTGTTTTCGAGTAATAGACAGAAATTTTTGGAGCACAATACTGTAACGATTCCATTTTTCATCATCCGAAAGACCTTTGAGATTCAAAATTACTTGCATATCTTGATCCAATTGCGATAAGGATGTAGACGGTGCAGACATAACAGGATGTCTCATGTTATCCATAAATTCTTGAGGTATTATAACCATTTTTTTGGCATGCTCCATGTTCAGATTTCTTTTTCACTTAAATAAACTTGATAACACACCTCCTATTAAAGGGGCTAATAACGCAGGTAAAAATCCTCCGTGTTGCACTAGTATCTGTTTCTTCTGCTTTGTAGAGTGTCCTTTGGCAGAGAGATTACGTATCACCTTCTTGTACCGGCTCAATCTTGTTTTCTGAGGTGTTGAAAGAGGAACATTCCCTTTTAGAACATTGTAACAACACTCACAGATTGAATTAACTAAGGAAGAATCAGCAGCTTGTAATATCGCTGTGCGAAGTGCTGGTTTAGCATCCGACAAAACTTGGAGCACTTTAGCGTGTTTCACTCTTGGAGCCATGATGACAGAATAAACGACTAGTGATTATGCTTGCTTTTTTTGTAGGAATATATACATAATTGATATCATCGTCGGGAAATATCCGCGACCGAAAACGTACTTCTTCCGGAGTGTTCTGCTTCAGATCAAACAGCAAATATCCATGGGGTTCAGCGGTGGCATTGTAATATGCATCTTTTATAAAATTTGGATTCTCCGGGTATACTTGTCTAGATAAATAATTAATTTGGGCTCTGTCTCTTGGATTTTTGAAGCATACAATATAATGACTATTTAAAGATATATCCCTATTCCCTTTTCCCTGATGGAATAGATTTTGAGTGATAAAGAAAAGACTAATATCACGATGATGACACCCTTTTGTAAATAAATCTGTGACTCTTTGATCGCATTCCCTCATCTGATCATCGATAATAATAAGATGAGGTCCAGAATTTGGCACAAATTGGTCAATATTAGGCATTCCTTCCCGAAATTGTACAAAACCAGGGAAATCATTGTATGCAGATTGCCATTCCCCGTAGCACACCAAAATATTGTTGAATTTTACATTTACCATTTGGGGTAAACACTGGAGAAAATGCTTCACAAAATATGTCTTTCCACATCCTGATGGACCAGCCAATATTGCAGAGAACGGGTGTTTCCACAAGCACTCCATTTCTCAAACTGTGAAGAATGTTTTAAATTACATATAATATAAAAGTCGAATGTTATGAATATTTTTCTAGTTGTTAGATTTTACTGATATGTTGTATCTTCAAATTACATATATATATATATATATATTATATTGTATTGTATTATATATATATATATATATATACACTTCATCAATAAATAAATATGCGTGTGTGTCTGTATATATAGATATATATACACACACACACATACAGACAATTTTCTTATAGTACAAAATTCATTTTACAACAGCACAACAAATGCCAGATAGCATTGTACGCATGCGCGTTTGTAAACACCGCCTACATATTCCGAGCATCAGCGTTGTGTTAGATAGCTCTCCATTGTTTCAACAAAACGATAAACAGCTTGGTGGCCCAGATCAAATTGGTTCTGGAATCTACTGTGACGTGTACCGTCTACTTTGAAGTATAAAAAGGTGAGTTGCACAATATTACTATTTAGTGTCCAGCAATGCTGTCGACTTTAAATTTGCTTCACGGGTTAATATCAAATAGAGCCTTTGACAATCATCATGTTGGGGTTTTCGCAGCTAATGAATTACCTGTACATGTGGAACTACCAGCAGCGTTGATTGTAAATACAGATCCCAAAGATAGCCCCGGGAAGCACTGGGTAGCAATTTACATAGACAGTAACTCCCGGGGGGAATTTTTTGATAGTTACGGAAAACCTCCACATGTGCATAACCATGTGCGATTTTTGGAAAATAACTCTAAATTCTATACGTACAACACTCATCAGATACAAAGTTACGGGTCTGTGTACTGTGGGCATTACTGTTTTCTGTATTTATTCCATAGAGCCTCTGGTAAACCCATGCATAAATTTCAAATTTTATTCCCAGTACCGATAAAAAAAGACAATATTATAACAACTTATTTGCTGACTCGTAAATTAAATTTATAATACTCGGTACGTATACTAGAAAATATTGACAGTAAATACTGTTTGAAATTTTATACAAGTTACATATAGTCCTAATAGTATATTAATAATTTTGTAGCGTTACAGTTTACAACAGCTTACTTATAATATTTATCTTGTTTTGTGTCTTTACAGAACAATGACGCAATATCCAGAGATGGGATCTTTCAATGCTAGATTGTCCTCTTTCAGAAACTGGCAAACAAAAGAATTCCCGTTTGTAGAAGCTCTGTCCGAAGCAGGATTATTTTACATTCAAAAAGAGGATAAAACAGTATGCTTCAAATGTGGTGGAGGATTATACCGATGGAAATACAGAAACAATCCAATACTAGAACATCGTCGATATTTTCCATTTTGCCCCCTGTCTATAAACCTAATTTCAGATCGACAATGCGGTTGATGCTTTAATTAAATTAATTAATATTTGTTATCCAATATTTCCTCAATATGACGTTTATGATATTCTGCTGATTTTTCTCTCACCATTGATCTTTGTAATGCCCCGCCCCCTCCACCTTTTTTGTCCAGCACATGCTTGGTTTGCTACGCGCGCATGCGTCTCAAAAACACACCCACGCATTTCTTCAAATGTATACCTGCACGCTGCGACATGCAGTATCTCGCAGTTCTTAGTCATGGAATCCTCTATTTCGATGCCGTTGAAAAAAAGATTTCAACCGTACACTAATTTCAAAGGGGTTCTTCAGAAAGAGAGCGATCAGCATTTACCTGAAGAACAAAAACAAGTAACTAGTCTTATACGCCAGTCGATATTATTCGATCACATCTACTATTTGAATGCTTCGAAAACAAAAGTTATCTCAATCGGACTTTCCTCTCATCTGGATTTCCAACCTGTGGTCAGGCTACACAGAAGCGGGGCGGCCGGTGTTGAACTACAGTTGCAGGAGTGGCACGCTCTTCAGGAATTGTTTCCAGTAATCGACAATTACATCGCTATTCCAGGTGAGCAGCCTCGTGTTTCCTACCCACTAAGTGAGCAACATGAATTGCTGATAACCACACTGTACAATCGCCGTCAGATCATTATAAGGAAGAAACCAGCTTACGGTTCCCTGGAGATAGTGTTCATCGCAGAAAGTTCGTGGCGGAACTTTATGAAGATATTTGTGTGCATCGAGCATGCGAAAGTTATGTGTGAAACAGTGTCGCCGTATCTGAAATCATATTTTGGAAACTGTGTGGAATCTTGCATTCTCGACCTTCGCGAACAATGTTTCGGTTGCACAGATATTTCCCCTGTCCATGCATGTAATAAGGAGAAGTTTGTGCTTTCCCATCTACATGGATGTACAAAACCTGAGCCTTTGTCTATACAAAACATCGACGGAAAAAGACTTTCCAAAGAAGTGTTTGTTTTTTGCGAGAACATGCTTGTGGAAAAAATAGTGAAACATTTTAATTCAGTGGTTGCAGCAGAAAATGGATATGATAGTGACACAATTCCTTATGTGGGTGAGTGAACAAACTTGAAGAATAAAAACTTGTTAAATAACATGCTGATAAACTGGTGACACAATATAAACATTTTACATATGTATGTGTGTGTGTGTGTGTGTGTGTGCGGCTCTTTTGAATTTTGTAAATATTGGTAATAAACAGGGATAAAATATATGTCTTGGCTTTTTTCACTTATCACCCTTTTAAAAAATCCTCATGGTTTATATTTTTACTGGTAACAATCGTTAATAACAACATTAATAATTAACTATATAATGAAAAAGTGTGTATTGTGGACTTGTCGAAGATAAAGCATGAGAGCTTTTCTTCACACTGGTAAAACTCGGTGTTAATAACAACAATAATAATTAACTATATAATGAAAAAGTGTGTATTGTGAATTTGTCGGAGATAAAGCATGAGAGCTTTTCTTCACACTGGTAAGAATCTGTGTTAATAACAACATTAATAATTAACTATACAATAAAAAAAAATGTGTATTGTGGACTTGTCGGAGATAAAGCATGAGAGCTTTTCTGCACAGCGCTGGACACGCAAAGGCAAGTATCTTTATTTTCATTCTATTTCTAACAATGATTCGCTATTTTTTCTTGTCACTATAAAAAACTAATTCAATTTTTCTTTTATCACATCTGTCGCCATTTTGCTTGTTTTTGTTTAATTCCTCTTTATGCATTGAGGTTAATCGAAACATAACTTTAGACTTTTACATGGAATTGAAACATAGAATCTTGCCTCCTTTGATTGAATCGAACCTGTGACTCCTCTTTGATCACAAAACAATAGTGACGGCCATCTTGCTTATTTTACCTACTCTTTATGCATTTAAGCTAATCGGTACTGGGGCCCCACACGGCAAAACAACAGATTCTAATTTATCTTTATACATTAGCGGTAAAGTCTTTGCGTTGTAATCAAAAGGCATTTTGTTTTGATTTTTAATATCTGTTCCTGCCTAAATACTAATGGGGACTCAACACACTTCTTTTTTTTTTTTAAAAAAAAAACATCATTATCAGCCAATTTGACATTGTGAATCGAACCCGGGACCTTTTCATTACAGCATAAACATCCTATTTCCAATTAGTTCATTTTCTCTTTGTGCACAAAAAAGCTAATCGGAACTTTTAAACAAATACAATTGAATATCCAATTTTCACCAACATTGGGAATCGAACCCTCAACCACTTGGTTGAAACATCTCACAGAAAAAAAAACACCCCCCCCGCGCCGCACCGCCCCGCCCCGCCCCGCCCCGCGCCGCGCTGCGCCCCGGTCGCCGCCGCCGCCGCTAAACACAAAACGCGGCCGCCATTTTGATTTTATTCAAATACTATTTATGCACAGATGGACTAATCGGGACCTATAATGGCGGGACAAAATAATTGGCTTCATTTAACTACCTAGAAAATCGAACCCGCGACCTCTTCATTACCAGGCGACAACATTAACCACTAACAAAAAGCCGCCATATTGATTTTATTCAAACACTATTTATGCACAGATGGACTAATCGCGACCTATAATGGCGGGACTAAACAATTGGTCTAATTTAACTACCTAGAGAATCGAACCCGCGACCTCTTCATTGCCAGGTGACAACATTAACCACTAACCCAACTCGATTTTCGAACTCAACCATTTTGTTGCCTTTATTTACACACAGGCTAATCGAGACCATTCAATATTGACATCGTCGCCTTGTAATCAACGGGTCCCAGGTTCGATACTCGGTGGAGGCACATAGTGGTCCGAATCACCACTTTTCAACTGTAGCTCCAATCCTGATTAGTTTTGCCGTGCATAAAACGGACTTAAAAAACTAACTCAATCTATCAATCAATCAATATTGACTCTACCAGGAATCGAACCCTCGACGCCTCTTGTTTTACAGAGCAATAACCTTAGCCGCTAAACTTTCGGGGGTAAAGCACCTTCGGCGCCATCTTTAAATCATTTCTTCATGTCTTTGAATCATACGCAATGGTTGCGCGCGCATTTCCTCCACACACACACAAACATACGCACGTGTTAGTTTAGCATACATCAAGAAACAACGTGACAAACCCATTGACCCCCCTCCCCCCACCGCTTCCGATGTCTTCAAGGTGATCAGACACGTTCTGCTGACTCAACAATAAAATCACTCGTGGCCCGCTACAACCGGATGTAACCTAACACCAGGCGCATCAAATTTTTGCTGACGCGTAGGAACATAGTGCTGCCATTACTACTGTTACATTTGTACTTACTTATTATGCATTGCTGAACATAGTCTGTGTGTTTTTTTTCTGATTAACACGAAAATCTCTAAATTTGTTTTGTATTTATGCTAATGGAACCTAACCAAACCTCGTAGGCATACCTCGATCCCGTGAATGGTGCGTGGGGCTACCCGTGGATCGTCTGTGGGGCTAATGTCAATAGTGTGTGGGGCTAACGCCAATGGTGTGTGGGGCTAGTGCCAATGTTTTTTTTTGGGGGGGGGGTTACGGGAATTTTTTTGTTTTGTATTTATGCTAATAGAACCTAACCTAACAGGCCTAACCTAACCTCATAGGCATACCTCATTCCTGCGAATGGTGCGTGGGGCTACCTGTAGATGATTTGTGGGGCTAATGCCAATGGTATGTGGGGCTATTGCCAATGCTGTGTGGGGCTAGTGCCAATGGTGTGTGGAGCTAGCGCCAATGGTTTGTGGTCCATCACAGACAACGGTCGTCAAAATTTGGTCGCTATGTTCTGCGTAACGTAAGTGAAAACGCATCGAAGCATACTGTCGGAAATCGAAGTTTTTGAAGTGAAAACAGCAAAAACAACACGCAGGCGACCTTTAGCAATGCATAATAAGTAAGTACAAATGTAACATACGCGAAATTCGATGATTTCCAGGTGTCTCCTATGGGACAGAATTTTACCATGATTTCAAAATTAAAACATCCTTGAAAGGGCACGTTTCCCTTAAACGTTCAGCTACATACATGACATGAAATATAATGTTACATTTTCCCACTTGATTCCCACTTTTCTAGTGTATAATTGTCATACTTTTTGCATGAAGAAGAACTAATTACAAGAGAAAATAATGCAACTGTGGATGAAAAAATTCACTAAGTTTATTTAGGATTTTAAGGAAGATAAAGTCTCAAGATAAATATAATTACAGATTGGAAACTACAGATTTTTAGCAGTGAGTATCCTCCATATGTATTTTTTAAAAAAAGTTAGTTTGGATGTTTACAAATTTTCCTTTTCTTCTGAAATAACTAGCACATAATGTAATAAAACTTCATGAACAAGAGATCTTCAATAACACCGAGTACAAATACCGTTCATGAAAACCACAAGAATGAATCAACCATGATAACGAAAACTGTACAGTAGAATTATAATTGCTGCGCATAATTGTTTGCAATTAACATGCTTATCTTGTGCAAATTACTACATACCTTCTCAATTCTATAATAAATGTAAATGGTGCACTTCACTTTATTTTTCACTCGGAATATTTATTTTTCCAATTATATTGCACTTTTTCACTTTCGTGGTGCACTTCACCGTATTTTTCACTCTGAATATTTATTTCTGCAAATATATGGCACTTTTTCAGTTTTGTGGGTTGCAAACATAAGTAATTTGTAGGAACATTACAGTCTCTACATACCACACAATTACCTTTTAAGTATTGAATATGTTTGATATTGATTTCGTTGAGGTACCATACACCATAAGATATGCCATTTCATGACGATTGGTACTTATTCCTGCAAATTGCAACACAAGTTCAGTATTTATACAAGCCTGAAATACACAATGCGGAACTGTTCCGATTTAATGCTATGTAAAATTCCAATGCTCGAGTGCAAGGGAAATAATTTCGCAAATCATCCTTCAACTCACTCCAGCTATGCTCAAAAGGTTTCATTGACACCACAGTACACCACATTAAATCATACGAGCATCTTTCAGCTAACTTCTTCTTCTTCTTTTTCTCCTTCTTCGTGACCATCATTACAATATATTTGTCAAGCTGCTTTGTCTTTCATTACGAACAGACGTGATGTCAACTGATAACCAAAGCCGGGGACAAAAAGTATGATATTCAACAGATGGTAGCAGTGTTGCTGCAATGGTTCCACAATGATAGCAAAATAACAAATATATACATTGGGTGTTACAATGATAGTGGTGCGAATGGCCTTCACAATGATATCGGAGTGACTTTACTAGAGATTTATCCAAATTTTACAAATAAAGTTAAACAGGCTTCTCAGTACGATATGATATATAAATATACACGTTAAAAAACGAGTATAATCAAAGATTTCCAGTGGTTGTCACACTCCTGAGGAGTATAGTGGTTGCCGTAATGATACCGGGATTTATTTATATATATATATATATATATACGTGGGTGACACTAAAAGTTTTTAGATGCGGCAACACTGATTGCAGCAATACATTGTCTCTAGGATATGTTGAAGTTAGTAGTCTGTGAAGTGTGATAATGCTGCAGAATTTATAGTTGTTAATTGTTGTGTGCCAGAAATTAGTCAATTATTGTCGTGTGTGTGCATTAAAATGGATTTAACACGGGAGCACTTCAGAGCAATGATTTTTTACAATTTTCGAGCAGGTTTAACGCAGCAGCAATGTTATGAAAGGCTCCGAAATGCAATTCAGGAGGAAGCCCCATGCCGTGCGACTGTGTTTAATTGGTTTTTAGAATTTCGACGTGGACGTCAGAAACTCAGTGATGAATTACGTGATGGTCGTCCTGTGACAGCAACTTCTCAAGAAAACGTCGACAGAGTGCGTCGCATGATAGAGGAGGATAACCGGGTGACATATGCAGTTATTAGTGCACCACTGGGTATTGGTATGAGTCAGGTTCAAACGATCCTGCATGACCGCCTTGGTGTCAGGAAGCTCTGTGCCAGATGGATCCCACACCATCTTACTCAGGAGCAAAAGCAGGCACGGGTCACATGGTGCATGAAAATGCTGGACAAATTTAACCAAGGACAATCAAATGCAGTGTATGACATCGTAACAGGTGACGAAACTTGGGTGTACTGTTATGAACCCGAAAGCAAACGACAGTCGACGCAGTGGATCTTCCCGGATGAAGACTCACCAACAAAAGTCAGGAAGGGACGAAGTGTTGGCAAACAAATGGTTGCCACTTTCTTCAGTCGGACGGGCCATATTGCAACAGTGCCTCTACAGGGACGTCGGACCGTTAATGCTGAATGGTACACTATGGTTTGTTTACCGGAGATCGTACGGAAAGTTCGTGAAAAACGCCCACGAAGTCGCATTATTGTGCATCAAGACAATGCGCGCAGCCATACAGCAGTACGAACAATTGAATTCTTCAAAGCCTACAACATCGAAGAAATGACTTATCCTCCTTACAGACCCGACCTCGCCCCTTGTGATTTCTTCCTGTTCCCTAAAATCAAGGATACATTACGAGGTTCTTCATTTCCTACTCCCGAGGAGGCAGTCACCGCCTTCGTTCAGTGCATTCAAGAGGTGCCTGCAGATGTGTGGTCCCAGTGCTTTCACACTTGGTTTGAGCGGATGAACAAGTGTATCAACTGTCATGGAGAATACTTTGAAAAATTATAGCATTCATACTTTTGGTCTCCAGTGTTTTACTTGCGCATGTCTAAAAACTTTTAATGTGACCTATCGTATATATATTAATCGAAAATACAAAACTCTTGTGCACTTGAAGAATCAACAAATTGGTCTGTTTGGATACTAAGGACTTATACAGCAAGTGAAACATCCATTCTATTGGAACTCAACCCAATTCAAATTTATATAAAGAATGCATATAAGGCCTGCTTAGAAAACCAAAGCACACATACATGTGTGTACCTACATTCAAATGTATTAAGGACCTCCCTGATGGTGCAGTGGTAGCATCGTCACCTTGTAATCAAGGGGTCCTGGTGGAGGCACATGGCACAATGGTTCGGATCCCACTATAAACTGTAGGTCCAGTCCCGATTAGCCTTTCTGTGCCTAAAGTGGACTTAAAACACCAACTCAAACAAAGAACTCAAATGTATTAAGCACTGAAAATATATTAGATTTTCACTGACAAAGCATTGAGATTGCTTAAATATTACAAAAACTACAGACAATTTTCAATACCAGCTCCATAGGAAAAAGTTACAGGGCATGAGGTCTGGACTTCTTGCAGGTCATTCATAAGGTCCTTGTTGTCCCAGTCAATGTTCTGAAAAATTGTAGTCCAAGCAGTCTGTACAGTAAGTGCAAAGTGTGGCAGCTCACTGTCTTTCATGAAAACAAGCTCACCAATGAATCCCAGCAAGATACGATGGGCCAACAAACCTACCCTTGCAACAATTCAAAATGTACTGTACAGAAAGTTTCATTGAGATTTCTTAAATATTACAAAAACTACAGCAAATTTTCAATGCCTGGTTAGTTCTCACCCACCTTGTAGATTGTGCAAAGCAAGCTACAAAATATGCAATTATTAGTACATATTATTTAGGCCTCCCCGATGGCGCAGTGGTAGCGTCATCACCTTGTAATCAAGGTGGCCTGGGTTTGTACCTGGTGGAGGCACATAGTGGTTCGGATCCCACTTTAAACTGTAGGTCCAGTCCCGATTAGCCTTACTGTGCATAAAGTGGAATTGAAACACCAACTCAATCCAATTAGTACAAATTAGTTATAATTATCACCAAGCAGGAGCATATTCCAGTCCTTTAGATGTGCTCCATTGGGAGACACAGATTAATTAGATGATTTCCATCTTGTTCTTCTTCCTCTTTCCCCTTTGCCTTATAGCATCAGGGTTGTCTCTATTCACTCCATCCATCTCTCCTATTCCTTTGCCATCCTCTTTATGCCTCTCATTCCTTTTCCTTTTCTTTGTCCTATTTATTCTATTACTTTTTTGAATGTCTTCCGGGGTCTACCTCTTGTTCTCCTTCCCTCTGTTCTAGCTTCCATTAATTGTCTTGCTTCTCTATCTTCGTCCATTCTTACCACATGTCTAAACCATTTTAGTTGTCTTTGAGTCAGTTTCTCTTCTATTGGCTTCTGATTTAATTCTTCTCTGATTCTTTTATTACGTACTCTATCTCTTCTTACCAACTATTCTATGAAAGCATTTTATCTCTACTGCCATTATTTGTCTTACTTCTTTTCCTCTTACTGGCCAGCTTTCACTTCCCTACTGACTTATACACTTGTAGTTTAGTTTTGGTGTCTATTTCCCATTTTCCAAAAATGGTCTGGCTTAGTTGGTAGTATGCATTGTTAGATTTCCTTACTCTATTCAGCACTTCCTCTTGTATTCTTCCTGTGTGGTTTATGATTGTTCCCAGATACTCATATCTTTCCGTCTGCTCCAATTCTATTCCATTGCATATTATGTGTATTCTTCTATTGCCTCTTCCATTCTTCCTATTTGCATCACTTTGCTCTTATTTGCATTTAACATAATTCTTTTAGACTTTAGCACTTCTGCACATTCTGTAACTGCTTCCCGTAGCTTGTTCTCAGTATCTGCTATTAGTATTATGTCATCTGCATAAACTAATGCTTGGCAATGTACTGGTCTCATATTCCAATTACCCACTTCTGCTCTTGCTTTTCTTCCCTTGCATATCTCTAGAACTTAATCCATAAATACTATAAAGAGTAGCAAGCTCAAGCTATCTCCCTCCTTCACTCCTTTCTCCATCTGAAATTTGTTCGACATCTTTCCATCCAATCTTACTATCCCTTCTACTCTTATACACATTGATTTTATTTCTCGAATGAGTATTCTTGGGATTTTCCTTTCTTCTAATATTGTCCATATTTCTTCTCTGTGTACAGAGTCGAAAGCAGCCTTTAGATTCAAAAATGCTAAGTTCATCTTTTTTCCTTTTTCTAAGTACTTATCACATATTGTTCTGATGGAATATACGTGATCTTGTGTTTGTCTCCCAGAACGAAAAGGAGCCTGTTCTTCTTCCATATCCTTTTCTATATATTTTCTCAGCCCTACTTCCAATATTCTTGAGTACACCTTAAGTGCCATGTTATGGATCGACATATTGCACGATAGCTTTCCCAGTTGGTTGAGTCTCTCTTCTTACACAGTGGTATAATAATGTTATTTACCCATTCTACTGGTAATTTTTGTTCTCTCCAAATCCACTGATATAGTTTTGTCATTGCCTCCAAGAGTGCATTTCCTCCACATTTTATATATTCTGGAACTATTTCGTCTATTCCTGCTGCCTTTCCATTTCTTATTCTTTTCACTGCTTTATATACTTGTCCTATTTCAATTTCCCTTAATAGCTCTGCTATCTTATCTTCATCCTCATCCTCTTCCTTATCCTGCTCTGATATTCTTCTTTCATTTCTTCCTGTTTTTTGTCTATTATGTTTTCCAATCCTCCCATCTGCTTTTCCTATGTCTTCCTTTTCAAATTTTCTTTCAAAGTATTCTTTCCATGTTTTCAACATATTTTCCATACGCGTTTCCACAAATATTTGCAATGTTTCTCACACTTCTTACTCTTCTTCGCCTTCTCCTCTTATTCCTTTCATTATGCACCAAAATTATTTCATATTCTCTTTGAATTGTGAATCCACTTCTCCAAATTCTTCCCAGGTTTCCTCTTTGATTCTCTTACTATTATTTTAGGTGTGTTTCCTTTTTCAAGATAATCTAATTGGTCTTCATCTATTCTTGTATTGATATATTTCTTCCATGCTTTTTTCTTCTTCTGTACTGCCCCTTTCACTTCTTCATTCAATCTGGTTCTATTCCTTCCTGTATTTGATTGATTGATTTACAGTTTTAAGTCCACACTATACACAGTAAGGCTAATTGGGACTGGACCCACAGTTTAAAGTGGGATCCGAACCACTATGTGCCTCTGGGCCTCCCCGATGGTGCAGTGGTAGCGTCGTCACCTTGTAATCAAGGGGTCCCGGGTTCGATACCCGATGGAGGCACATAGTGGTTCAGATCCCATTTTAAACTGCAAGTCTAGTCCCGATTAGCCTTACTGTGCATATGGACTTAAAACACCAAATCAATCAATCAATCAATCTATGTGCCTCCACCGGATATCGAACCTGGGACCCCTTGATAACATGGTGAGTTTCCTGTATTTACTTTTTTTCCCCTTCCCACATATCTCTTCTGCTGACTTGAGCATTATATCTTTAATTTTTGCCACATTTCCTTTATGTCTTTATCTTCAAATGTTTCTTGCTTTAGTCATTCTCCTACTTTATTCTGATATTCTAGTTTTTTTTCTCTTTCTTCTTCAACCCTTCTGTTTTTATTTTGTTATAGGTATTTTATTTTCCTTCTTCTCTCCTGTGTTAAACCGTGTTTCTGCTACCAGCAGCCTGTGGTCTGTGCCAAGTTCAGCTCCTCTTATTACTTTTATGTCTCGGATATGTCGTCTTATTTGTTGTGGGTATATTATATAATCTACAATGCTTTTGGAATTTCTTCCCTCGCCTTCAAACGTTATTTGATGTATTGTTTTATGTTTGTAGGAGGAGTTTCCTATCAGCATTGCATTCTCTATGCAAAAATCTATGATTCTCTTTCCATTTTCATTTATAGTTCTTTCTCCTCCATTTTCCTAATGCTCCAAATCCACTCAAGTGGTCATTTCCCACTCTTTCGTTTAAGTCACCCATTATAACTTTTTTCTGCCTCTTTCTGCTTTTTCCACTTTTATTTGTAATTCTGTGTAGAATTCTTCCTTGTCTCTCACATTAACATCTTTGGCTGGTGCATATACTTGAATCAGGATAATATTTTCTTCTAAGTCTATGTCTAAAGTTATTATTCATGAATTTAATGCATCCCAACTGATTAATCTTTTGTCTATTTCTTCTGTCACTTTAATACCTACTCCCTACTTTGTTCTGTTTCCACTGGCACTCCTGAATATTTCCTTCATTATTAATACTTCTTTACCATTTATTGTTTTAATATTCCAGGTTCCAATTCTAGTTTCCTTATTCTTGCGATGTCGTCTTTGTGAGATCTGTCCAGGGTTACCGAGGCATTCATTTCTTCTCTGAATCTTGTACTCCTATGTGGGTGATTAGCCCAGCGATAGGGGGCCTTTTGGTTGTTTATTCCTTTCAGCCTCCAGGCCATGACTGGTTTTCTGTCAGGGATTTCTCCCCTAGTCCTCTGAGGATCCCTCCTCTTCACTAGACCATGGTTTTCCAAATTTAACTACTTGTGAATGTAGTACCCCTTCTGCCATCTGCGCCATACCGAAGGACTCCTTCTCCACCGCATCTGCCATTGGGGGTCTTCTTCACAGTTACCCTGAGTGGGGCTCTTACGAAGTGCTACCATCCAGAGCCAGATGGACCAAGTTTTTATATATATATATATATACACTGGTGTCCAAAATTAAGGTGACAAAGGGAAAAAGTGGGAAAAGTCGCAAATACGTGCATGAAAATGGACAACACTTTCGGGAAATATGCAACACGTCGCAACACTTCTATCGAAACACTCCAGGGAAGGATAGTGCGTGACGTCATTGCACAATTGTGGAAAGGGAACAGCTGCGCCGCAGGTGAGCAATTTGCAGACAGCAGAAATCTCGTCAGTAGACAGCTGTAGGTGGGCGAACGAGCATGATGGCTCATCACCAACGTCTGGACGATGCAATGCGATGGCGAGCAATCGGTCGAATGGAAGCAGGTCAGTCACAGGCCGACGTGGCAGGGTGGTTGAATGTGTCACGCCAAGTGGTCTCCAGAATGTGGAACCAGTTCCAGAGGACAGGAACCATAACAAGACGATCAGGGCAAGGGAGGCCACGACGGACAACACCAGCCGATGACCGTTATTTGACAATTACGGCCCGTCGCTATAGAAACAGGACTGCAACTCAGCTCTCCCAGGACCTGTATGCTGCGACTGGAGCCTCAATGTCGCGTCAAACTGTGTACAGACGACTCAATTTAGCAGGACTCTTTGCAAGACGACCAGTGGTGTGCATCCCCCTCACCCCCTATCACCGACGGGAGCGATACATGTGGTGTCAAGAACACGGACAATGGACCCAAGAACAGTGGTCATCTGTGCTCTTCACAGATGAATCGCGCTTCAGTCTCCACAGTGACTCGCGGCGAATGTGTGTATGGCGAGAGCCTGGGACACGTTTTCATCGATCTCGCATCCACGAGGTTGACCAATACCGCGGTGGTGGCATCATGGTCTGGGGAAGGATAATGAATGGTGAACGTACGCCCCTGTATGTGCTAAACCGCGGCACACTCACTACCCAGAGGTACAGGGATGACATTCTGGAACCAAGAGTGCGACTTTTCCGAGGGGCTGTTGGCCCAGAATTCTTGTTCATGGACGATAATGCCCGTCCACATCGTGCTCAACTTGTGGATGAGTTCCTGGAAGGTGAGGATCTTCGACGGATTCCATGGCCCGCATGTTCACCCGACCTAAATCCTATCGAACATGATTGGGATGCATTGGGGAGGCGGCTTGCAGCACGTCCTATCCCTCCACAAACCCTCAACGAGCTTCGATGTGGTCTCTTGGAAGAATGGGATGCCTTGCCCCAGGAACTTATTGACACCCTCATTGGGAAACCGTTGTGCGGCATGTATTGCTGTTCGTGGTGACCATATTCCTTATTAAGGGGCAGTGCCTGGTCACCAGAATGCCCAGGATGGAATTAAATCGTTGTATTCCTTTGTATGAGTTTTGTACCCAATCCAGTAATACAGGTTTTTTCCTTAAATGCTCTTTCTTTTCTGTTCATTTGGTGCATCCTCTCTCTCTTCTTTATTGTTTTCTGTCTCCTCTATCACCCACAACCCCGTTCTATGCATCATTTTGTTGTTCTCTTGCATTTTTCATTTGTCACCTTAATTTTGGACACGAGTGTATATATATAAAATCAAAGAAGGTAAAAGGAAACACTCACCGGACAGTAGAAAAATTCAAAATTTTCGCTAATTTCATAGCATCATCGGTGTGAGGAGAAATAGACGGAACCGGAAGTTGGGGCCCAGCAGAGTTGCCAGGTCCACATCGAAGAAGAAGCGGTGCATAGAACGAAAAAAACACTGTTTCGTCACCAGGCTCGTCGTAAACTGTGAGTGTGTAGGATGAGTTGGGAGGGGTTGGAGGGTGGGTGAGGGTTGGGCATTACTGGGTGGCCTTGTTCAGGCCAGGAGGAGTGGTTGCACTCATGGCCGATATATAGGCCCTCTCCCATCTTTTGCGAACAGAGGTGTTGGCTGGTTGGGGTAGGAGATGGATGATCGCTACCCGGAAGCAGTCGTTGAAACTGATGTTGTGGTGGTTGGTGTGGACGGCGACAGTGAAGTCCAGGTTGTGGGTGGAGGAGCGGTGGTTATTGATGCGGAGGTTGAGGGCTGTTGATGTTTCCCCCAGGTAAAAATCACCACAGATGTTGCAGGTGAGGATGTAGATAAGGTTTGAGGCATGGCAGGTCCCTTTGGGGTGGAGGGTAAATTTGCCAGTGGCCGTGTGCACCTGGAGGGTGTGGGAACTGATGAGGATGGGGCAGGTCTTGCACCTGGGGCGGTTGCATTTATGGGCAGGGGGGTGTTGGATGTGTGGTGAAGGAGTGTTGTGGACCAGGATGTTTGAGGTTGGGGGGGCGTTTGAAAACCACTCTGGGTTTGTCGGGAAATATGTTTTTGGTTTCAGGATCACTGTGGAGAATTGGGAGAAGAGAGTGCAGTGTGTGCCTGATTTTGTTGAGGTGGGGATGATATTGGGTGATGAGTGCAGGTGGGTTGGTGGCAGCAGGTTTCTTGGTGGTAGTGATATGTGAGGCAGTTCGCGATATTTGCTTGGTGACCAGGATGGAGGGATATCCACAGTTAACCAGGGCCTGGTGTAGGCGGAGGTTATAATTCTCGCGGGAGGTGGGTGAAGTGTTCAGGCGCTGTCCCCTGAGGGCCAGAGAGAATGGAATGGCTTTTTTGGTGTGGAATGGGTGGGAGCTGGAGAAGTGTAGGTATTGCATGTGGTTGGTGGGTTTTATGTGGATGGAGGTAGTCAGGTGTCCTCCCTCGATGTGCACGTCCACATCCAGGAAGGTTATCTGGTTGGGGGAGTGCATCCAGGTGAATTTGAGGGAACGGAATTGGTTAAGTTGGTCCAGGAAAGCTGACAATGATGGTTCTCCATGTGTCTAGAGCATGAAGATGTCGTCGATGAAGCGGAGCCAGAGGAGGGGTTGGGTAGCCAAAAACTCTTGCTCAAGTTTGCCCATGAAGAGGTTTGCATAGGATGGGGCCATTCTGGTACCCATGGCTGTACCTCGGATCTGTAGGAAATTTTGGTTTTCAAAGGTGAAGTTGTTACAAGTGAGGACAAGGTGGGCTAGGTCAGTCACGAAGTTGGTGCTGGGGTTGTGAGGTTTGGGTCTGCTATTGAGATAGAATTCTATGGAGCGGAGGCCTCAAACCTTATCTACATCCTCACCTGCAACATCTGTGGTGATTTTTACCTGGGGGAAACATCAACAGCCCTCAACCTCCGCATCAATAACCACCGCTCCTCCACCCACAACCTGGACTTCACTGTCGCCGTCCACACCAACCACCACAACATCAGTTTCAACGACTGCTTCCGGGTAGCGATCATCCATCTCCTACCCCAACCAGCCAACACCTTTGTTTGCAAAAGATGGGAGAGGGCCTATATATCGGCCATGAGTGCAACCACTCCTCCTGGCCTGAACAAGGCCACCCAGTAATGCCAACCCTCACCCACCCTCCCAACTCATCCTACACACTCACAGTTTACGATGAGCCTGGTGACGAAACAGTGTTTTTTTTCGTTCTACGCACCGCTTCTTCTTCGATGGGGACCTGGCAACTCTGCAGGGCCCCAACTTCCGGTTCCGTCTATTTCTCCTCACACCGATGATGCTATGAAATTAGCGAAAATTTTGAATTTTTCTACTGTCCGGTGAGTGTTTCCTTTTACCTTCTTTGATTTTTACTTAGCCCTTTTGGCCCTCCTTGCTTTTATCCATTATATATATATATATATATATATATATATATATATATATATATATATATATATATATATATATATATATAACACCTCTAGGTTTTCCGCCTCTGCCGCCATTGAGATGACCATCCATCATCTTCCGCCTTTGGAGCTGTTAACAAGCTCCAGGTCCCGTGGGCACCACTAGGCATACTTATTAATAGTAAGCCCCCTGGAGGGCACTCTCAGTTGGTTTCAGTGCCTGTACATTGCATGTTTCTTCCAGAATTATTTATAAGGGACAGTAAGACAGAACACAGAAACAAGTCCCACACAAAAAATAATCCTGGCTTGACTCTAATTTGAGATTCTGCTAGAGAAACCATGAGGTAAAAAAGTATGTGGTATCAATTATGTGGGAATCATCAAGAAGAAGATGGATGACACATTGAAAGGATACAGAACAGACCACTGATGAGGATAAAAAAAAAAGGACAAGCCTCTTATAAAACCTCACTAAGAAAACTCGCCAATTCGACATTGCTAGGATAGGCATGCAGCCAAAACTCATTAAGGAAACAATGCCATGAAAAAATGCAGCTACTGTAGCTAGCTACAAAATTTGTTGTGGTTGGTGTAGCAGTACTACATTTTGAAAATTGTAGCTGTAGTAGATGTAGCAAAGCTACAAAATTCCTGAGGTTGTAGCGAAAATTTCACTACAGTTACATTTCTTCTCTGCATAATGAGGAAAATGTTGAATGGAACCACAGCATCAAAAAAATAAAAAAAAATAAAAAAATGAAAAAAAAATGAGAATAACGTTTATTTTTGCATGAGGTTCATAAAGACAAAGTATATTACATGGAAGTATGTATAATCTAGATTATAAATATCTTGATATCACAGATTATAGATATTAGCGCAATTTATTTCATTAGTATAGAATAAATCTAATTTTCAGATAACTAAACTGAACTGGCATATATGAATATGAAGATATTCTGGCTAACAGCTACGTTTTTTTAGCTGCATCGCTATTTTGGAGAGAAAGATGCATCATTTGCTACACCCCTGGGAGAGAAAGCCTCATTTAGTGCCACTCCCAGAAAAAATCCTGTGGATATCCATGGTGTAAGAGACAGGTAAATGTCATTCATTGCTGTGTAAAAGACATCTTGCTATGCAAACATGAGTGATCAATGGATGGACAATGACAAAGCAATAGTGCCAGCATTCAATGGCTCAGTACTTTAACAGCATTGATCATTGTTAGTACATAGGATCTCACCAGCAAGAAATTATTATTTTAAGAATTATAGACATACACTTTCTGGAATCACAATTATTTTCATCATAATATTTGTTCGCAAATTTTAAAATTGCAATATGTTAAGAACACTTGGGTTTACAAATCAGTTTCCTCAATATATTTTATGGTATTGTAAAGAGTACATATGAGTTATTGACTTTTCTGCAGAACGACAATTTTCTTTAGTTAATATACAGTTTCCAAATGTATGTACTTCTTCTATGTTTAGGTTGCTTTTCTGTAACTTTGCTAATCATGACAATGAGGATGAATGGTTTATTTTGTTATTCTGTTATCTAGAGTCGCTTTCTACCACTTTTGGCTAATTGTGAGAATGAAGAAGAATGATGAATGATGATGAGCAGTGTGAGGTGGAGAATAGAGGAGCAGAAGGATCCATCCTCCCAACTAGGCATCTTTCCTAGTTTTTGTTTTGAGTCCACTTTAAGCACAGATAAGATAATCGAGACTGGATTCAAATCACTAGTGCCTCTGCCAGGTATCGAATCTGGGGCCTTTGATTACAAGGTGACAATTTCCAGTGTGTCTTCAGGGAAGCATTCGCAACAGGAAAATTATGTAAAGCATCACTCCACCTACAGCTCATTTAGCAATACCAAAGAAGCATCTCCCAGCTATCCACAATGTTAGAGCAAACATCTAACGAATTACAGGAATTATGATAATAAATAACGATAAATTTTACCAGTAAGTACACCTATCATACTAGGGGCTTCTTTTGAACATCCATGTGGTTGTTTCAAGTTTTTCTTTTTTTATACAGAAGTAGCGCAAAAGTAGTGAAGTAGCGAGTAGTGCACGTAAGTAGCGTAGTGACCTACTTTTTGGTAAATGTAGCTGTAGCGAGGCTACATTTTTAGATGAGTAGTGGTAGCTGTAGCAAAGCTACTTTTAATATGTAGCATTCTGATCACTGAAAAAATATATACAATAATAACCAGCACAGATGATCTAAACATATACAGTGGAACCTCGATTTTACGTTTCTCAGGGGACTAAGCTGAAAAACTTAAAATGCAGGAATATGTAAAATTGAGGAACATTTCTTAACATTTTGTTATGTTCGGACCATCAAGCTTGACTGTATAGTGCAGATAAATGTAAAATCGAGAAACATTAAATTGGGGTTTCACTGTACATGAGAACAATAAACAATACTTAGAGAGACATTCTACTGGGTGGTCGAAAAGTGTGGAGACATCCGAAGAAAAGTTAAATGACATACTGTTCCACAAAATTAACATTGTAGGTTTGTAATAGGGGTGGGGGAAAATGTTATAGGGCATATGACGATGATGGCTGCCATCCTGAAACCTGCCATCTTGAATTCAACTTCCAAATTTTAAATGGGAAGGGGGTGATATGATACATCAAATCAGGCTACAATTTCTTGAGAATTGCAATGGTGGAGGTTTTTTTGACATATCTTTAACCAATAAAAAGTTATGACTGAATTCTTGTACCAATTTGCTCCTTTTTTAGGTGTCAGTAAAAAGCATTAAAATGTATTTAGCGCATCAGTAATGAATTGACATCAAAGTGACGTCTAGGGAGAGAAGTTCGCATGCCATTGCACATGATTTTAATCGGATGCATCCACGAAGAGCTGTGCATTACGAATGGTTGTCTCGAACAATTACAGTGTGACCCTTCAATTGAATGAAAAGTCCTTCACGTGTTCATAAGGAAGTTCATAAACAGAATATTAGATGCTTTTTATCTGATAACCCATTTTGGACAGATCACATCTGAATGGTTAGTGCTGGTAAGCTAATGGTGGGGCATACTGTGTGGAACATGATTGGTTAGTACATTTTCCATGACAGAACCTTAAATGCTGAGGGCTAGTTGGATTTGTTAAATGAACAGGATTCTTCATCGTTGCTTATTTATTAATTTACTTATTTATTTGAGAAATCCTGAATACAGAGAGAATCCATTTTACTAGGGTCGTTCGAGGTTGACCGGGACTTTTATTTCTGCAGAGGAAATAGGTAGCAGAAGAAACACCAAACTATGTCAGTTTTTCAAAGTATTCTCCGTGCGCGCCTAGGCACCGTTGCCATCGTTCTGGCAGCTCCCGAATTCCTTGGGCGTAGAAAGAACTTGGTTGTTGTCGTAGCCACTGGAGGACATCGCTCCACAGTGCTTCGTCTGTCGTGAATTTCTTCCCTCCCAGGTGGTCTTTAAGGGGTGCAAACAAATGATAATCACTGGGGGCTAAATCCGGACTGTAGGGGGGATGGGGCAGAACTTCCCAGCGCATGTCGGCCAGAGTTGTTGTTGTCACATTGGCCATGTGAGGGCGGGCATTGTCATGGAGAAGAATGACATTTCCAGACAACATCCCAGGTCTTTTCTTGTGAATGGACTTTCGTACAGCACCACTCAACAATGTGGAGTAATACTGGGCATTAATCGTGCTCCCTTTGTCCAGAAAATCCACATGGATAACGCCCTTCATGTCCCAGAAGACACTTGCCATGATCTTTCCAGCGGATGGGTGCATTTTGCTTTTCTTGGGGGGTGGGGAACCTTTATGCCGCCACTCCATGCTGTGTCTTTTGGTCTCTGGGGTTGAATTGTGCTACCATGTTTCATCACACGTGATGATGGATTGCAACAATTCATCACCTTCTGCTCGAAACCGATTCAGAAGATGTTCACAGACCGTCCTGCGTGTCCACTTCTGATCGAATGTCAGCTGGCAGGGAACCCACCTTGCACAGATTTTGCGGAAGTGTAAGTGGTCATGAATGATTGTCTCAACACTCCCGACACTGATATTCACCTCAGCAGCAATATCCCGCACTGTTACTCGCCGGTTCTCAAGAATCATTTGCTCAACACGTGCGATATTCACTGGTGTGACTGCAGTTGGGCGAATGTGTCCATGCGCTTCATTTGTCACCAGCTCCCGTCCTTCGCGAAACTGCTCACACCATTCATACACTCTTGTCCGCGACATCGTTTGTTCACCATACTGTGCTTGCAATCGTCTGAAAATCTCAGCTGGTTTCACTTTCTCCTTCACAAGAAATTTGATTACACACCGCTGCTCCACAGCCACAGACACACTGCTTGCCGCCATGTTCGCTGCAACTGCTGCGCATGCGCGAAATACATCATGCCGGGCGCTAGTTACTCGCGAAGGAATACATTACGTCACCCACACGTTTCATCATGATCCAGCTATTCATCGATTTTTTACGTACGAAAATCCTGGTCAACCTTGAACAACCCTTGTATATCTGAATATCAACAGAGAGAAAAATATAAATTAACAAATGAGAAGTACACACACATACACAAACACACATATATATGTAACAAAAATAAAACAATAACTAGAGTATAACAAATATTAATTACTCTTCAGCTACTTGATGCACACCTTTCTGAAAGCCTGCTTAGATAGATGGAAGCCTAGATGATCATTTAGTGTATTGTACCCTGTACTTCTCTCCCTAGATGTCACTTTGATGTCAATGCATTACTCATGTGCTAAACACATGTAGCACATTACACAGTGACATGTATCGCCTGTACCTTGGATTAGCCATTGGATTTGTAATGTTAGCTGCATGCCCTCCCTGCCTGTCATGTGTGGATTAAGAACAGCATTGCCAATACCAACCTCCTGATAAGAAAAGGTGCTGTTTCAACTCATAATTTATGCTAAATGTAATAAAATTATGCTAGGGTTTATTATTATTATTATTATTATTATAATTATACAATTATTATACACTGCTCGCCATTAAAATTGCAACACCCAGAAGGAAATGAGATACGTAGAAACACGAAACTTGGCAAATATGTAGTTCATAATAAGATAAGAAAATGATTACAGTTAGAGCTCGGTGGTGTGACATGTGACATGTAGAACATGGTTGCATAACCCCAAGGAGCTAGTAGTGTGTACAGCCTCCACAGGCGGCAATAACTGCTGCAACACGGCGAGGCATGGACAGAATGAGTCTATCAATGTCTGCTTGTGGTATGGCATCCCAAGCGGCTTCCACACGGTGCCAGAGGTCTTCAACATTACATGCCAGAAACCTGAGTTGGGCCAGCCGGCGACCCACCATGGACCAGACATGTTCAATTGGCGACATATCCGGCGAACGTGCTGGCCAAGGAAGCAGGGGCACGTGGTTAGCTTCCATTAATGCGAGGACATTCCTTGCAACATGGGGGCGTGCGTTATCCTGTTGAAAAGTGGCATTATGCAGTGCATGTATTAATGGGACAGCAACAGGGGTGAGAACCTGTGTGATGTACCGTTGGCTCTTCAATGTCCCTTGAATGCGTACGAGATGCGAACGAACACCTATGGCGATGGCACCCCATACCATGATACCCAATGAAGGACCTGTGTGATGATGCATGATGCAGGCGTCATGAAGCCTAGTGCCACGGTGCCGCCACACGCGTGTACGTCCATCATGATGTTGTATACAGAAGCGGGATTCATCAGAGAACACTACAGCATTCCACTCAGCCATCCATGCACGACGGTCTTGGCACCATCTCAGATGCAAACGCCTATGCTCTAGAATCAGAGGAATCCGCAACAGTGGGCACCGGGAAAAAAATCCCCGGTTTGCCAAACGACGAAACACGGTTCGTGGGGACACTGGACCTTGTAAAACATCCCGTACTTCATGCGCAATCCTCGTTGACGTGGCTGTTCTGTCTGTAAGGGCCATGCATATCAGACGTCTGTCCTCTTATTTCGTCGTCCGTGGACGTTGTGAACCTCTACGTCGCTCTACAGTGCCTTCCTGGACCCACTGGTTCCATACACGGATAACTGTGGATGCATTCCGTCCTACACGGGCACCGATCTCACGGTAGGAAAATCCGCATACACGGTAAGCAACAATTCGGCCGCGATCGAACTGGGAAACCTGCTGGAATCACTGCCGTATTCGACGACGTGGCATTGCTGACCGATTTTAACACACTACACTCACGACCATGCACTTTCACTGTTCTTCTGCACCTATCTGACCTGCTACAGGTACCACTTACCAGATGGCGTGGCAGGCGCACATGACGCATGACGGCCTTGAACACCTAATCATTTCCTTCTGCACCTCTCCTCTACACACTGTGCACATTTCATCCGATTCCGATTACTCCTTCTGGGTGTTGCATTTTTAATGGCGAGCAGTTTATATTATCATTTTCTGATGACTGTAGTAGTTTTAAGTTCAATTTTATTTTGCTATTTTGGAGTTGTGAACTGCATTATTGATTATTTATTGTCGTTAAACAACATTAGGAATTTCAACCATTCAAAAAAAAAAAAAATAAGAAATGGGTTTAGCATAGTGCTTGACAAAAGTTGAAGAAAATTCCATGACTGGTAACATAATCCGTTTGTTTTATTTGTGACCTCCAACTTTCTACCGATATCCTTTTATGAAATGTTCCTCCCTTGTTAAATTGGGGAGGATAAAGAAAAGATGAAAACAAGAGGATGGATCAGGGCCTGTAAAAGCTTTTCCCTTGGTCGATATACTTCCTTTTGTTTGAAACAAGTCCGCTATAGTTCAACCACAAGGAAAAAAACCTTCATTGAGAAGCGTTCGCACATCTTCCCTGCTGTTATCGGTACTCAGAGCAGTGTTGCCAGGTTAGACTTGAAAAAATCGGGAGATTGTTAAAGGGAAACCAGAAGATCTGCTACAAAATCCGATTATCTAATAGACTGAGGTGCAAAAAAAAACCAACACCTCAAAAATATTGATAAATATGATGACATGCCAATTTTAACCATTACTTTGTGCTTCTATGTAGGTTTTTATAATTTTAATTGACAACAATGTATACAAAGACAATTCAGCAGCAGAATAAGCTCAACAATGGTAACAAAGTGTATACGCAACCACAATGACATACACGTTAAGCTGCATTCTTGTGCAATAAAATTTGTTTGTTTCAACAACAAAAGCAAATAAGCCATTATTGCCACTCACTGATTGTGTCTTCTTTCTTTGCATGCGAAATCCATCACTTGAAGGAGGTAAGATGCCATTAAGTACGGAGGATGCTGCCAAAGCAGTTGCATTGGTAGAGGATGGGCGCAGTTTGCGTTATGTTGCTCAAGTGTTTCGTACCAGACTGTCCACAATTTCACGTACCATCCAGAGATACAGAGAGCTTGGTACATACTCTAGATGGCCGGGTTCTGCAAGAGATGACCAGTTTTTGCACCTTGAGGTTCTCCGTAATCGCCACATGACTGCAGTTGAAGTTAGAAATCAGCTTGAACAAGTGAGAGGTGTGAATGTCAGCAAGTGGACTGTGAGAAGAAGGTTGCATGATGCGAAACTCTTATCCAGGAGACCTGCTACTGGCCTAGAACTGACAAGAAAACATTGAAAGGATCGCTTGCGTTTTGCAAGACACCATAGTGACTGGAATGACGAGCAGTGGGGAGCAATTCTCTTCTCTGATGAGTCTCGATTTAGCCTTAGATCTCCAGATGGAAGAGAAAAGGTTTGGAGAAGGACAGGAGAAAGGTATTTACCATGCACATTTTCGTCAAGGACAGCATTCAACGGTGGCTCTGTGATGGTTTGGGCAGGGATATGCTTGACTGCACGAAACGAACCTGGTTCTTGTGGATGGTGGATCACTCACGGCACACCGCAACATTGAAGAAATCCTTGTAGATAATGTTATTCCCATTGCTCACTATGTTGGTGAGAATTTCATGCTCATGCATGACAATGCACGTCCTCATGTAGCACAATGTGTCAATTGTTACCTGAATGATGTTGGAATTGAAGTTATGCAGTGGCCAGCACGTAGTCCAGATGTCAACCCTATTGAGCACGTTTGGGACATTTTAGGGAGAAATGTTCGCCATTGTGCCCCAGAGACCCTGCAAGAGCTGCGAGAAGTCCTCAGACAGGAATGGGAGAGAATCAACCAGCAGGACATCACTACCATCATAAGGAGTATGCCTCACAGGATGCATGATGTAATTGATGCCAGAGGGAACAACACACGTTATTGAATAAGATCGGAATAGTAAAAAAAATCTCGTGAAGTGCTACAGGGATTCAGAAGAATAATCAAATGCCTGAGATCAAAGTGGAAGAAAAATTTCACAAAATCATGGGAAATGTTCAGTGTGCACTATGACTGTACAGTTTACGTTATGTTACATTACATTATTCATGGCGAGTCGGTTAAAGAAATTACTCTTTCTGTGTTAGAAATATTGTAGCAAGAAGAAAATACACAATTTTCTGCAAAACTTATAATTACAAGCATGTCATAAAGAGTTTGGATTATATATATATCACCTTGTCTGTAAAATTTTCAAGTGTTGCGTTTTTTTTGCACCTCAGTGTAGTAGCGAATGAACGACATTCTCGAGGGGGGAGGGGGCAGCATAGGTGTGTGCACTGGGGGGCAAGGGGACATCCGCAGATTTTTTCCAGCGAGAGGGAAACAATGTATTTTTATCAGGTGGGTAAACGAGGCATATTACCCCGTAATAGTATTGCCCACGCTTGGCCTCTTCAAGGCCTTCCAGACGCACTAGATGAGCAGGAAGGTTGTGAATAACCTAGAGTCGCCAAGCAAAGGGTCACAGAAAAAGCCCTCTGCTGCAATGGCGTGCGTTGTTTACGGTGTTTACTCTTGAAAAGTAGAAAACTGGAAATAAGTATAAATGAAACTGTAGGAAGTTCCTCACTTCCTACATGGAGGAATTGCCACTGCTTGGTATCCTTCCTTCCTGAATTCTCCCAACATGCCCAATCCATCTTAATCGATTTGATTTTAAAATCTCACTATATCTTCCCTTTCTAATAGGGTGGCTATACGTCCTGTCTTGACAAGGACAGTTCCGTTTCAGAGGCATGGCAAAGTCATCCTGTCGACATTATTTAAAAAGCACTATTTGTCCCATTTTATAAGAATCAAGGAGTTAACTTGAAAATCCAGTCTAAAGTTGATGGAATTTGGACTGCGTTTCAAGCACTTCATAACAATCATAATGTCCCATTATCGGCTAGAACATTCAAGCACAGTATATGACGAGTCATATGTACTCACATTTTAGTTATGCAAATATGAAGAATTTGGCTTACGTGTTCAGTAGAAAGTACATTCGAATTTTATTTGCCTGCGTGGTATAATCGACCATATTGATGATAAAAAGAACGCTAGATGGCGTAAGTTTACCGGCTGTAGCGAAAATTGTAATCTGATTAGTTTGGGTCGGGAGAAAACGAATTAAAAATTCCAACCGGATCAGATTCTAGTCATGTACGTTTGAGCAGATCCGAGATTGTGCGCAAAAGCGGTCGAACAATGGGGAATGGAAGAAAGCTTGCAGGGAAACTGGTGACCAGAGGTTGGAATGGAATTCGAAGTTAACAGAGGACAGCTCAGCTTGTGATAGCATAACATACAGATTTGTTAAGGACTCTATATTCCTTCGGTGGAAAATTTTGACCGAGGTAGGTGTTGGCGAACGGTAATAGGAAGAATCAATAATGCCCATATACGTTCGTTGTTCCGAGTGACTTTTCAAAAAATTAAGTACGAAATCAGCTGTTTCTTTGTCGATATTCCGAAACCCAGTGCAAAATCCCTCCGTGATTACAAGCTTAAAGTACTTAGTAGTTTGGATGCTACCAGTGCACAGCAAAAATACGTAAAACTTATATGTATACAAGTCTTTTGGTGCACATGCACGAAGCAAAATTGCTCTTTATGTTAAGATGCCATTTCGTGAGCATCGAGGTGCGTTGCGGAATTGTGCTTACACTTTCATTGCAAAATTGCATGAATGTAAATAAGTGAAGGTTCATCTCAAAGCAAAGATTATCTTAGATTGAACGTACTTGGAGATGTAAATCTAATGCATGTATGCTACTAAAGTGCTAGGTCCGAGCAAGGCAAGTACAGTACAGTTAAGTAACATGTAGGATGTTTGATCGGCATCCATATCCGAGAAAGAATAGGATTTCTTCGTGTAGTTACTGAGGATAAACAATATTAAACTTGAAAGAAGTGAAAGGAATTATTTGATACAGAATATCAAAAATATTATCATGTAAAAGTCGTTTAGTGTTGCCCATGTAAAGAGGCGGATGTGAAATAATGTTTCTAT
This sequence comes from Lepisma saccharinum, assembly GCF_977018435.1. Lineage (NCBI taxonomy): Eukaryota > Metazoa > Arthropoda > Insecta > Zygentoma > Lepismatidae > Lepisma > Lepisma saccharinum. Next base: position 108,737,258 of record NC_139230.1, read on the forward strand.
AATTTTGTGAACATGTATGCTCGAGTTCATAAGTATCATGATAATAATTTGCAAATAGTGAAGTTACAAATAACGATAGAGTAAGACAACAAATATTGAACATAAATAAATATCAATATTATCTATCAATACTTAATTGTTGTGACCTCTGTAAAGGTCAGCACAAAGTTAATACTCTGGTGATGGTTTCTGCCTAGATATAGAGGTGAAAACATAATAACATTTCTATGAGTTTGTGAACAGTCACACTCAAGTTCGGGTGCCATGCAAATAAACTGCATGCAGTGAAGTTAAGATTAATGGTTGTGTCTAATATCATACTTTGATTATAAATAAATATCAATGGTATTATCAATGAATATTTAATCGTTGTGGCCAATGTGAAGTGTCAGCACAATCTCTATGCTCTCATGATTTTGCAAACGGGTACACTCTTCTGTAAATATTTAGAAATAGCAAATATAATAGAACTGCAATTGATGGTTGAGTGAAGTGTTGGGTCTTCAACCATAATCCACTCAAGAGTGTTGTAGAAGTGCCGGCACACAAATTATTTACAAAATATAATAACATAACGGATATTTTGAGTATTTTCTTAAAACAATATTGACAAAAAAAAAGAGTAGGATTCTTGTGAAACGTTTTTATTTGTCCAAGAACTCAGGTAAAATTTCATTAATGTCACTGTGCTAAGTACAAAAATAATAAACATAGTAATTTGTAACTTGTACACTCTTGTCCATTGGTAGTCGTTCCTAAACTCCTGCATGTACAGTGTGGATGAAACTCCTGCATGTACAGTGTGGATGATATCTGAACTTGTGATAATTTTGATATTCTTTTCAGGAAGTGGTGTTGAATGCTCACCGAGCATATAACCTGTTTCTTATAAACTTGCGATTTGTACATCCAGTTGGATAACCGGTTAGGGGATATTGAAGTTCAGAAGTAGTAAGGGAAAACTTAAATAAAATAATTTCAGGAACAATTTGTTTTCGTGGGTACTATATTTTCTAAGGGATTTCAGTTATCAAACCAGTGGTCCATCAATCCTGCTCCTAGCGCTGTGGGCCAGTCACACATAGACAGGGAAGTAGAGTGGAAATTGAAAGTTGGTATGGGGGAAAGGGGTTTGTGGTTAGAGTTGGTTGTCTTTGTGAAGCGGGTGGTTAGCAGGGTGAACACACCGTCAGCTTAATGTCTCAAGTAGTTTACTGTTTAAGTTAGCTCAGGTCATGTTGTTTGGTGTTTTGCATTATTTGTAGAGCAGTAATGGCCAAGAAGCACACGATACAGATCTGCAACAAGAATTTGAATCCCTCCATCTTGACACAAACTCAAAAGACAAACCTCATTTTGTGGGTCAGATAAACTTTTCGAGGAGTTTTATGAACGGTTGTGAAAAATAAAGCTGTTGTGATAAATAGGTACTTCTTGCATTCCTCAACTTCAGCATAGAACTAACATCGTATCAATCCATAGGATTGTATGTTTATTTTATTAAGTCTCTCTGAACGCTTCATGTTGACCAGGGCATTCACTTGTTTTTCTCTCAGCTGTCTCAAGCCTCTTAGGCATGTTTACAATGCATTGTGTTGTGCCATGCAAACCTCCTGAGCATTCAGGAAATAGGTAACACTTCTGGGTTTGGTGTCAGCGGTTTGCATGGTAGCAATTATGATAATAAACACGATTCGGCGATTCGGCATCGAGGAAGAGCTCGATGGCCAGGGAATATAGAGGTGAGACAAGCTGGGAAGGGGCTGGACTTTGGGAATTGAGTGAGTAGAGAGAGGAGGTCAGCAAGACAGGAGGTCGATAGTGGAAGCTCGCTTTGGTCAACACTTAGAGAGAAGCTCACAGAGGACTTCGCTATTTTCGATTCAGCTCAGAGACTTCAGTTAGACAGGTAATTATCCTACACCCAGCCATGATACAGGTTCAACGGTTCACAAAATCCAACGAGTTGCCATTGTCTTTTCAGTAGTTTAATTCCTTTTGTGTAATTTGTACCTTTCGCATGCCAAGCAATAACTCGTCATGTCAATGACGAGTGGTCTCATCAAGAGGATGAATGATGAGTAGTTTACATCACCCCATCAGTAAACTGGTTCAGATCCCTTCATTCTATAGAATGACACGTGGTGGAGATTTGCGGGTCTTTTCATTTTCTTTTGTAGAAATGAAAAGAAATTGTTAGCCAGTTTAAATTTAACCCCACCCCAATAGCTTGACACGTGGTGGAGTGCTTGAGGCCTTTTCAATTTTTCGGAAATGAAAAGAATTTCAGTTAATGTTAACCAGTTTAGAATTATTCCCCACCCTAAATTTTGACACGTAATGGAGTGCTAGTTCATAACCCACCCCAAATTTTGACACGTAGTGGAGTGCTAGTTCATTACCCACCCCAATCATTTTGCTCATTTATTTAGTTTCGTTAGTATGTCCTTGCCAAAATTAATTTTGAAAATACATAGGACTTAAAGCTTTTGCATTTATGGAGGGAGAGGAAGTTATTGGTGCCATGATAGATGTCGAGCTTTCACCTTGCTGATGAACTCGACGAAACATTAGATCAATTGTTAGATATAGCACGAGGGACTACAAGTTTTAATTTAAATGTCAGCGGTCCAGCTGCAAGTTCCACCCCCAAGTTTAAACGTAGTCCAATTTTAACTAGACGCCTTCAGCGAGAATTATTGGAAAAACAGAGATGTGAACCACAATTAGAGCAACAGGATCAGGATTTTAGAAATTTAAACCAAACACAATTCGCAACAATGGCTCAGTCGCAGTTTGTTCCCCCAACTATTTTAGAGGGTATCCCATTTCAAGGGATAGCCGGGGAGGACGTTTCAAAATTTTTAGATAAAGTGGATAGCCTTGCCATATTAAATGGATGGAATAATGCCCGTAAACTGGAATTATTTCCAGCCCTTCTGGCCGGGCCAGCATTACGATGGTACCAGACGTGGAGAGATGGTACAGAAGATCAGGAAGTTACTTACGAGGAGATACAGAAGAAATTTAAAGACGAATTTACAGGGTCCTTGGATCAACTCCAGATCGAGGAGCAAATTCGTTATAGATTACACAAAGAAACTGAGCCAGTTACGAATTATGTTCGGGACAAACAATTACTTCTACTCAGGGCAGACCCCAAAATGAGTATTCAACAACAGATCAAACAGATCATATTAGGCTTACAGGTGGATTACATGAAAGATATCCACCATAAAGAGTATGAGTCCGTGCATGGGTTGCTTAAAGATTTAAAATCCTTTGAGAAACTCCAATTTTTGATGAGACAGCGCAAGCTGAAGGAATTGAGGTACGAAGATCAAAGAGAGAGTTTATTCTCTCCTTTGCATAATCCATCAGCACTTTCGCAACAGCAGCAGATTTTACTGCAGAGTAACAATCTGGTTACTGCTGAGTCAGCGCAAGCGCGACCCACTTCAGACATTGAGGCAAAATTCAAAGCGTTGCAAAAGGAGGTTGAGCAACTAAAGTTATTTAACAATCCTCACAATACCAAAGCTCAAGTCCAGGCTCAGGAAACTGGTCTGGAAGCAAGATTAGCCAGTCTCACTTTGAGATTGGATAGCATGGAGGACCAAAACCAGAACCCTGGCACCGACTCATCTACTCCAAAACAATTTAGAGAACATTATAATAAGGATAATTATCGGTCAAGTAATAATTATAGAGGCTCCTATCGGGGTAATAATAATAGACGACAATTCAATAGGGGGTACAGGAATGGACGTAATAATAATGGTAACAACTCAGATCGCAATAGGCGATACGGTAATACCCAACAATGGCGAGGACGTGGAAACTTCCGCGGACAGAACTCGCGGGGTTCCTCGTCTTCAACAGGGCGAGACCAGGAAAACAGGGAAGAGCAACGGGGGAGACCACGCTGCTCAATTTGTAATTACCCTAATCACACAGCAGCCACTTGTTTTCAGAACACGGAGGCTTTAAACGAACAATGACTGCCCATAGAAGAGACGTATGCGCAGATTTAGTTGGCAAACAGATATCAGTCTCTACTTTCCCCTATGAGGAATTAATTTATATTAACACAGTATTAGGGGGACAACGTCAGAGGTTTCTCGTGGATTCCGGAAGCCAAGTATCCGTCACCAGTGATCGAGGCATTCCTACAACCGCCAAACGTTTCAAAATTCATACGGCCATAAGGGGAGTTGCCAAAGAACAAATTGAAATTAAAGAGATTGTCCTATTAACTTTTGCAATAAACGGCCGCAATTTTACCCATCCTTTTCGGATGATTCCAAATTTTGAACATGGGACAATCCTGGGAAACGATTTCTTAAGAGCTCATAAAGCAAATTTGGATTTTGATCAAAATCGACTCACATTGAGGAGATTTGGTACTCCTCCGCGAAATCAGTTAAGGACGGAACACCGAAAGACCTTTGACGTTTCCATAAAAGTTGCTAATCTGATCAGGGATTTATATGTGCCGGAATTTGTAACTTCCAGACAAATTAGAATCAAACCTAGATCTCATTTGTGCATTCCTGTCAAATTGACAAATTCTAGTAATCAAAATTTAACTTATTTGGAGCCAGATTTACAGTTTCAAATGGACACAGGCTTAATGGTGCCTCGAGCCATTGTAAATCCGGAGTCATTTTTAATTTGGATTACTAATCCAAATTCTTACAAAGTTAAAATTAGGAAAGGGGCACGCTTAGGTACCGCAGAGGCATGGCAAAATCCAGTACCAGCTTCACGTCATATTGCAGACGACGAAGGACCTAACGTTATGGTGACCAAGGAGACTGGCACCGTGACAAAACCAGTGCACGACATTACTAAATTTGACATAAATCCAGCATTAGAACCCGATCAGAAATTGCAACTTAGACAATTATTAGAGCAATATGTAGATGTATTTTCTTGGTCTGAGCAAGACATTGGTTGTGCCACTAATTATACGCATCGTATAAAGTTAAAGGACGATTCGGAATTTCACGTCCCAGCCTACCCTATACCAGTTCACCTGCGTAAGGAAATTAACCAGCAAATTGACAACTTGCTAGAAGCAGGGGTTATCAGTCCTACAACATCACCATACAATTCACCAGTTTTTCTTGTCAAGAAGAAGTTCAGGATGCATCCAGAAATAGTTTAGTCACTAAAGACGACAGTATAGATTTGCCGAAGAATATTTTATCCGTTAAAGATAGAGTTCAGAAATTTGCCGTAAGCAAGGATCCTAATTTTGATCAAAACAGTCGCAAAATGGAAAGTGAATTGCCTATTTCACACTGTGTTCAGCCAGTTGTAAAAGTTAAAGAGTTATTTGCGAATCAGTCACCAGTAAAAGTCGAGAAAGTTTCAAGTGTTACTTTAAAAGCAGAAAGTAAGCCAAATTTTCAGGTTCCCGAACCTGTTGTATCGTTTACAGACCATATTTTTTACGACTTCACGTTCGCCTAGAATTTTATATTCATTACGATTTAAATTTTAAGTGTAATTCATTTTTTACGTTTGATTGTACCTTATGCAAGGTTTATTAGTCATTTAGTTTGCTAACAGCTTCCCAACTTTTGTTATTTTACGAGCACGGAAGTGTTCAAGTAAACACGCTGTCGCAAAGCGCAACGAAGTTTTTTTTCTTTTCATCTCATCCAATTTATTACGTCATTTCAAAGACCTTGACTTTATTTCGAACTCCCGCAGCGCTTACTAGACTTTGTTCGTAGTAAGTTAAAGTTTTGTAAACAGTTACGCGTCATTCAATGTATCAGCGAACCATCGCCTTGCATTTTCTTCTTCCGCACCTTTGCTTGTTGCCCAAAGCAACGATTTTTTTTCGTTCGCTATCCCGAACGGAACCCGAACGTACCCGAAGTCGCCGATCACGGCAGCGAACTTGCAGAGCTCTCGTTGTCGCCATAGAGAAATTTTCAGTTACGTCCAGCGACCACAAATGCAACCTTGCACAATTTAGAATGTCTGGTATCAGCGAATTCCTTTCTCCGCACGGAAGCTCCCGAGTACTTTGAACACGCTAGAAGCTTAGAAAACACTTAGCATTGAGATTACATCAGCCAGGGGCGGTCGTCCATTAAAATTTTAGGGAATCAGTTTAGTTACGCATATAGCCATCAGAATTTGATTCTTACGATAGAACGTTATGTCAACAATGTTAGGGATATTTTGTCTTACATAGGTAAATTTTTCCATAAACCGTCGCATTTATGCACTTCAGACTAATCACGACCAATAATTTTCAACGAATCAACAAGACGATTTTTTTTTTGCGTTTTTCTCGCAAAATTTTCCCGTTTTTCATAGAGATATTTATAGTAAGTAACATTTTTGGGAAATTGACGCATTTTTTTATTAGTATCAGGATAAAGATAAACGTAATTTCGATACAATCAGGGAAATTTTACAAAAGGGCAATTTTAGCACTTTATGCACATAGAGTAATCAAGATTATTAGCAACAGGCCCAGGCTAAGCCTCGGTGATTAGCACAGGCACGTGCAGCGAAAGTCGCCACGGCATCGTTAGCCTTTCCAAATTTAAACAGAGTGGGTTACCACAATGTTATCATTTGAGAAAGTTTTTTATTATTTTTATTGTGTTTCAAATTTGAATTTCACCTTTTTTAATTCCCTGATGCTATATTTGTTACCACCTGGAGTTTCAACGAAACTCAGAAGTAGCATTTAGAACATGCTTGCAACACTTATCTTTGTTTATTAATTCTACATTTTGTAATTTTGAAGTGAAGTCTATTACTGACAATAAATTATTTCAGTTTATCAGAACACGCAATGGTATTTTAATATCAGGTTCAGGTCAATTTATTGTCATTCAGAATTTGAATAATAATTTGAACACGCACAGATCAGTTCAGCTTACCGAAGGCCAATCTTTATTTTTTAATTATCAGGATTTTTCGCAATTATTGTGGATCAACAAATTTTACACACAAGAATGTTAGCTTTCGAACAAGTAAAGATGAAGGAAATTGGATTACTACTTAATATTCCCAAGAATTTATCTGATTTCACTATTCCCCAATGGACTCCGCTTGAACTTGCTTTAAAACAACTTAATCAATCAATTAGTAAGAACATTTCATTTCAAGAATTAGTTCTAAACCCTTTGCCCATGTCGATATTAGTTTTTGTTATTTGGAATGTGTTATTAACCGCAACCCTAGGATATTATTTGTATAAACATTATCAGCTTTCTAAACAGATTCATTTAGAGCAGCGCAGTAATAATTAATAGGTTAAGGCAACACATTAATCATGGACATTAATATTTTTAATTACAGTTGGATATTTTATTTAAATTTTTCCTTATTTATTTTCAAAGAGTTATGGCAATTATTTTATTTATTTATTTTAATCATATTTTATTTTTGATGAGACAATTTAATTTAATTTTAAAGAAAAGGCAGTGGAAATTAGTTGGTTTTGTGTACATGCATACTTGAATTATATATACCCATCCTATTGCAATTTCCTTTCTTTGTCATAATTTTCCCTTTATTCAACCTAACCTGTCTATACGGAACGCCAGGGACAAGCAATGCCTACACCATCCATGGGCATTTTTCATTACGGACATCCGCAGGCAGTCTACTATTACCAGGCAGAAAGACTGAGTATCATTCTACGAGGGAGACATGCAGACATTTTAAGTACTATTTCAAGAAGAGACTCGTCACCACCAATTTGAGGGAGACATGCAGACATTTCTATTTATTACTGCACGGAGACTACCTTTTACAGGAAGGATGTAGTCAACCATACATTTCCCAGTATAGCGGACTATACATTATCAACAACACCTAGTGATGGAGCTAGATAAAATTTCCCTCCACACTGTTTGCAGTTAAAACAACAACTTTTCCCCATCTCCCAAGTTCTACGGGTAATTTATTACATTTTTACATTGCCCCAATGCAGTCAAGACGACAAGCAATCCAGAAAGAAGAGGAAGCAGAGAAAACATACATTCTACAACCAGCAGTTCTGGTCACAAACAATAATTACAGAATTGTGCTACAGTGTTTCTACACATACACATGTGAGCTCCTATCATGTGTATCTATTTGGTCATTTAACATGCATTATGGGAAACAGTACTTTTCCATAGTCCTTATATACATTTTCAGTTTTGTGTCATGCATAAGAACTAGTTTTATATGCATTTAAGTTTACATTACACTGCAAGGAAGCTACAAGCATCAGTGATGTCAATTGACCAGTGCATCAGTTAGTGCATATTTTGGTTTTAAGAAGAAGCTTTTTATAATGGATATCCAATTGCACATGCAAGCTATAACAAGCATAGCTACAGTACTTTCAAACATTGCAGACAGTATGCTTTAGTTTTATGCAAATGTTTTTTCCAAATAGTTAATTGTGTTTTACCAATATGGTACATAATTAAAAATACAATTGCACATTGAACATTTTCTGATATTTTCAATCAGAGTAGACAGTTGATAAAATACTGCAAGATTATTTTTTTTTTATGTGTGTGCAGACATACAAAGGTATTCACCAAGCCATATATATGTATACAGTGTACAGATTAACGTAGAAAAGAAAATGGAACGCTATAATTAAGTTTTACCAGCGACAGTTATCAGTGTAACCAATTATATACATTGAATAGTGTATAATACTACATTGGAATGTGCAACACAGCCATGCAAGTTCATATATTCAACGATGTTAGGAGTGCACTAGCTAGGTAGTTCGTAAATCATACGCACTTTGATATGATCAGGTTTTCACACGGACAAAACAGTGAGATGTGACAATGTTTTACATGCTTACTTACGTGTACTTACTTGTGCACCTTTTTAAGGTTTTTCTATGTGTTTGAAAAGTCTATATCAAGTGGAAATATACATAAACATTGTGAATTCCGTTCCATCTTGCACGACGCTCCAACCGTTGGCCTTGCGGAAGACACAGAGTCTCTACCGCGTGGCGAGACATCACAGACTCTTGACTAGGAGCAGGTTGATGAGCGATTGTACATAATACACATTACGTACACGCACATGTGATGCATTAAGAGTTTTTCGCTTAACGACACGAACTTTTGTGATTTCTAGTCCTATAATAGTATATATTATTGTTTTTTACATCGTATAAACATACAAATTTGTTAGTATTAAGGGTATTATTCATTTTAGAGTTTAGGGAATAAAATTTTTTTTTGTTTTCATTCAGGCTACGGCAAACAACAGATAGTTATGGTGGATTTTCTTTTGTATATTTGTTTTTTTAAGAAAATATATGGAATTGGCGAACCTGAGTCATGTCAAGCTTTGCGATTTGACTTTTAAATTTTCAAAGGAGAAAATTTTTCCTAAGAGGCGCGAACGTATCAATCCATAGGATTGTATGTTTATTTTATTAAGTCTCTCTGAACGCTTCATGTTGACCAGGGCATTCACTTGTTTTTCTCTCAGCTGTCTCAAGCCTCTTAGGCATGTTTACAATGCATTGTGTTGTGCCATGCAAACCTCCTGAGCATTCAGGAAATAGGTAACACTTCTGGGTTTGGTGTCAGCGGTTTGCATGGTAGCAATTATGATAATAAACACGATTCGGCGATTCGGCATCGAGGAAGAGCTCGATGGCCAGGGAATATAGAGGTGAGACAAGCTGGGAAGGGGCTGGACTTTGGGAATTGAGTGAGTAGAGAGAGGAGGTCAGCAAGACAGGAGGTCGATAGTGGAAGCTCGCTTTGGTCAACACTTAGAGAGAAGCTCACAGAGGACTTCGCTATTTTCGATTCAGCTCAGAGACTTCAGTTAGACAGGTAATTATCCTACACCCAGCCATGATACAGGTTCAACGGTTCACAAAATCCAACGAGTTGCCATTGTCTTTTCAGTAGTTTAATTCCTTTTGTGTAATTTGTACCTTTCGCATGCCAAGCAATAACTCGTCATGTCAATGACGAGTGGTCTCATCAAGAGGATGAATGATGAGTAGTTTACATCACCCCATCAGCTAACTGGTTAACCTGCTAGATACTTTTAAGATCCCACGAACTTTAAGGTTCGTTACGACATCAAAGATTGATCACCAGGGACCAGAAACACTGTGTAAGTCATAACAAGATTATAATAATTAATACCCTTTGAAAACGGGAGATCATATTTCATTTACTGCTTATGATGATATATCATTTATGTGATTATGTGATCCATACTTTAATAAATAATAATACGTTAATAATAACAATTATCTTATAATTTAGCCTAAACGATTCTTCAGGAAAGAAAGGAGGTGTAAACTGACCTCCTTGGGATGTCCCATTTATGGGTCAAAATATTATGGTCAACGTATATTGTCTATTTCCATGTTATTGCATGTTCTCCAGGTATTTCCATCTTTGACAGCCATAAATGCTTCGAACTACTTTTCTTTCGAATACACGTAGTTTGTTGGTATCTTCGGCACTGATATTCCAACTTTCTAAGTCATATACCACCACTGGTCTTATTAGTGTTTCATATATTTTCATTTTTGTTGATCTTGATATTAGTTGCGATTTTAATAGTGTGAGATTTGGAAAGTATGCTTGATTTCCTACCATGATTCTTTTTTTGTATCTCTTCACTAACTCTTATTATTATTAATTGTTGATCCAAGAGAGACAAAACATTCAACCCCTTCAAATTTATAGTTGTCAATTTTTAGATCTTATATATGGTTTCTTCCTTTTCTTGCTGTCATTTTCAGATATTTTGTTTCACTTTCATCATCACTTTCTTTCCATCTTGAATCAAATTCATACCAATTTATTTTAGCCTATTCACATTTCGTGCCATTTGAACTATGACATCAGCATACACACAAACCTGTTTAGTTTTGTAGAAAATATGACCCTTCTCTTCAAAGAATTGAAAAACTCCCTGCAGAGCAATCTATCTTCTATATATATAAAAATGAATGTATGTATGTGTGTATGTATGTTTGTTTCAGCATAACTCTCGAACACCTGGAGCGATTTCAACCAAACTTGGTACACATATCACTTGCAATCTGGAAAGAAATACTGTGGAGGTAAGACACCACTGGCACCCCTAGGGGTGGGGTGGGAAGGGGGTGACATGTAAAATGACCAATATTAGTGTGGAATCCATAGTTTTCAGGGTCGCTAAGATGAATAGTGACACTCCCAATGCTGTTCAACTCCAAGTTCATCACCTATCAGAATGGGGGAGAGAGGGGGTTAAAAATTAAATGTAAAAAATGACCTAGATTAGTGTCAAATCCATAGTTTTCGGGGTCACTAAGCTAATTGGTGACATTCACGATGACCAAACTTGGTACACACATGACTTACAATCTAGAAAAAAATACTGTGGGAGGTAAGACACCCATGACACCAATCGAGGTGGGGGTGAGAAGGGGGTGATATTTAAAAATAATCGAAAACCAAAGATATTAGTGTGGAACCCATAGTTTTCGGGGTCGCTAAGATGAATAGTGACACTCTCAATACCGTTCAACTCCCAAGATACCTGTGGCACCCCTAGGGGAAGAGGTGGGAATGGGGTGACATGTAAAATGACAGATATTTAATGTGGAATCCATAGTTTTCAGGGTCGCTAAGATGAATAGTGACACTCTCAATGCCCTTCAACTACAAGCACCTCTGCCACCTTTAGGGGTGGGGTGGGAAGGGGGTGACATGTAAAAATAATCGAAAATGACAGATAATAGTGTGGAATCCATAGTTTTTGGGGTCGCTAAGATGAATAGTGACACTCCAAATACCGTTCATCTACAAGACACCTCTGGCACCCCTAGGGTAGGGGGTGGGAAGGGGTGACATGTAAAATGACCGATATTAGTGTGGAATCCATAGTTTTTGGGGTCACTAAGATAAATAGTGACACTCCTAATGCCGTTCAATTCCAATTTCATTTTACACTATAGTTAGAATTTATTATTTTCCTGTCTAATAGAATATTGGGATAAATAAATACCCGGGCAATGCTGGGCAATCAGCTGGTATTAAATAAAGTAGCTGACAATGCATCTCTTTGACGTACACCTCTGTTTTATTGAAATGGTTCTCTGACTCTCCCACTTATTAATACTTTAGCATGTGTCGTATTTATAGTTATTTTACAAGGTTTACTATTTTCACTGGAATGCCTTCATTTATCATATAATTAAGTAATTTTTGTTTGGATATGCTATCGAATACTGGTTTAAAATCCACAAATAGCATATGTAGATCTTGCAAGTACTCATGGAATTTTTCGATTGCCTGTCGTATAACAAATATTTGGTCTAAAGCTCCACGGTCTCTTCTAAATCTACATTGGTATTCACCTATTATTTTTTCAGCACCTCTCAACCTCCACCACAATATAAACAGTAGTACAGTATTGAAAAGTAGTTGATTTATGAGAAATGTGATAGATGCACCAATGAAAATAAGGAGAGAATCCTGAGTTTTCATAGCCCAGTATGAGTGGTAATAGTGCAAGATTTCAGCCAAAGTGGACAGGCAAATTACAACAGCACATCTAGTGGCAGCCAAAGAAGAGCATGCCAAGCAACCGTGCAACAAGTTCCAACAAGGATGGTGGCAGTGGCTACCAAAATTAATAAAACTACAAAAAACTGCTTCATGGGAAAAGTGAGTACTAAGGTTCTCTGTATTTATTTACCACTGCATTACTCATTCCTTAAATATGAATATCAAAAGCTAGTTGATGTGAGTTCCCTGCATGGAGGGTCTGTAACAACACATATGAAACTTGTAATTTGGACGATGATGACTCAGTAATTTGTTAGGTAAACGTCCAATGGTTTCCGTGGCTGAGGTGAATGTATGATGATATGGGGGGAATAAAACGAGAGGGAGTAAGAGAGGCAGGGCTTTTTGGACGGAGTAATCAGAGTGAGAAGGAAGTCGATAGATGGTGGAGGAGAGACTACTTCTTCCTGCCGAGACTGGGTACTGCCGAGACTCATGAAGTCTCCCATTCTCAGTCAGAAGGTATTGGTAAAATGTAATCTCTCGTGTCATTTCCCTAAGTATCACTGTATCCATTTTAGTATCCCTGTACACCTCGCAGGGGGAGTTTATGCTAAGCGAGTGGTGTACCTGAGGGTTACATTACGTGGCGGAGATGCGGGACAAGGGTCGAACCGTGTTACCACTGTTATTCCCAAGTTGCTGTTGTGACCTTGCATAGCTTTGAGTTAACACAGGGCTTCGAAGGGGAGTTGAAAAGGCACGAGGCCCAAGTTCTCCAATAGACGGACCAACAGCATTTTCTGCCAAATTGATTAGCCTATCCAATGTTTCATCTAATTCATTCTCAAGTTCGATGAACGACATGAAACACCATTAACAGTATTTGCGGATAGTAACTCCCTCCAAAAAAAACCAAAAAAAACACGACACTAATTCTAACATGTCACTAAGGTAAAATACACCCCCCTCCTCTCATTTTACAGATCAGTTTCTATCTGTCATTTGTACAAACTTATTGGTAGAAAGCACATTAGCACCTTCCCAGGTAATGATAACAGCTCTAAACAGCAGTCCAAAACAGAAACGGCAGAGAGGGAAGGGAAGAGGGGCAAGGATGGGTGGGAAATGGAAGTGGTAGAAGGAAGAATAGATTAAGATCAGTCCTGTACAACTTCGTTCGTCAGTTCTGGTTTTACAAATCTAGGAATGTTACATCCAATTGCCTCCTTCCTTAGACACTGTTCTTATGTTTCCTTAGATGTGGAAAAATGTAAGAATGAAGAAACATATTAGATCATAAATTAACTGTCAACACCATTATGTACTTACCATCCTCAGTACCTTGGCCACTTTCAATAATACTTGACACTTCACTCCGTGGACCAGGAGTTGAAGGTGCACTTGAGAAATGACGTCTTCGAGATGCGGAAGTTAGTCTAGAAGGTGAAGTGTCTCTTACTGAAGTAAAATCATCTGATTTTATAGCTCCTGGTTTTACTTCACTCTGTTTGAAATCAGAGTCTCCAATTTCTTTACTTGGTTCAGAAGAGCAAGCAATTGAAGAACATCTGTGAACAATTGTAAGAAAAATTCAACAAACGGTTTAAATTTTACTTAAGTTATGTCTAAAATTAATAACACCAGTCTGTACCCTTCTGTATTTATGTCAAAGAAAAAGTGTTGGAGCTATGTGCATTTGATGTGAAATGACCAAAAAGATGCCCAGAAAGTCTGAAGTTGGTTACAATTTTTGAAAGAATAAAATTCATATTATATGTTCCAATAATATAAAGTGCATTGATGGTCAAATGAACTGACTGCAAATTTATCTGCAACATAAAATACCTACACAATACCAATTGTATACTTTACTATGAAAAGGACAAATATTCACCAACATCTTCCTAACTTTCCACCTTAGTTTTCCTTCTGTACTCCTGGGTAGAGGTGTTTCAGAATATAAACGACCAGTAGTTGGCCAGAATCATACGGTTCCACTCCTCTGGTCTCTCCTTTCCGATGAGGACAGTTATTGGTGAAAACATTCAACATGTTCATCCAAAATCTCACTGCACTTGAAGAGGATGAAATCAAGGTGAGAATGTAGTAACTGAATTTTGAATTACCTTCTGCAAACTATGTATGTTTTCTTATGTCAGAAGGGGATTGCAACCAATTCCTGATGAGTGGGTTGCCTAGGAAATTCATCATGAAAATCTTGAATGCATTCCAGGTATCATTCTCACAGCTTTCCTCAACTGAGTCCAAATCTTCATCTTCCATAAGCTTTAATGTTTTCAGGGGGGGTCTCTCCAATGGCATACCTTGTAATGTCGTCACCTTGTAATCATTTCGTAAATCATCTACTTCGGAATAGAAATCTTGAAACTATTCCTGGTGTTTACAAAAGAGACACATTGTAGCATGATGCTGAAGTAGCCTTTCAGTAAAGAACAAGAGTGTGACCTATTTTTAGACACCGAACAAGATCATCTAAATCAGCATGAGTTAAGAGATGATATTCATAGAATTCTTAATTTGTCAAAAATTGTTTTCAGGCCAGAAGTCACATGAATTCTTGTTGATAAACTATTAGACAAAACAAGATTCAGCAAAATGGGAATACCCAATTGTTATGCCACATATCGCAAGAAACAAAAGTGGAAAAGTGTCATAACAAGAGAACTGCAGGTAATAGAAAGCTTTTGAATATTTCTATTAGGTATATATCATCTCTTTTCTGTGTACCAAAAACTAATTTGCCCAGTGTAATTAATTGTTATTGCAATATTGTAAGCAAAAATTATAAAATTTGATATTTGAAACTACAGCAGTACATCCATAATGCTGAATTCTCATTGAAGACTTATATTCTTATTTTTCATACTTAAGTAACACATCAGATTTTAAAATATTAATTCTGCACACTACAACATGTTACAAATAACTAACAATTCCCATCATTGCTCTTCCTGGATTTCAAGACAGGAGTCTGTTACTTGGCATTGTAGAAGTTCTCCCCCACCAAACATCTCAAAATGTTGTATGAGTTATAAGCACTTGGATGGAATAACAGTCCAAAATGTTGTATGAGTTATAAGCACTTGGATGGAATAACAGTCATCAAGAAATATTTCAATTTCTACTTACAATTAACACTTTAACCATGTTTTGTTATGTTGAAAACATACCAACATGGAAGAGTTACTAAAATATATCATATCATACCTTGACTGATATTCCTGCAGGTCTTCAGACCGATGTATGTCATCTGCACTTGTACTTTGTTCAATGGAGGCTGTTGTTGACAATGCCTCATTTTCATTGGCTTCATGTGGCACTGTTTCTGAAGTTGATACATTTCTCTCATCCAGATTTAAGAATGTTTCCATGGATTTTGACTCTTCTATAAAATAGAAATTTATATGTTACTTGCATAATATGCAAACAGCAATGTAAGGATGGGGAAGATTAATCAGTATCAGTTGATACAGGCATACTGATTCATCAGTTTATCAGCAAAATTACCAATATTCTTATCAGTCTGCTAATCTGCAAATAGTCTATGATTTAGTACCAAATTCTGCATTTTTTTAAAATTATTTTATGAATACAAACATATAAGTCACATGTCCTGGTTTTGTAATGTAAATTTCTGAATACAGTGGAACCTCGATTATACAGTTTTCAGGGGACCAAGCTGAAAAAAACTTAAAATGGGGAGAAAATGTAAAATTGAGAAAAATTTTATGACACTTTGCTATGTTGGGACCATCAAGATTGGATGTATAATGTGGGAAAATCTAAAATCTGAAAATGTAAAATTGGGGTTTCACTGTATACAGCTTCTTTTTCAAAGCAAAGGCCCATTGTAATTATCAGTTACAAATATTAATTAAGGAGGTTACTGAACCATTCATATTCCTCTTGGAACATTTACAACTTTATATGATCTGTAGAATATTGGTTACTGCTATCAGAAAACTTCTATATCAGTGATATATCTATATCAGCAAAAATTGCATATTAGTCCATCCCTACAGCAATGTAAATTTTACAACAAACACATTATACACACACCACAATTTTCCACTAGCCAAAACAGGGTGCCCAAAAATAAGCAGCATAACTTCAGGAATGTGTTCCTCATATGCAAGCAATGAAAAAAGTTTACATATAAATCTGGAAATGCTACATTTCCAACTTATAGGCTTTCACAACATGTGTGAACCAGAATGTATTTATCTCCCATCGGTGATCCATGAAACAGAGAGATCTTCACAGTACCATACAGGAGATGTTCAAAATGTTCACCTCCTGCCTCAAGATTGTCACATGGATTCACAAACACACTCCCAAATTCCTGCCTCTACAGCATTGCCATCCGCCAAACCATACATTAGTGCATATCTGCTTGCTACTGATTTGTGCACATGGTTTCAACACTGTAGACTAAACATGTACCACTAACCAGACAATTATCAGATTGTGCTAAAGAGTATCTTCTGTTGCATGAAACCAGCTGTAGGAGAAAAATACATTGCAGATTGCATGTGTTGTGAAAAACTATAACTCGGAAACCAAGCACTTCCAGACTCATGTTTAAAAAAAAAAAAAACTATATTCATTGTTTACATATGAGGAACACATTCCTGAAGTTATGCCATTTATTTTTGGGACACCCTGCATAACAAATACCTTCATAACCAAGAGCTCAGAAGAAGAGGCATTTTATAGCTAAACTGTGCAAAAGTCCTTAGATTGAAAAACATTTGCGAACCTTTATTGTTTTCTTGTATATCCAATCACATGTGTTGGCTCCACCAACCATGTCTTTGGATCCAATATGGTGGCCAAGACAATTTTTGTGAACTTATTATTGCCAAAATGTCACTGTCTTCTAGTAAGCAGTGTCATGGTTGAAAGACGTCGTTGTGTTAGTGCATAATTATCCCTTCACATCCTTGTGCTAGGGAATGTTTATGTAATCGGTTATTTGTGTGCATTATTAAACATGTATTTTACATAAGATGAGTGTTTCTCCAGTTTCACAACTGCCCAACCACCGAAAGTTTGGATTACAAACTGGAACAGGGCTATGCTACCCAACATGGTCCTCCACAGTCGGATTTGTGACATTCTTTGATAGGGATTCTTGTGACATTGAGTTTTTGTGCACACACTATTGTGAACTGTTACTGTGAGTGTGTGTGTGTCATAAAGACAGTCTCTGCACAGAACTTCTTATCACACTGTGTTATTCGTATTTTCTGTTTGTTAGTTCCTCACCCGCGAGCCGCGAACAAAGAAAGTGACGTCATCAAGGCATGGTGCTGGAATGAACAAGCATCTTTCATTACCAGCGTGTAAGTGCAATTCGGTTTGCCAGCTTTCAGTCAGTTCGCGGTTCATGAACGTGTCATCATGGAGCAAATTCTTGCTGCAAAAATAGTAAACGTGAGATTACGCATCTCGAAAATAGAGTCAATTCCTGGACTTTGGACAATGCCATGATGTCATTGCATAGTGATAAAACGAAGCAACTTTCAAGTGACTGCAAGCAATTGTTAATTGATATTGCTGCAAGGGACTCTAGTGATTTTGACAAGTATGAAGGTGAATTGCGTGTGGAAGAAGACTGATTGGATAAGATCGTCTACAAGCTTCGTTCGTTACAGTTAGCGCATCAGGAAGTTTTACATCAGTGATGTCATCATCACGTGACAGCCCACCCCAGCAACAAGTAGATGAAGTTAAACTACTGAAATTGGAAATTCCTTCTTTCAGTTGATCGCTGGAGGACTGGCTAAGTTTTCACGATTTGATTAGTGCAAGTGTCGACAAAAACGTGAACCTAAGCCTCAGCATTTGAAGGTTTCTCTCAAGGGTGAGGCTGCCTTGCTTATACAATCGTTGGCAGTGACAGACGAAAACTATCAACACGCATGGAAGTTGCTAAACAACCGTTATTCAAACAAGAGGGAAGTAGTTAGCAACACTGTTCAGCGACTGGTGAATTAGCCGCAAGTGAGTGAGAACTTGCACACAAGTTTACATCGTCTTATCGACACTACAAATGAATGCATTCGTGTTTTAAAGGTGCTTGGTGTACCTGTTGAATCTTGGGACATGATTCTTGTTTATCACACAAGAAAGCTCAATTCAGAGTCAAGAAAACAATGTGAACTCTCTCTGCCGTCGCAAGAAGTGAATAGTTTTGCCGAGTTTACTAGTTTGTAGAACAACGTGCGCATGCATTGTCGTCAATGGCAAGTTAAAACAACAATTGCAGAAGTCATAACAAGCCTTCAACCTCCTCTACGTTCGTAACATCAGCTGTTTCCTTCTGCCCTAAATGTACCAGTAAGCAACACAAGTTACAAAAGTGTCAGGAGTTTCTTCAAATGTCCGTGCAAGATGTAACGCTTTTTCTTATATATTTACGTACTTTTGAAAAATTGCTACAACATTATTAGCGAAGCTTCTCTTACCATCTAGTTCATTCACTCTCTATTAGATGGCTGTGCATACGCCATCTCCTTTTCGATAGCTTCTGCCTCTGATGGCAACATCCCCAACTAAATCCTCGACCTCAGTTAGCTATAATTTCTGACTTTCACTTCTTCGCCGGCCAATGTAGGACAGAGAACAAATTTTATCAAGCTCCGGTGCATGCAGCTTACATCACCTGTGTACTTGTAACCAGCTTGTTTCACGATGTTAACAAGAAAGGAGCAGCCATTTGTAAAATTGCTTGACCGCATGTATCGTGGGAACTAAAAGTGAAATACATTTGCAAATGGTAGGATTGCAGATTAAGTGGTCATAAACTAAGTGTTCATATAAAATTACAATGGTCAAACAGGTATGTTGGAAATTTTACATATTTGGTGCTTAGTGAAACAGGAATTTGTGATAACCTCTGAATAGTGTTATTCGCAGACAGGCTGTCCACTATGAACTTATTCGTCGTGAAAAGATACAATGTGTTGGTCGGGACTTGTGAAACAGTTCTTTTTCTCTCTCCTCGAACTTAATTAAGTACTTTGACAACTTCGGCAGCAAGAAAGTCGTAAAATTCACTCCCCATTTTTACCGAACGTAAGTTTATTGTGCAGTGCTTGCTTGCAAAGTACACGCTTACCAAAAACTAGTATAAAAATTGTGAGAACTACAACTTCTGTAAATTAGTGTCAAGAAACGAATCTCTCCCTTTTTGATTGTGGATTAACCATGGATAACGAACTCGTTAAAAATTGAGATCGAACACTATAAGCAAAATCCTATTAATTAAAAAGGCAGTAATATAATTTTTGAGAAACAAGGAAAGGCGTTGACACTAACAGATCGCCCCCACCTTTATGCCAAAATAGTAGCATTAATATGACGTAATATAACGTATATGTGTATATAAATTTGTCCATTGGTTAAATGTTGTATAAATCAAGATACGTGTTAATTGTTGATGTCGAAACTAATGCAGTTGTTAACAAGATTGATTAAAAATCAAAAGCTAATCGTTAATGGATCAGTTGATGCAGAATGTGGATTGTAAATGAGCAATTGTACATATTAATGAATACTCATGAATAAATTCGGCGTCTTGTTGTTAACATTTGTTGATCATTGAAGACAAATTAGGTTAAAAACAATTCCTAGTTACGAGGTGATGGTAGTAGTAGAAATGTGCATGAATCTAATTAATGTGTCTCGTAAATAATTTGGTACATTGACATTGCAAGGAACGCACGCCACGTCATTACAAATTGCACTCCAACTATTGTGGAACATGGTGTCTTGCATCACTTGGCAAATGTTTGTGTACATAATAAGTTTTTCAACGAAGTGAGTGCTCTCTATCTTTTTGGTGTGGTGCCGTGTCCATGCACACCCATTCTTCCTGCATTGAATTGATACTTGAATGAGTTATAAGACATGGTAAATTTTGGATTTTGCCAAGATCGGCAAATAAAATTATTTATATATATATATTTATATATATATAAATCTCACGTGCAGTGACCTTCAGAGTTGAATCGTGTCTCAGAACTTTTCAACGTCCTTTTTGTGACTTGACTCGATATAACGTTCCATTGTCCCTTAAGGAAGATTAATAATTTGTGGCTTGCACAACTTAACATCCTATGTCCCCTTAACATGCTTCCTCCAAAATTCCTCTGGGTACTATTGTGTCTTAACCACACCTGACGTCACATAGAAAGGCACAGTTTCGTGAAAAATAAGGTGCTTTGCTTCAATTGTTTTCAAGAGCACAAAGTTACCTAGGCAACACACAAACATAAATGTTTCTGGTACAACTGAAAGGGGTGTTTATACAGCTAATGCTATGGCTAATGTTCAGTTTCTGTTGAAATGCAAAACACAACTGTTCAGTGTAAGGGCTGTAGTAGTAAAGAAAATTACAAGTAATTTACCAAGGGTGCAAGCACCAGGGGCATGCACTTCGTCACATATTAAGGGCTTACCCTTGGCTGATCCTACATTTAACGTGAGTGCTGCTGTAGATATTTTATTGGGCTGCAACATTTTCCCTTTATTGTTGGGAAGTGGACGCTGCGTGGGACCTCCTGGTACCCCTTCAGCATTGAAAACTGTCTTCTGTCGGGTGTTATCAGGGCAAATTGATGGTAGTGTTGATAATGCAAATACCAATTCAGTCTCATCTCTTCATGTATCATGTGAATTAAATACTAACATGCGTGATTTCTGGGAACTTGAACAGTTGCCAAATCTCAATCATTTAACATCAGAAGAGAAAAAATGTGAAGCACATTTCATAGATACTCACCAATGAGAAAATGGTCGTTATGTAGTTAACTTACCATTTAAGAATGATGGTGTGGTGTTAGGGTTTTCAAGAGAAACCGCAGTGAAGAGACTTAAAAGCCAAGAACGCAGACTTTCTCACTCCACTGAACTTCGTAAACAGTATAATGCTTTCATGACAGAATATAGAGAACTTGGACATATGGAACTTATCCCCCCGAAGAAATTGATAAATTGCCTAGTGAAAACTTTTATTTTACTCTTCATTCTGTATTCACCTATTCACATAGTGTTTGATGGAAGTTGTAAAACTTCTACAGGTGTTTCTCTTAATTACACATTCTTTATGGTGGCAAGGGCCTCCATTTTTACAGGAGCTACAATTACTTCAAAACAAGTGTGACACAGGAATGTAGTGAAGTGAATGTAGAACAGAAGAAGTCTGTTGTAAGCCTTGTGTCAACACATTATTTGAGAGGTATTCACCTCTAAATAAATTACAACGTGTAGTGGTCTAGTGTAAATGGTTCATTTCCAATGCCCGCAAAAAAACTAACAGACTGCATGGTCCATTGAGCACTAAAGAGTTGTGGGACACACTTCTTGTGTTAGTGAATCTTGTGCAAAAAACTGAATTTGCCAGTGAAATTAATGCTCTGCACAATGGTTTACCCTTACCTCCAGGGAGTAACTTTCATAGTTTAAATCCATTTTTTGATTAACTAGGTGTTCTTTGGGTGGGTGGCAGATTGAAACACAGTAACATTCCACACTGTGCTAAACATCCTATTTTCCTACCCAAGAAGCATAGGTTAACAGACTTAACTATTATATATGAGCACATTGTTCTTTTGCATGCAGGGCCACAACTGGTTCTTACAACTCTATGCCAGAAATTTTGGATAATTCATGGTCATGACAGAGTGCGACAATTGGTAAAAATATGTATAAATTGCCATAGATATAATTTCACTATATCAAAACAACTAATGGAAAACTTGCCATCAACTAGAGTAAAAGTTAGTAGGCCATTCTTACAATGTGGAGTGGATTATGATGGAACAGTAATTCTTATACGAATGAGTGGAAATTCTCATCGAAATTACAAGGGCTACATCGCGTTGTTTGTTTGCTTTTCCTCAAAGGCTATTCATCTTGAAGTAGTAAGTAGTGCAACCACTGAAGCATTTTTAGCTGCTCTTAGGAGATTTGTGTCTAGAAGAAGAAAGTCAAGTGACATGTACAGTGATTGTGGAACTACATTTGTTGGTGCAAAGAACTAAAGGACATCTTAAAATATGTAAACAATTACAAACACAATGAAGAAATAGCTAATAATTTGAGCAGTTTGGGTACACAATGGCATTCCAACACACCTCTAAATCCTCATGCAGGAGGATTATGGGAAAGTGGGATAAAATCGGTGAAATTTCATCTTAAAATAATTGCAGGAAATGCATTGCTCACATCTGAAGAATTGTGCACTGTGTTAGCACAGATTGTAGCGTGTTTAAATTTGAGACCACTCACAGCCATTTCCAGTGACCCAAATGATATGCAAGCTCTTACTCCAGAACACTTTCTGATAGGAGATGCATTGATGTCGGCTCCAGATAGAGATTTTACTACTTCCAAAATTAACAAGACTATCACAGTGGCAACTTACACAAAATATGATGCAACATTTCTGGAAAAGGTTGGTCTCAAGACTATCTCTCCCAGCTGCAACAACGTTTGAAGTGGAGGACACGACAGAGAAATCTTCAGATTGGTGATTTGGTTATCATCAGAGATGATCAGCTTCCCCCACAGCAATGGAAACTTGGTAGAATCAGTGAGGTTCATCCAGGTTCTGATGGACTAGTCAGGACTGCTACAGTAAAAACTAGTACTGGCAGTTACAAAAGACCAATTGTACAGCTATCTCTTTTGCCATTTAATAATGATTGTGAAAAATGAAAAACTGAACATTTGCATTCAATAATTGCAAGTATTTCTAGTGTACAGTATGTGTAAAATTGTTTCTTTCATATTTCTTTTGTTTGTAGTGAACCATTTAATTATTTTTTTAAAATTATATATTTCAAGCTGGGTGGCATGTTGGCTCCACCAACCATGTCCTTGGATCCAATATCGCAGCCAAGACATTTTTTGTGAACTTATAATTGCCAAAAAGGTGTTGGCAACACTGTCTTCGAGTGAGCAGCATCATGGCTGAAAAATGTTGTTATACATTCACATCCTTGTGCTAGGGAATGTTTATGTAATTGGTTAATTGTGTGTGTTATTAAATATGTATTTTACATAAGGTGAGTGTTTCTCCAGTTTCACACCTGCCCAAGCACCGAAAGTTTGGATTGCAAACTGGGATGGAGCTACACTCCCCGAAAATATGTTATCTCTAAAGAATGGAGAAAGTTCACGTGGACATTTTATTAATGTTCTCTTGTCTTGTTGTTACAGTGGTTTTTGTAAGATAGATTGAGATATGAGATTTGTTGATTTTTTTTAAAATTGTAAATAATATTGGAACAAACTGCATACACTGACAGTTGCTTTAGTTGAGAGCAAAAATGTTTCTTTATATACAATAGGCTAGTCCATTTGTAACATGGCATTGTTTCCACATAGTAGAGTAAATAAACAATTTCACCCGGAAATAATTGCAACACAAATGTTTCTTGTGCCAGATCATGCGGAATGGTATAGTGAATAATATATTAAAAATGCACCATCCAAATGTTTGGGGAAAATCTGCCATCTTGGAAAGTGGCGGCAAAAATTCACCTTAAAAATTTAAAAAAAAATATCTCAAAAATGGTACATTGTACACCAAAAGTGAAGATAACCAAAATGAAACAGAAGATTTTCTAAATTATGTTTTTTGTTTGATAGAGCTACCATAAATCTTAAATGATTGATTGTATGATTTGTTGTTTTAAGTTCACTTTATGCACAGAAAGGCTAATCGGGACTGGACCTACAGTTTAAAGGTGGGATCTGAAACACTATGTGCCTCCACCGGGTATCGGACCCGGGACCCCTTGATTACAAGGTGATGACATTACCGCTACGACATTACCGCTATGCCATCAAGGCTTAGAAAGGTGTAAAAATATTCTTTAAATTTAATAATTAGCATAAAAGTTGGTTACTGATGCAAATAACAGCAAATATTTAAGAAAGTATGTAATTTATGTCCTAAGTCACTGAAAAATATTCATAGCCCATGGTTTCCTCTAGAGGTTGGTTTTAGATTTGTGCCATTAGGGTCAGGGGTTGAGGATAAAAAGCATCGAATATTCTGTTTATGAATTTCCTTATGAACATAAACATTAGCCTCATCACTGTGAAGGACTTTTCATTTAATGGAAGCATATCACACTGTAATTGTTCGAGACAACCATTCATAATGCACAGCTCTTCATGGATGTATCTGATTAAAATCTTGTGCAATGGCATGCGAACTTCTCTCCCTAGACATCACTTTGATCTCAATGCATTATCGATGCACTAAACAAATGTTAAGGCATTTTTCTAACACCTCGAAAAGGAGCAAATTGGTACAAGAATTCAGTCATAACTTTTTACTGGTTAAAGATACATAAAAAAAAAACCTTCACCATTGCATTTCTCGTGAAATTCTAGCCTGATTTGATATCTCATATCACCCCCTTTCCATTTAAAAATCTGAAGTTGAATTCAAGATGGCGGACATCAAGATGGCCGCCGACCATGCGGGTTGCGTCAATATGGTTCCCCCTTGGCCTGGCAACGATTGATCATCTCCATTTCCATGTTGCGCGCTGCAGTGGCCTTGTACCGGGGGTGTTAAGTGACTTTTTGAGCCCCCCTGTATATCACTATATCATTCCGAACAATCTGGCACAAGAAACATTTGTGTTGCAATTATTTCTGGGTTAGGCCATTTTTTCCCATTCAATTCCTCTACTAACAGCAGAACCATCAAATACAGGGATCACATTAAGAATCTCAAATAAGCTGTACATGACAAAAAGCACATATACATCAGATTAAACAACAGCCACAGTAGTCCAGTTGGTATGGTGACG
Source organism: Lepisma saccharinum (assembly GCF_977018435.1). Taxonomy (NCBI): domain Eukaryota; kingdom Metazoa; phylum Arthropoda; class Insecta; order Zygentoma; family Lepismatidae; genus Lepisma; species Lepisma saccharinum. The sequence continues at coordinate 108,762,654 of NC_139230.1, forward strand.
GACTGAGGGAAACCTGAATTTGATTTTAAAGTGGGTGATCACACACCAATTTTTACAACAATGTATCTGCAATAAGTGACTCTGGGGGTCACCCAGCCTCTAATCAATGAGTTGCCATGGGAGCAAACCTGGAATAGGAAGGCAGAAATAGCATGGATCTAATCGCATTACATACATGGCCAATAGGCAACCCTACCTTCACATTTTTTATGTGGCTACAAGGGACTTCCCCAATGGTGTATCGCCTTGCAATCAAAGGGTCCCGGGATTGATAACGGGTGAAGGCACATAGTGATTCAGATCCAACTTTAAACTGTAGGTCCAGTCCTGGTTAGCCTTACTGTGCATAAAGTGGACTTAAAACACCACCACACCAATGGTAAAAGCCCAAATTTGTTCGATCTGAGGAACATCTACAGGGAAGATTATCATGAAGAAAATATTTCACAATATTCCCATATTGTGGTGGCTCTCCATACTGTTGAAAAACTCTTGAAACAGTAGTGTATTCTATAAGCAAGGATGAAAAACCTATTCACTTCTTAACAAATCCAAGTAGCCCTCAGTATTTAAGGATTGTCAATGAAAAGTAGACCAACCACTTGCATTCCCCACACCATGAAACACATTTACAAACATCAATAATTCGGCTGGAATCTGTTGAATTTGATGTAATCATAGAATCACTACAATATCCTTTTTATTATTAGTGTTTATGTATGTTCAATGTTATTTTTCTTAGTGACAGCTATACTTCTTTTTTATGCAGTTTCCAATGTAACTTGCTGTAGGGATGGCCTACGTGACTGTGAAAGGCAGCTTGCAGAAGGCAGGTAGTTTCAAAATCTTGTCCTTTCAATCCTGAAGGGGGGTGGACAAAGCCCAATTTACTGTTTTCTTTTAATGCCTATATAAGGGAACCGATTCAGTAACGGGGATTGGCATTCTTTCGTTTTTTGGTGCCAGTAGAGTGGCGGGGCTAGTCAAATGGCTGGTGGTCAAGGATCAACCATTTGCTTTCATCGAATTGCATAGATATGTCCACGCATATTTTCTTGATTCGTCTGGTGACAAGCTAGTTTTGGGTGGACATCTGTTATTATTATTAGAGAAATGTCGTATCTGAGGGAATTAAGGGACACATTTAATTTCAAGTACAGTATATGTCTATGCGTGTCAGAAAAACTAAATAACTTGTTGCACAAAAGTATTAGTTTAAATTTGTTGATTCGATTCTGTCAAGGGTCCGGTTTTTGTTAAATCTGGGATTAAAGGGACAGTGACAGGGTGGAAAAGAATCATAACAGTTTTGTTTTTATATAATTTCAAGAAGAGCGCATAATTAGTTGTAGTTCGAGAAACTTGTCACGTATACTAGTGACAAGCTAGATACATTTTTTAACTAGTACTGCTGGTCTAGGCCAGCGTACGAACCTCTCATATATATATTACAGTGTTTCAAGTAAAGAAGCAGTTTTCATTATAAACAAGAAAAGGAAGGAATTCGAGAAACATGTCATGTATACTAGTGACAAGCTAGATACATTTTTTAACTAGTACTGCTGGTCTAGGAAAGCATACGAACCTCTCATATATACAGGGTGACCTGTAATTAGATGTATTTCCTGAAAGGGGTTAAAGTAGAGACAATTTGCAATAAATTTGACCATATGATACCCCGTCCGAAAATTAGTAGTTTTCAAGATAATCAAATTTCTATTGTTTTTTTTTAAAAAAATGACAATTTTCCACATAAAAATATAAATTGAGTAAACACTGCTCATTGTATGGCACATGTTTCAGCATTTTCTGATAGCTAACAAATAAGTGGTTCGTTGAAAAAAAAAAGGTTTTCCCAAATAACAATCACATGTAAGTAATGGGTGGGTCTAAACTTACAAGTGGTGATAAAAAAATACACTCTTAGTTTACTAGGCAACGTATTAATAACAAAAATGGTATGACACGAAGCGTACAAATTACTTAAATTACGTCCTTGAGTCATAAGCTATCCAACAAGGTACAAATGTTGCTAACATTCACATTTGTGTACAAGAAATAATACTTCATTCATTTTCATGTGAATGGAATCAATGAACATTACAATTAAAGAACATTACACACCTTGCTCAAAGTGGGCACCTCTATTACGAATGCAGGCATGCAAGTTTTTATGGACATTTGATCTCGTAACTCGTGGTGTGATGGTGTCCTTGATGTATTGAGCAGCTGTTAAGATCCTCTCCCTGAGATCTTCTTGCGAGTTTACCGGTGTCTTGTAAACTAAGTCTTTCAAGTGGCAACAAATGCAGAAGTCGCAAGGTGCAAAAACGGGGGATCGAGCTGGCCAGGGAATTCATTTATTTGGGCAATTTTCATCCAGCCACTGTCGCACGACCAGACAGAGGTGAGCTGGGCAGCCATCATGCTGGTAAATCATGCCACGTCTTGTGCCTAGAAGCACATCCTCCAACAATATTGCCATCTCATTCCTCAACAAATGTTCATAAGTGATGCCATTTAAGATTTGGGGCAGACAAAATGGCCTGATCAAATGATTGTTGATGACACCCATCCATACATTCAATGAGAATCTTCTCTGACTGGCTTTTTCTTTGACTTTTTTCGGGTTCTCGCCCTTTGGCGCACAATAATGCGCATTATGGACATTGGTTACACCGTTCCGGTCGAACATTGATTCATCCGTCCATAAAATCTTGCTGAGTTAATCTGGATCTTCGAGATCAGCATTTATTAGAAAACCACAAAAATCCATCCTCCTGGAAGGGTCTCCCTCCTCCAAAGCATGCACGGGTGTGTAGTGGTATGGATAAAGCCATGCTGTATGCAAAGTGAACCACACATTCCACTGACCCATGCCAAGTTCCTTGGCCACAAGTCTCGTTGAAGTAGTGGGGTCTCTTTGTAAACACTCCAGTATTTCCTCCTCTGCTTCAGGATCAAACTTGCGAGTTCTATCTGCATCACCTTGCCGTTGTCGAACCAAAACTGTTTCCTGGATGTGCCGGTATGTCGTCCAAAACACTCGCGCGTCTGGTAAACGGCAATTAGGGAAACGACACTCATATTTTCTTCATGCTGCAGCTGCATCACCATCACAAAAACCCATAACAGTACAAAATATCAGCGTATTCTTCATTCTCGAATGCAGCCATTATTGAACATCACAATAACAACATTAGCACCTATTCTATCACTTATTTATTTCGTTGGTATTGCCATCTAGTGAGCGTCATTTCACTGCCATCTACTGGGCTGCATGATTTACATTTGTATCACCTGTTTACGTGATAACACAAGTATTGTCTTCTAGTTGGCATACAATGTAACATGTAACAACCAAAGTGTGAGTAACAGCAGCCCAGATAGCGCGCTTCTAAGGAAATTCACATGAAAATGAATGAAGTATTATTTCTTGTACACAAATGTGAATTTTAGCAACATTTGTACCTTGTTGGATAGCTGATGACTCAAGGAAGTAATTTAAGTAATTTGTCATACAATTTTTGTTATTAATACATTGCCTAGTAAACTAAGAGTGTATTTTTTTATCACCACTTGTAAGTTTAGACCCACCCGTTACTTACATGTGATTGTTATTTGGGAAAAACTTTTTTTTTTCAACAAACCACTTATTTGTTAGCTATCAGAAAACGCTGAAACATGTGCCATACAATGAGTAGTTTTTTCTCAATTCATCTTTTTATGTGGAAAATTGTCATTTCTTAAAAAAACAATACAAATTTGATTATCTCGAACAACTACTAATTTTCGGATGGTATATCATATAGTGAAATTTATTACAAATTGTCATGCGGGTAGGGAAGGGTTTAGCGAGATGTGCTAACCACAGAAAGTGATATGTGGAGACTGACAACCAAGAAGAAAGCGAATATACGTAGTGGACATCACCATTACATAGAAAAACAAAGATGGTAGTGGCGCTGCGCTAGGTTGCATATGTGTCGACATGTTCACTGTGTGCAGAGTGGAGGTGTCAAGGGAACATCATCACAGACATTTAAAACTGTCTGCCATTAACTTCCACACAAAAATGACAACACCGAATCAACGATTGTCTTGTGTGAGCAAACAACCCTGCGATGTCTGCTATCGTTGCTGCGGCGAGATCCACAGCTGACACGACAGGTGTTTCGTATACAAGGTGTTTCATCTCTTCCCATAGAAAGAAGCACAGGGTAGTGATGTCCGGCGATCTTGCTGGCCACAGCACAGGTCCACCACTACCAATACACCGATTGTGGAACAAGTCATTGAGGAAGTGACGCACATTTTGGTCGAAATGTGGTGGTGTACCATCATGTTGGAACCATGGTTCTTGCCTCAGTTACAAGCGCACGTCCTCCAACAGTTCAGGCAAAACATCACGAAGAAATGCATGATATGTACCACCAGACAGGCGAACAGGGGAAATGTACAGCCCAATCAAATGATCATGCACTATCCCACACCACACATTAACCGCAAACCTGTGCTGATGGTGTACCATGAGAATTGCATGTGAATTTGCAAAATCCCAAACGTGACTGTTTTTACTATTGAATATGCCCATTTTGGTGAACGTTGCTTCATCGGTCCACAAAACCCTGTTCGCAAAATTTGGGATAGTTTCCATCTGATGCAAAAACTATTGGCAAAACACCACACGTGGGCCAAAGTCCTTAGGTAAAAGGTCTTGTACCTTTTGGAGTTTGAAAGGGTACATATCCTCTTTGGGCATGATGCGCCACACATTAACATGGGAGGTGTTGTGGGCACTTGCTATAGTGCACGTACTGGTGTCAGGACGATCCCTGACAGCATCTAACACCGCATCCACAAACTGATCTGTGCACACACTTCGTGGTCTTCCAATTTCTCGATGGGGTGGTAGCACTGATCCTGTTTCCTGAAGTCAGTTATGCACTCTTTGAAAGAAGGTGTGCGACGGCAGCCTCCTATTTGGAAAACGTACTGCATGGCTATTACTTCCTGTCTCACCATAAATGAGATGCATGTCTACCAGCTCCTCTGCGGTGTATGCAGCCATCCCTATTGCTGGATATCTGCCAGCCCGTAGACAAACACTAGTGCACTGTACACGATGTGCTGTGTCTGTCAATAACACCTAGCAGTGCCTATTGCGAGGTTTGCCCAATTCACCAAGAAACGCCAAAGTCAAGGTCACACTTCGGCCTTTCTGCAAATATCCACAACACAATATCACGACCAAAAACATTGCTCACATTACATCGCCCTGGTCGTCCATGCTAATCACTCTATAAAACCCTTCCCTACCACCATGACTTCAACAGACCCATTCGCTTCCTTTAGGGAATCCCTTGCACATAAACTTCACACATCTGCCATGTGCTTTTTTGAATAGACCATGCCACATTTCTTTGTGGAACGCCCTTCGCCACGGTCATATGGTTGGCCATTGTGCCACTATTTCCTTGTAAACATAATCTTCGCACTTTTTTCCACTTCAATAAATCCGAATGGGTGCCGTTTTCAGCATATCGTCACATGAATTTCTGTGTTTATTTTCACTTGTAGAATCACCTCCTACGCATTGGAAATGAACTTTAGAAACACCCTGTGTATATAGTCTTTCAGCCCAAATATGCATTCTTGCAGCATTTATAAATAGATGTGTATAAATTTGACTGCCCTTCCCAAAAAAAATACTGCCAGAGCTCTGTTCCTGCATCAGCTACTAAGATTAGGCAAATTGTCCACCACTATTGTTGTCCTTTTATCTGCATTCTATTAGGGAATGGATTTGTACAGAGAGTTTCAAAATTCGCACAACACAAATCTTGATGGCTCAGAACATGAAAACCATAAGAAATATTTACACAAGGTTTTCTACATTATAAAGCCTCATCAATTTAGATATTTTTCAATTTACAACATTATCAGTTTACTCCATGTAAAAATTCTATAAATTTTAAAATTGTGAGTATTAAAAAATTAAGAGTACAGTCAACTCTCGATTCAACGACCTTTCACAGTTTCCGGGAAAAGGGCCGTTATTTCGAAGGGGTCGTTATTGGAATTTGCACCAATTTTCAACTTAAACGGAGCTCAAACGGACACAAAGATGCCAACACCATGTATCCTGGTAGTTATACAACCTGTTATGCACAGGACGCATGTTGTGAGAAGGAAAATAGAACATGAAAAATTTTTCAGAATAATTTAAAATAATGTTACTTTCTTTCAATTGTGCACAGTCGTTGCTTTTCCAGGAAATTCTTACAATTCTTGTTCATGAGAAACCCATTTGCACCGAGACCTATGGAAAGGAAAACAATCTCTCGCTTATTGCAAGCGAAACTCGAAGAATATTGACACCAGTCACACTAGCACCAGCCAAAGTCGGGAGATAATCGGGCAGAATGAATGTTGGATTTTATATGGGTCTACTGGAGCATTGTCTGTTACAAGATTAACTGGTAAGATTAGATCTCACGGGAGAAACAACACAACCTTTCTAGGCAAAAAAAAAAAAAAAAAAAAAAAAGGCGGAGCTGTAATTTTAGTTCTGGTTCGGCTGTGTAAAATACATCGCAAAAAAAAAGTCATGTTTTCTTTGCTTCAACTAACTTCATTCACCCTCCCCCCTGCCCCTTTCAAGGGAGCAGTCAATACTCCTTCCTTGACTTGCATTGTAATCCAGCGTGAAAAAGGAAATGTGCAACTTGCAATGCCTTCACCCAATGCATATTCTAGGACATGTCATTAAACAGCGTCCCAGACGAAAGTCATTCGGATTTGGAATTGAATTTCACTTTAAACTGTATAATTTAGTCCCGATTAGCCCATCATCATAAAATGAACTGAAAACAAGCTCTATGAAACTGCGCATTTTCACATATCAAAATGGTAGATCGTTATTTACTCTCACGTTAATCGATGATTTAATGTTGGATTTAGGAGTATTCTCGATGTCAAACACCCACTCCTCCAAAAGTTTTTCCCTTGAATAAAGTTTTTTTAATCAGTCTGAGCGACCATTCCTAAATTGAGCCCTTTTTTCCTTTCCTTTTCACGTGGATGGTTCTGAAGAAATGCAGATGTGAATTAAATTTAGTTTTGCTTATCAGAAGGCGCAGAACATGAAGTTATTTTAACTCTTGTTTTCCTTTCTGGAGATCGAATTTCGTTATCATCAAATCAAAACAGCTTTGCGAGATTCAAAACCAGGCGCGGTTGGCTGTATAGCGCAAATGTGCAGTGAACCCCCAGTAATATACAAAATAAACAATAACTGAGAAGTTCATAAGCGTAGAGTGGCAAATTCTCTTAGTGAGAAGGAGAAACCGCGGGCCAGAGCCAGTCAGCTCCCCTCTTGTTCCGTTTCGTGCAAAGTCTCCGCTGAACCTCCGCAAGCCAACCCCTACCATGCTAAAAGCTTAGGGCGGCTAGCAGAAGCTCGACGCATACATATGGCGAAAATACATGCAGTCTGAGACTGGAGGAAGGCCGTCTCGTCAAAACGGACATGCGCAGTTCGTAGGATCACCAGTGAGCTGGAGTGAATCACGCTCTTCTCTCTTCCAGTGTTGCACTATGTGTTTCAATTTGAATTCATTTGGCATTCTCTTTGTATTTTTATATTTTACAAGACTTATTAGATTAATGAAGAGGGTGTAATATAAATGTAGAGGTAACACCGAACGAAAGCTAGAAGTAAAGATGATGGGACAAATAAGATAAATATGATAGAAAACAACTTGCCTACACATTCAGAGTTTTCATCTTTAAGATGGAAACACTTCAGGTGGAAGGAGCCGAAAAGTCAAAAATAGCGCAAGGGCGAGGGGTTGCTTATCGGACAAGACTTAAACAACCTTTTGGACTTCTTACGTCAGACTAAATGCTTTCGTTGACATGTTAGGTTTTTTAGGTTTAGTTGTCTTAGAATATATACACTCAATTTTCGGGGCTTACCGTGCTTGACCAAAAATGTAATATTTGCTATTTATTCAAGCCTAACCTAACAATGAAGGCATTTCGCACTTACGTCAGAAGACGACCAAAAAGTTGTTTGGGTTTCGTGCGATCAGTTATACTCTTGCGCGAGAGGGTGTTCGAAGGGATGCGCGCATTTAACTTTGTTACGTGTCATTGTCTCCATACTTGTTAGTTTGTTTTGAAGTGTATGGCTGGTGATTGAAATATATATGGCATAGTGATACGTTGAGTGAAGTGAGGTGGATTGTGTATTGGAAGGAGTGTAGTTGTTGCTGTGCGAGAAGTTAACATATTGCATAGAATAGAATCTAATCGCTTTGATTTAGCGATATACTTTCGAATAGTTATATAAGAATTATCTTGTAATCAAGGGGTCTTGGGTTCGATTACTGATACATACTCATTTTAGCAGGCAGAGATTTGTATTTTTTAACTGTAGGTTCAGGATCCAGTTCCAATAATATAGTCTATTTGACAGTGGTGGGACCAGAAAAGAGTTGGCAAGAGTGGAAGAGGTAAAATTGAGGCGAGAATATTTTCTGAATTCTGAGATACCCCTAAATACAATACCATACGAAAATCTTAAATTAAAATGATCGCCCCCTACACACACACTCCTTGGTGCTGTCACTGTTCACTGTTATCTGAACATAAAGCAAATTAACTTTGTCAGTAATCTACCGGCCAAAATTTGATAATTTTCCCAGTACTATCTCTACGAACAAAAGCGTGTAGTGTCTCAAAAGGTTTAGATAAGTCCACTTTGCATAATTTTGGTGAACCCCCAGAAAAATTATGCACGAGCCGCGCCTGTTCAAAACAATAACTTTTTCCTTCACACTGGATGAGTCATTGCTGTTATCGGCAAGCAAGAGCTTTGCAGACGCTAGACAAAACACTGGCGCCAGCTGCATCATAAAAACAAGAAGACCGGCTGGAAGTTCGAGCAACAGGTGGCGGAAGAGAAAAATCCCAGCATTTTAAAGATAACGCAACTGTCGAAGACGGAACTTTTAACAGCAGTATAAAGAAGAAAGAAATGACCCTTGCTTTACGTTTTACCATACAACAGACAATAATACGGGTAATATTTCCTATGCAGACAACAGCATTAAAAAAAAAAAAAAAAGACCTGAATTCTGAAATTATCAACATTGCCATGCACACCAGTGGCGGAGAATAAGCTGGGAAAAGGGGGGGAGGGTCACTTTTTTTTTTTTTTACTGCTATGGTTTTTGTTCGTTTTCAAGAATATATCCAGAACTGGTTGCCCCATTTTAGATGTCAAAGGAAAGTAAGAGGGGTGGGTCCACTTCGACCCTCGTCTGTAATCAGCCCGTGTGCACACACGAGCAAGAAAATCGTGGCCGAAACAATCGGCATTCCCCCTCCCCCCCCCTCCCACGTTTGCTGACAGGGAAAAAGGGAGAAGTCAGTCAGCCAACAAAACACTTTTTTTTCAGATATTATGACATCGACACAATTGGGAAAACGTATGAAGTGGGAAACGGGGTTTATGATGCACATAAGATCGAAGTAAACTTTTGTGGAAACCTGGATGACAACGCATTAAGCGGGTTGACGATATTTAGTTTGCCTATGTGGTTTTGATTATCTCTAACAGTTTCGCTTTTTTATGAAGTGTTGCAGGGAACAAAGAACTCGTTTTTAATGAAAGCGGTTACTGGAAGTTGTCAGCTATAAGGCCGAGAGTTGCTCACTCACGGGAACCTGCTGAACTCTAGGTCAGAGCTGGACTGATGGTCCAGACTTCCAGGTATTTTGGAACATACCGACGATCTTCTCTCTCAAGGTGGTGTATTTATCGATGAAAGAGCTTGACCTGCCATATACATTGGCAGAGATTGCAAGTCCAGCAGTCATTTCAGGCTGCCCCCCCTCACCTGCGAGTTTTCAGCAGCTCTTAGGACAAGGAAACAAGTCAAGGTCGATTTAAAATAACATCCAAGCACATTCGATCTTCTCTTCTCACCTATCCAAGAGCAAGCGTGGCAAAACAAGCCTGGCACGTTGGGTAGCAGCCGTCGGGTGCAGGGTAACATTGGTGTGCTTGAGGGAGGGGAGGGCAGAGGTAAAGTGCTATTGGATATCACTCAAGCATGGTGTGGTGGTGTCTTTTTTTAATTCAGACCCAATTGTGAGCTGTAGAGCGCTCGTGAAGGGAATGAGTGGAAAAAAAGCAACGCATTTTTCGGCCGATTTCCTTCAATTTTTCAACTTTTTTTGAAATTTTTCAACTTTTTTCTAAATTTTTCACAGTTCCCGGGAAAAGGGTCGTTACTTCGAGGGGGTCGTTATACCCAGGGTCGTAGAATCGAGAGTTGACTGTATTTGAAAACAAAATCATTAGAAAAATTTTTGGACCTAAAAGGGATGAGGAGACAGGCGAGTGGAGAAGGTTACATAATTTAGAACTACATACAGTAATTTGTATTCATGTCCAGATATTATTAGAATACTTAAATCAAGAAGACTTAGCTGGGTAGGCCATGTGGCACGAATGGGAGAGGAAAGAAGAGTTTACAGGATTTTTGTTGGGGAACCTGATGGTAAGAGACCTGCAGAAAGGCCAAGATGTAGATGGAGGGATAACATTGAGATGGACCTAAAGGAAACTGACATCCTCGTCATCAGAAAACGACATCCTCGTCAGCTTTGATGTTGTTTCCTTGTTCAAAAGAGTTCCAGTTAAAGACACATTGGAACTTCTGGGGAGCCACTTTCCACCAGAAATAGTAGAGCTCTTTCACCACATGCTCACTTTGACATATTTGCTTTACAACTGGAAATATTATGAACAAACCGACGGAGTGGCCATGGATTCACCACTTTTACCAGCCATAGTGAATTTCTGCATGCAGCATTTTGAACACGAAGCCCTGAAGGATGCATTGCATCCGCCATCCTGCTTCTACAGATATGTGGATGACACATTCGTAATTTGGCCACATCGATGACAGGCATTACATAGTTTCCTTGAATTCCTGAACAACCGCCATTCAAACATCAAGTTTACTATGGAGATAGAAGAAGATGGCTGCCTCCCATTCCTGGACATTCTAATCTGCCACAAACCAGATGGAACACTTGGGCATTGTGTATACAGAAAGCCCACGCACACCCACCTCTACATTAATGACCATAGTTTCCACCACAAGGCTCAACGTCTTGCGGTTCTCAACACACTAGCCCACAGAGCAGTAACCATTTCGGACGAAGATAACCTACATTCAGAACTCAACCATCCTAGAACCAAGCTACACCAGAATGGATACAACATCATTGATATCAACAGGACAATCAACAAGGCAGTGACATTTCAGCGGAAACCAACCCTGGATAACAGTGTGGTCCTTAGAAGAGCCAATTCTTCACCACCCAGACCAGCCGAACATGGGGATGTGGTCCCTTCACTACACAGCCCCCCTGCTAGCAGCAATACAGGATAATGTCCCACTACAACAGTTTTACCTTTTATTGGGCACAATTCTGGGAAATTTAGTAGAATTCTCGCAAGACACGGAGTAAACAAAAATATCACTTCCAACACACATGCTGGAAGTCAACAATCTCCTGGGACCATCGGGAATAGATGGAAAGCTGCGAGCATAAAGAAAAACCATAATAATCAGGAACAGACCAGGCAGATATTTAAGACATGACCATACTTCACAATCAAAAGTCAGACTCTTCATATGTTTTTATAATTTGTACTCTTGTATGTATTTTAAATGTCTTTGTAATTGTATTGTACAACATGTATGGCATTAAAATATGTGACAAATATTTAGAATCTACAAGTAAAACTGGTGGCCTCAGATTCCCTCAGATTATGTCATACTCCTTCAAGCAATAAATATATCAATAAAACTGGAAGAATAAAAAAGGAAATTATGTAACAAATGCAAATGATGTCTTTGTTTATCTATTAATGCACTAGGACATACGTGGCACCAATTTGTGGAGGTGGTGGTACGTTTGCACAAAAAAAAAGTCACATACCTTTGCCCTGAAATGTGTCTTCTCTTTCCTTTGAATGAAATGCTGTGGGTATCTCTTCATTGTCAGTTTCCTTCCTATCACAAATCGCATTTATTGAATCACCATCCAATGAGCCCCTTGTAGTTGATGCAGACAAAGTGTCAGCCACTCTTTTGTCAAGAATCAGCTCATTGCCTTGAAAGGAATAGAACATAATGCAGTATGAAACAGGAAATATTATTGTCACAATGTTGTATAATATACAATAATTGAACCATTATTGTGCATTACAGAAGTTGAAAAAATGGATGTAATTTATCAATCAAAAACATTATACATGCCACAGGTGAAGTGCATAATGGATATGTACTCTCTTTCCCAGGTCTTTCTCTCATAAATGCTGGGAAAGAGACTACATATAAGTTACACAAGCCACCATAGCACCAGGACTTAGCATACCTGCTATGTAACCATCCTCAACTCATACACACTGCCTTAATGACAGCCACATATTTTCAACATTTTCCATCGCATTCACCCATCATCCAGCAAAACGTCAAACACATTTTGTCTAATGCCTGTTACTGACTTCTCCCATCATCTTACTACAATGCAGTGCCATACTAATTTTTTCTTTATACATGTCAAGACTCCTACTTTCCTCTCCCACTGCCGCACATTTCTCAGCTGTGAATTTCGTTCTGGTTTGGCTGTCTAATCAGATGGCTGCTAGCTAAGTGTAAAAAAAAGAAAGGAAATAAACATTCAGTCTTCGATATGAAAGACATGCAGTGGAACTGCCTCAACCACCACATGCCTCTCCCACCAATTTTTCATGTTAGGATTTTTATTGTGCCAGATCAGATATTGAGATGTCAATGGACGATGTACAGTACTTAAACAAAGTGTTCTGGATACAGTTTTAAATAGTGACATGTAGAATGGTTTAGATTTCACTTTAAATTATACATTTAGTCCTGATTAGCCCATCAGCATAAAATGAACTCAAAACAAGCCTTATGAAACTTGCACATTTTTAAATATCAAAATGGGGGGGATCATTATTTACGTTCATGTTAATCAACAATTTATAGTTGGATTTAGGAGTATACTGGAGGGCAAAGACCCACTCTGCCAACTCTTAAATAATGATTTTTTTATCAGTCTCAGTGTGTGATTTATTTATTTGTAGCAAGTGAATGGTTCTGAAGAAAAGTGATGATTATATATTGAAATTTATGTGCATTTCCTTCCAGCACTGTTCTGAGTGTTCAACATGTTTATTCTTGTATTAGTTGCAAAATAAAAAATACAGTATTGCTTATCAGAAGGTGCAGAACAGAAAGATGCTTTCACTCCTTTTTTGTGTCCAAGAGATCATATTTTGTTATCTTAAAATCAAAACAGCCTTGCAAGACAGCACATGAAAAACAATAATTTTTTTTTCCCCCTTCACATTAGATGAGCCATTGCTGTTACAAGCAGATATTGGCAAGCCATGATTTTGCAGCCTCTAGATGAAACACTGGTGCCAGCATCGGCATAAAGACAATAAGACCGGTGGGAAGTTAGAGAAAGTCCTCCACAATGCAACTGGTGAAGACAAAACTTTCATCATCAGTGTGAAAAAACAAAAAGAAGATCATTGCTTTACATTTTACCAAACTATCAATGCAACAGATATACAAGTAATATTTCCTATGTGGACAGTTCCATTCAAACAAAAAATGGGGGCCTGAATTATGCAATTATCACATTGCCACACATACCAGTGGTGGAGAATGAGCTCTTGCATGAGTAGGTAGATTACTTATTTTCTTCTTTTAACTTGTCCCAATCTATATTCATTGATGGTTTTTGTTTGTTTTGAAGAATGTATCCAGGACCCAAGAGACTGGTTGCTTCATCTTAGATGTCAAAGGAAAAGAGGAGGAATGATGTCATTTTACCTGTATGCTAACTGTTTAAGACATCTCAAGGAAGGGGGCTCCACTTCCACCCTCACCTGTAATCAACCTGTGTGCACACACACGAGCAAGAAAATTGGGGCTGAATCTGGCCCTTTTTATTAATTACAACAGTGATGGTGCCATTTTTTTTTGCCCCTACTGTCTCTTCACTCATTTTTTCAGTTGCCACAACTGTACAACACCCAAGTCACATTATCTGCATTGAAAAAGTTACTCTGCCCCATGCATAACATACCCACGATTGTTGACAGAAATTTGATATGTTGCATTTTTCTGTTATAATCAACAAAACCGTGGCTTGTCCATCTGAGAAAAGAGAAGAGAGAAGTCACTAGGCCAACAAAACAATTTTTTTGGCAATTTTTTTGACATCAGCACAGTTAGAAAAACATATAAAGTGAGAAACGGGAGTTATGGCAAAGACAAGATTGAGGTAAATTTAGCATGGGCTTTTGCCAGGATCTGGATGATAATGCATTAGGTGGGAAAATGGTGAGACTTGAAAGTTTAAATTTAGACATAAAGAGCAGATCGTTATTTAATCTTGTGTTAATTTATGGGTTGACGATCTTTAGGTGGCCGTTATGACTTTGATTATCCATAATGGTATCCCTTCTTATAAACTGATACACAGATTAGAAAAAAAATGTTTTGTATGAAAGCGGTTACTGGAAGTTGTTGGCAACAAGGCCAAAAGTTGCCAAGTCATGCGAAACTACTGAAATTCTAATTCAGAGCTAGACAGATGAGCAAGACTTCCAGGCACCACACATCTGTATTTTCAAACATTCATGTGATCGTACCTTGCATTTCTCATGCAGCACTGATAAATATTTCCAAAGTGGTGCCTTTAGCGACAAAAAAGCATGACCTGCCATGCATATTAACAAATAATGCAAGTCCATTTGGGCTGCTTCCCCCAAGTTGTTAGCAGCTCGTAGGACAAGGAAACAAGTCAAGGCCAATTTAAAACAACATCCAATCTCTCTCCACATTCTATCTTCTATTCTTGACTTATGAACGTGTCTACTTAAAATTAAGTGAAACCAGTTTTGTCAAGGGGTCTTGTAAACAACTTCGGATTAAATGTTATCTGTATTTTGATTCATCTGTGTCAAAATGCATTAAAAATCCTATCTTATTGACTGGGGAATGGGAAGAACTTCAAAATGAAGGATACTTTGTATTAACCAATATCATATTAATAAAGTTTTCCTGTATATTGTATTAATATTGTTTACATCAAATATTGTACAGCTGAATTGTAACAATATTAAGATAATTGATAATAAATAATAATAATAATAATCATATGTGGGTCATTATGGAATTCATGGCAACTACTTTTTCCTGCCAAGGAGGTGGCAATACTGCAATGTCAGAATGTATGTTTGAAAGCCCATTGTATGTGCTTTTGAATGCCACCACTTAAGCGGTCTGTGCGAGGGGAGGAACATCAGACACACATTGGAAACTTGTACTGTAAGATAATCATCGTTTCATCCATTAATACAGAAAGATAATGTATTTGGTCATGTTCAATACAAACTAAGTAGTCTTTCATATTGAGCACAGTTGTTGCCATCAATGAGAAAGGCATGCAAGTCATTAATGTGTTGTACCTCTCATTGAAAATCTGTCACATAAATGTCCTCTTTGGTTGCAAAGTGTTTTCCATGGCTTCTTTACTTTGGGACTCGATTTCAAATTTGCATGGACTGGAGTCTGGCGAATATGGATGGTGTTCCAAGACCTCCCACCCCCACACACTGGCAGTTTGGTTGCTCGTAACATGTGACCACTGTCCATAAACCCCATCTAGTGGTAGTATACAGAAGCAAATTAGCTTTCAAACATGCATTCTGACAACGGAGTGCACCACCTGTTTGGCAGAAAAAAAATAGTTGCCATGAATTCTATAATGGCCCACATATGTGTGTATCTGACAGATCTGCGTATGTAGGTGGGTTGTAAAATACATAAGTTTCCTTGTGCTGTAACATTTGTTACAAAAATATTGGAGTCATAGTATGCATATGATTATCTAGCAACATATATTTCCTGCAAGTAACAGTCATCATTTTTCCCATAAGCATGAAAACACAGGTACAGCTATGCAAGCTATGGTTCATGCCTATAATAGGGTTCCCACACACCTGGAAAACCTGGAGAACCTAGAAATCCCAGGAAAACAGAAAAAATAAAATTCTCAGGTGAAATTTCATGGATAATCATCTAAATGATCAACAAGTCCCAATGAAGTACATCTAAGTGGGTGTACCCAAAAGAAACCGAACTAATTTTTTTGTGAACTTATTTATTCACAATTTAAGTACAAAAATTCAATCCCCTTTAAAGTACCCTCCACTTGCATTAAGACACTTGTCCCATCTTTGATTCCATTTTTGAAAACATTTTTTAAAGTCATCTTTTGTGATGCGTGACAGCGCCTCCGTCGTTTTTTTCTTCACCTCAGCAACATCAGCAAAACACTTTCCTTTCATGTCTCCTTTCATTCTAGGAAACAAAAAAAGTCGCATGGGGCAAGGTCGGGTGAGTATGGGGGTGAAGAACAGGGGTCATACCATTTTTGGTCAAGAATTGTCGTACAGACAGGGCTGTGTGAGCAGGGGCATTGTCATGATGGAAAAAACAGTCACCCGACTGCCACAAATCCGGCCACTTCCGCCGCACACTGTTGCGCAATTGTTTCAAAACTTCCAAGTAGAAAGCCTAGTTAACTGTCTGACCCTGCAGAACAAACTCAGAATGGACGACTCCTCTCACATCGAAAAAACAAAGCAGCATTGTTTTAATGTTTGATTTCACCTGACGAGCTTTCTTGGGGTGCAGTGAACTTGAAGTCTTCCACTGGCTTGATTGTTGCTTCGATTCGGGATCGTAAGCATAGCACCACGTTTTGTCACCTGTGATAATTCTTGGAAAAAAGTTTGGATCATATTGGGACTCTTCTTTCAAAGCACGGCATGCTTCCACGCGACCTTGTTTTTGTTCAGCAGTCAACAGTCGTGGCACGAATTTGACAGCCACCCTTTTCATTTCCAAATCGTCTGTCAAAATTCACTGCACTGAACTCCAAGTCACTCCCAACAGCTCCACAATTTGTTCAATGGTCCGTCGTCGATCTTCGTTGATGATTTCACGAATATTTTCAACATTGGCATGTGTTCGGGCCGTGGAAGGACGACCAGAATGAGGTTTGTCATCAATTGACATTTCACCATTTTTGAAACGGGAAAACTACTCAAACACTTGAGTTTTCCCCATAGCATCATCCTTGTACGCCGTTTTTAACATTTCAAGAGTTTCTGTTCCACTCTTTCCGAGCAAAAAGCAGAATTTCACCGCCGTACGCTGTTCCCGAAAATCAGCCATTGCAAAAACGATGATCACACAAAACAGCTTTCACTCTAAACTCCGCCGAAATGTGTCCTGACCTGCTTCAGCGACGGCAGTCGGCTTACGGACTCAGAAGGTTCGCTCTATGGGCTCCTAGCGGCAAAACGCGGTACTACAAAAGCTCTGCCCACCACAAAATTAGTTCGGTTTCTTTTGGGTACGCCCACGTATAAGACTAGAATATGCTCCTACCTGTTGATAATAACAATTACAAAAAATACACACAAATGATAACTTCAGTAACTTGCTTTACAAAAACTGCATTGAAGATACAGGTTTTACATATATGTTGATTTTGTATTACAGGTTAATTACTATAATGTTAATTTGTAAATTTCTGTTTCTGAAAGTGTGAAAATACAGCATGAGACTCCAACATTTTGAAAGTTTATTTCTATTCATTTCAGATCATACTGTTGTGATTCCAATAGGAGGAGAAGCAGAAACTCAAAAAGTTTATGTGGT
The DNA here is from genome assembly GCF_977018435.1 of Lepisma saccharinum. NCBI lineage: Eukaryota > Metazoa > Arthropoda > Insecta > Zygentoma > Lepismatidae > Lepisma > Lepisma saccharinum. The sequence goes on from NC_139230.1 coordinate 108,780,515, forward strand.
AATGTTGTACTTTGCACTAGAACCACAGTGGCCCTAAAACAATAAATTGTTTCTAAAATAGCGGTTCCAAATGAGCATGCACAGGTTATGTGGCGGTATGCAGAAACAAAATCCATTACTCAAATGCAATGAAACTTTCGTTGTGTGTAAAAAAGGACCATCCAACATTCAAGACTATAAAGAAGTGGTGTGATCAGTTTTTGGTAACTGGCAGTGTTGTAAAAGGACATGGTGGTGGAAAGTATAATTTTTGTCGAGTCTGTAAAAGATCAAAATGCTGCCAAAGGTGTCCATGTGCAAGTGCACTGAACTGAATTTTGTGAGTTACACTGAAAACTTTGTGAGTTACATTATTATTTCCATGTATAATAATGATGGTATACAAATTTTCCTTTCCACTATATGTGTTTAAAATGTTGTTCTACATATGATGTGCTTGAAACGTTATTTTGTGCACCATAATACAGTTTGACAAGGAGTTTAACCTCCACAAAACCTGTATGAATGAATGAATGAATTAAAAGTATTGGGTGTGTCGGAACTTAAGGCAATTATGTACCCTTCTATGTATATGGGGAAATATCCCCTTATCTAAAATTCTGACTGAAAAATTAAAATAAGAGGTGCAAAAAGCCCCTTGGAAAAATTTAAAAGTGCAAGGTTGTAAAAAGACCTGCACAAAACTAGCACAACACCTTCAAACGTCAGAATTTATGAAAAGCTTCCTCACAGATGGTGGAAGAGACCAGCTCTTCGCAAAAATCTAAAAACGTTGGATAAAACACTGTCGTCATCACCCAACAGGGATGACAAACAGCTGGGAAGATTAAAAGTCTGTCCGAGGATAGCAAAGTTGGCACATTCAATAAGAATATGCCGAACACTTAAAACAATGTTACAAACGCGACACATCGGAGGGTCCAGCCCTTGGAGCAAGTAACCATGCATTAAGACAACTGTGTCCAATATGTAGTCTCATAAGAAAAACTTCTTCTCGATGAGAGGGACAGGACAAGGAACGCCATACACCTGTGGTGGGCTAAATAGCATGAAGCTTGTTCCCAGTCTCTGCATCCCACAACGAAACACATTCTGCAGGTCAAGAGCTGGCAGCAGGTGGACAAGAACATCGCCTTCTGCATCAGCAGACTTGGCAGCAGCATTGGCTGCTTCGTTCCCCTGTATGTCCATGTGACTAGGGACTTTCATCAGCCCGTTGACATCAGCAAAGTCCATTCCCTTGAGGATGGTGTGCAACTCTGCCATGTAGATGGAACAGGCAGAATGTAGCGAATAATTGTAAATTTGAGAGTTTAGGATGAAGGTGCAACCGACTGATTCAACTGTCTTGGACTCATCTGTATAAAACACGATAAAATTGGGGTGCTTCACGCGAAGCTCTAAAAACCGCTGCAGGTATACGACCATCAGTGTTACTGCCTTTGGAAGAGCAGTCAGAGAAAAATCGATAGAAAGTGCAGGAAACTCCCAGGTCAGGAGAGGTTGAATGAGTGGAGAAATGCTAGGAAGATTACTGTCAACAGAATCTCGTCGGCACGAACACCGAATGGTCGAGTTGCACGAGGATGTAGCCGGTACAAAGACAGCCTTCCCTCGTCGAAGACAGTATGATAAGATGGATGCAAGGGCATTGGGCGAAGATGAAAAAAGTGATTTACAATGAGCTGCTGTCTTCGCAGATAGCGATGGCTAAGATGCCTCAACATACAAACTTTCAACGGGACTGGTACGGAAAGCACCAGTTCATACCCAAATACCAGCATGATGAACAGTGTCGAGAATTTGAAGCCAAGATGGGCAGGCACACAAATAGACAACACACCCATAATCAAGCTTTGACCTGATAAGTGAACGGTACAGGCGGAGCAGTACCATCCTATCAGCACACCAAGAAGTATGAGCTAAAATGCATAAAAAGTTGAGAACTCGGAGACAAGAGAACTTTAACTGGCAAAAGTGAGGTTGGTAGGTTAATTTCTTATCGAAAATGAAGCCCAGAAAGCGGACCTCATTCACGAAGTGCAGAGGAGATTTCCTCATGTACACGTCAGGGTCAAGATGGCATGTATGCTGACGACAAAAGTGGATGCACATGGATTTCTCGGAGGAGAAGGTGAAACCACTCAACAAAACGGTTAACAACCAAACAGTTTATTGTCAGTTGGAGCTGACAAGAAGCTAATGAGAGATTCCATGAGTGAGAAAAGATGGTTACGTCATCCACATAGAGAAGACCATATACAGGGGTGTGAATGTTGTTCATGATAATGTTCACCGCTATGGCAAACAGAGTGACACTAGGCACGCTGCCTTGCGGAACGCCGTTCTCTTGTATATGAGGTCCCAAAAAGGAGTTCCCAACATGTACGTGGAAAGATCGGTCACTTAGGAAGTTGCGAATAAAGAACGCCATGTGGCCATGAATACCCAGTGAGTGGAGCTGCTTAAGAATTCCAAATTGCCACGTTGTGTCATAGGCCTTCTGGAGGTTGAAGAAAACTGCAATTAAGTGTTCCCTGTTCAAGAAAGCATCCTGAATATGCAGTTCTAGTTTAACAAGATGATCTAGTGTAGAATGATTGGAGCGAAACCCACATTGGAAGTTATGAATAAGGGAGTTCTCCTCCAACTACCAGGTGAGATGCTTGTTGACCATGAGCTCCATTAGCTTGCACACACAGCTAGTTAAGACAATGGGCCTGAAACTAGAGGCTGTGGTGCGATCTTTGCCTGGTTTCAGGATAGGAACAATAATTGCCTCCTTTCAGGGCTCGGGGATAAATCCTCCAACCAAAATTTGTTGAACACTGTGAGATGGAAAACCATGGATCTACTAGACAGATGACGTAACAGCTCATAGCAGATCCTGTCCACCCCAGGAGCTGTGTTCTTGGAATCTCAAAGTGCCTAATCAAACTCCCATTCAGTGAATGGAGAGTTGTAGAGCTCGGTGTTATGACTCCTGAAAACTAGAGGACGTTGTCCCTGATGCTCCTTCTCATGACGGAAACGTGGCTGGTAATTTTCCAAGCTGGAAGCATCAGAAAACTGCGTGGCCAGAATATTTGCTGTCTCCCGATTCGGTGTATAACCAAGGTGGCTACTCTAAGACCATTACGATGACACCCCGGAGGCGAGATAAACCCCAAGACCCCAAGAAACCCCAATCCAAACTCACACCTTCCAAAATCAAACAAACTTCATATTCTCCCACTATTTTTTGTTTCTTGCACGTCACTCTCAGTAGCTTTTAGGAGCACAAGCTGGAGGGTTATGGTTATAAGGGAAATCCAATAGGTCATCTTTTATGTAATAACATTCACCCCTCGAAACACCAAATCAAATGTACTTATGTACCAATAAAATTCAGAAATGACCCCCAATTTGACAACACCCTGTTTATCTCAACCTGCAATTAAACGAAGGGAGAATCCTTCCCACTTCCCACTGTTTGGGATGAGATCAAACCAGAAATGAATTTTATTTCTAAGTGCCAATCAAAGTTTAAGAGACTAACTACCCTTATAGATCATGCAACAGGTGAGACTTTCTTGTAGATCATGCAACAGGTGAGATTTCCCTGTCCTTGTACATAATTATGATTAATACCTAGGATGAGCATGAGAATCTTCTGCTGTAAAAGAATTCACAATATTAACAATTAAACAACAACAGTTGGGTACTATCAAAGGTTGAGCATGCAAAATGATGTACCCCAGTGTACAAAGTACTAATATTTATTATTACCCAACATAAGAAAATAAGAAGCACATAAAAATCTTGTTTGAAAAATGTGCAGGAATACACAAATGAAATCAAATAACTGGTTTGTTACTTAACAAGTACCTAGAATGTTAATGCTCTCGAGCGTACAATGAAACCACCGTCACGTGACATTGAAAGCTGTTGTTATTTTATTTCAATTAGAATGAATTAGTAATGAATTTCAGATGAGGTGCAATTGCTTTTTGTTGTCAATAATTTAACCTTATGGTGCACCATTGGATTTCTTGCTCTAATTAAAAAGCAATACTATTTAGGATAAAAACACAGCACTCATATTTGTATATATGGTATACAATTGTATGCAAAAACTTTCCTTTCAAATGCCATAAAGGTCACATTTCCAACGTGACATCACACTTGCTTTACCAACCACTTGCTGTGTTGTAGTTATGATTTACAGGAATAAATAACTTTTATGAATATTTATATGTCCAAACCGAGATATTACATAAGTTGAGCTATATATTGATCAACTTTCAAATCCGAATAAGTGTCACAGCACACCTGCATATTCCCTTGCCAGTACTAGGTTGCAGAAATCAAGTACCTCCAAATCTGTGTTGCGTGAACATACGATTGCACAGAAGCAACCTTTTTGATTCTTGTATTAATTATTTGTATTCTAAAACAATCCATACATATTTTAAAACTCGCTTATCACAAGCACTCTCGTGACACTCGTGAAGTATCGTTATTTTGATCGGAACACAAGAAATTCACTTTATTTCCAATATGGCGGTGTCACCCATTTTGTATTTACGAGCCTTTTCTGCAGCTTTACTTCTGCTGGCCACAACAAAATTTGCTCAAAATCACTCGAAAGATCAGTAACAAGTGGCTGTACTGAACTTGCAACTCTCCACAATATTCCAAGGTGCTTTGCGGCAACCTTCTCCCACACAAAAAACGCTTACCTCAAAGATAGGACACCAAGTATAGCTGTCAGAAACCCAGGTTCACCTTTCATACCAGTACTTGGCGATGAAGTCCTGTTTCCTTGATTCTCGGCAACCAATACTTCTCACTGAAAGTATCCGTCAGGCTGAACATTTGTAGTTCACCGAACGAAGCAAAGTTCCTTTAATTGTGCAAAAACTTGCATTTGCACATTTCATTCGCATCAGGCCACCATTGACCTGCTTACCACCACTCACATTCAATTGCTTTCCTCTTCACAACTGCCACTCTCATCAGCCATCTATCCATGTTTACTCAAAATTTTCAGTCCTTACAGGTCGCAGTCTATATTCTAAAGACAGCTACTGGCGGTCACGCAAACTGCTTTGACATGAAAGCTCGTCAAAGTTCGTACAATGGGATAAATATAACACATACAATTTACGTGAACATCATTATATGATATCAAAAAGACGTTATGATGAACTCTCGTCATACCGTGATAAAATTCAAGTATAATTCCCAGTTTTCGAGGTGAACTTTCAAAAAATTCAAGGCAAAACATTGAAGGGTACAAGCAAGAGTTTCCTCTATTTCAACCTTACTTCATATCCCCCCCCCACACACACACACATAAATATATAGTCAAACCCCGATTTTACGTTTTTCAGGGGCCCATAAATAAAAAACGTAAAAAGGGGGAAAGCATAAGGGAGGGGTGAAACTCAAATGTTAGTAAGAAATTACTACACAATCGACTTTTTAGGGGTATATTATGTCAAAAATTCTTGAACAATGGGATAGAAGTATGATTATGAATTTCTAAGGAAAAAAGCAAGACCTTCTGTGAAAGTCAATGATGGATTAACGAGACCCACTTTCGTAGGGTAGGGATGGTGGATGACTGCTTCTAACTGCCACCTATTAGGTTAAGTTGATGCATTTGATTGTGTGGGATCTTCATTTACTCTGTAAACTGGTAATTAGTTGCTAGTTTTTGATGTCCCGGGTAATTGGAGGGGTAGGTGATCATTTATAGCTGGACGTCAAGCATCTTTATATACTGCAATCAAAGTGTCCTGAAGACATGCAGAATAGTTCAGATTCCACTTTGAGCTGCATATGTATCCAGTCCCGATCACCCCAACAGCATGAAGTGAACAAAACAAGCTTTGTCAAGATTACTCATTTTTAGATATCACAAGAAATTATCAGTGACACGCAGGATTTTTCGAAAGGGGGGATGGGGTTACATATACTTTCTATAGTAGTCAGTCCTCACTTTGCCATCTTTTCCTGCCTATGATGTTCTCTTTTTTTTTTTTCAGAAATACTGGCCAAAGGGGGGGTTATGACCCCCATCAGCTCCCTTTGGGCACGCCACTGAGTGTTATTTACATCCATATTAATCGATTACTTATTATTGGATTTCGAAGTCTTGTGGAGAGCAAACACCCCTTCCACCAATAGTTTCCCCATAAATAACGTGTTTCCTTTTCTTTTGTCTTCCTGTCAATGTTTTAATAATGCGTGATATATTTTCAGCAGATGAATGGTTCCAAAGAAAACGGCGATTATATCATTCTTAGCATCATGTGCATTTCTTTCCTGAAATGCTCTGTGTATTCAAGGCAGCACAAGAAAAAAAAATGATCTCGTCTTTTTTTTTTAACTCTCGCATTGTGTCTGCTGCTCGTGTTTCCTAATCGTCAAAGCAAAACAACCTTCCGAGATGCGATTCAAAACACTGCCATTTCTCTTCCCTTCAGACTGAATGAGTCATAGCTCTGAAGCCAGGAGACGAAACATTGGAGCAGATTGCCAGCTACCCCCTGCTCACAGACACCCCTCCGACCGGTTTATAAGGGAGGGAGGGGAAGGGAGAGACAAAAAGGTGGTGGAGTGGCTGTCTTATCAGAAATCAGAAGTGTGCTCATTCCCACCCGGCCAAGTTGCAGATAAAAAAGAAGGAAAGGGAAGGGGGGGAGGAAGGATCTCTGCTTGACACTCTCCCATGTCATCAAGTCAATGCTTCAGGCATAGGAGCATGATTTCCGATGCAGGGCATTAAAGAATGAGAAACCGGCTCAAGTATTTTTTTCTCTTTACTTGCAGTATGCTATGTTCGTTGAATGCACGTATTCAAGTTCAAGAGCAACATAATTTTAGACGTCAGAGGAAAGGAGATGGGAGATCGCTTTTCGCCTTTATGTTAATTGGTTAAGATGTCTTGTGTAAAGGGGCTTACTTCCACATGAGCAAGAATTCGGGGCAGAAATACTTGGCACTTTTCAGTAATTACAAGACTAGTGATGATACCATAGGGGGTATGAGAAAGAAACCCCTCCCTTCTTCAAATGAGAAAAAGGCGAAGGTAAAGTTCTCCATGCACTTTGCACTATGCCGTGACGCATATATAGGGAAAGTGGGAGATCATGTGATTAGCACCATGCTCCGGCCATCTTTACCCCTCAAACTCGTCGATCTCTGCCAATTTGGAGGTGATGTGATCACCACCATGCTTGGGCAGCCTTTACCCCCCCACCCAGGTTGCCCCCAGGTACAAATTTATTTTATGCTGGGTGAGCTCCAGAGCCACTTTATGTGGTAGCTTAGATCACCCACATTTTAATGGCATTTAGTTGTGCACTAAATTTGGCTGCTCTCAGAAAATATTGCCGCACCCTTCGTTTCTTCACTCATTTTTCCTCGCCCCATCACTTTACAACATACGACTCACGTAATATGCATAGAGAAACATTCTCTGCTTCACGTAGAATAATATATTACCCAAACTTCGCCCCTCCCCCACACAATTGATTTGACAAGAATATTTTTACGTCAGTGAGTAAAATATCGCTCATCTACCCATAGAAAATATAGACCAAATGACATTAGCATTCGTGAAAAAACTTCAGATTAAAAATAATTTACAGTGAAATATAGACTAGATCCAATCGTATTTCCTTAGGAATCTAAATGACTTCCCATTAAAGAAATGCAGTTCTTATTCAGTATCAGATAGCGGAGGTTGGCAAACCCTTCTTATTTTTTCTTCTATTCCAACGCTGCAGACAAGAAAAAAGGAAAAGTTTTCACAAAAAAGCCCTCTTCTCGCTTTTCTTTTTTGTTCCCATCAACTAGGAAGGATTCCGTAAATTTGTGTGGGCAAAGAAGCGAAAGATGAATGAGTCCTGTTGTCAATTTTCCACTCAGAGTGGGGAGGGCGAACTTTCGTTGTCCAAATTCTAAGGCAGGCACCATTTAGCGAGAATCGGTTTGGCAACAGTGTGCTTGTTTTCTGATCCTGAGGCAGAAGAATCGGCCCATTGTATCTTTACCGGAAATGCAAGAAGTGCTGTTTTCCCTTCCTCTCCGTCAAGGAAGGTGCGACAAATGCAAGCTGTGCCCCACGTCCTCCCCCACCCACCTTTCACTGAACCATGCCTCTTCGCTCACTCCTCTCACATGAAAGCCTAACATCTGGAAGTTCAAGGTCGCGTGGTGAATGAACCAGCTTCGAGAGCAAGAAAAAGGAGAGAACTTGCATGGTCAACAGAACAGGTTTCTGCCAAATTTTAAGACATCGTCACGGCTCGGAAAATGTATAAAGTGGGAAACAGAAGTTAGAACGAACATAAGATCGAGGTGAACGTCCTATTATTTAACATGGCCTTTTTCCGGGACCTGACTGGATGAACGTATTAAGCGGGAAAACGTATAATGCGAGAACGTAAAATCACTGTATTAACAACACAAATTTTTTATGTGGTTCCCATGTGTCCAAATGTTATAATTCAATTTAACTGTAAGATAAACGTAGTGATTCATTGTTAACTGACCCAGTTCGAATCCCGAGGTTGGTGAATTCAGGTTGGAATATTCAGATAATGTCCCTGCAGATGAGGTCCTGGGACTCACCCAGCCTCTCATCAATGGGTATCTGGGGAGAAAAGGAAGATGGAACATACTGCTGCTCACATCATCTCCAGTATGACCAAGATTGAGAATGTATGGAGCTCTATCCTCCACACCTTCTGTATTCCTGAATGGCATGGTGCAATGTACAAAGGAAAACTTTACCTTTACAATATTTCATGTGGTTCCAAAAAAAATAATAAGGACAAAAACACTAAAACAAACAATATAGATAAATGGTGTTGTATTTCTAAAATATATGTCGTTCAATAAACACAATTCAGAATATGTTTTTAAGTTTGAGTCATTTTTTTCAGAATTTATGGACAAAAAAAAATTACGTTCATCCTATTGCATGCTAGTTGCATGCTCAACAACGTGAAATAAATCCACATACTTCACCCCGCTAGCTCCATTAAAGTGGGTAGCATCACTTCTGAGTATGACAGAAGCTGGAAAGAGTTTCTTTCAAGCAAATGACATTTGCAATCTTCAGCGGATGTAAAAATCCACTGATACGAATTCTTCCGAATCGCAGGAAAGATAATGCAAACACAGTTTACGCTGAAAGCGTTGTTATCTCTCAACGGCCGAAGGTTCGAATTTCATTTAAATAGCTCGAGAGAATATTTCTCCCCCCAGTCGTTATCTAAAATCTATCCTGTGCACAGTCGTGCTTCGGAATTATATAAACAGTTGTACTAAGAAAGTTATGGCGTGAATAGTTGTTGCCTCTGACTTAAAAGTCTGATTATCGAACGTTACAAAAGGAGTTACAGTGAGGAGTAGTACGCTATCGGAAAGGAGTTTTATTTCAGGAGAGTTTCATCAGTGTTCATGTACGAATCAGCGAGTCGATCGTCACTTCAAGATCTACAGGTAACAAATGTTCCTATATCCTTGTCTATCATTCTCTCACACCCCTGCTAGACCAGTCAATTGAAGTGTTTAAATTTAAGGTGTAATTCTTATTTCACGGGGCAAGCCCCTTGCTTGGTCGAGTGTTGACATAGCTCCTCAGAGCCATACCCCCCTCTTACGATACACCTCTCGCAGCCAATTAACTTCGAATAACAGGCTTTCACATAGCCTATTTACGATCCCTTAAGCTAAATAAACTGGTGTTTGTACGATATATACATAATATATTGTGAGGCCAGATGTAAAAAATAGTACAAATTATTTATGAATATAAAAAAAAATACACAGCACTCTCTCAGTCACATGGTATCATTGTTTTCAAGGCAACGTACCTTCAAGTGGTAGCACAAAAACATTCTAGATTGTACTTAGTTTTCCACCTTTCATGGAATTCAGTCTGCACATAACATTGTTTAACCACCTTCACAATAATACCTGTAAGAATGTTCTTATTCTACTACAGCAAATGAGACAAACAATAAGCAATTCCCAACACATCTTTCATCCATGGCGGTTGACAAAGGACTGGTGAGTGACTGCAAGTTAAAAATAGCTTTACTTTCATTAAAAAAATATTATATTTTAAGTATATGCTGTGACTGAAATATTCGAAAAGAAACACTGTTACATGTCATTTATTTTAAACTCTAGAATTTACAGCATAGCCTACTCTTGAAAGTTTTCTTAGCATGAGAAAGTTTTTTCTAAAACTCATTTTGACTCACTTTTCCATGGTAGGGCAAACGTTGGCAACCACCGTTGGCTTATCGTAAGACCAACATCAATTTGTCAACCAATGTTGGCCCAACGGTTGTGGTTACTTGGAAAAATAACCCACAGGAAACTCTTGCTGGGTATGGCAATTCTGTAATGTGTGTGAAAAAGGTGAGATGATGATGATGATGCAACGAAGGCAGAGTGGACATTTTTTATGGAACTCGATGTAGTTGTTTGTCTACTGTCATTAGAAGATGAAGTTGCAAGGTTGGGTTGGCAATTCCAAACCGATGCACAGTGACCCAGAATGCCAAAAAAGTCAGCAAAAATTGAAATTTTGAATTTTTGGTAAGGGAATAAAACATGAACGCTTCTCTAAACAACTAAATAGGGCATGAAACTGCCAGATTTTTTTTTCTCTAAATCGATTATTTGTTCTTGTTTTCTGGCCTCAAAATGGCAATTTGTAAAAATGGAACTTTTGGGCTATATTTTTTTCTTGTTTTTAAGACTTGTAGCAATATTTTTTTCGCCGGACAATAACATTGTGCTAGGTAGAGTCATAACTTCTAAGTAATGAACAGAAAAAGAACACATATTTGACACAGGCACTCATTGGAAAAGATTAAAAAATATTTCACAATCGCTTTGGTCATTTTTACCCATTCACAAGTCTTATATGAAGATAAGAATGATCATATTAAGCATTTGTTTAATTTGTGTTAGATTCCATAAATAATGACAATATCGCTGATGATAGTGTTAAGAAGATTAGTGTTGATGTGTCACGGTTCTGCAGCAAAGTATTTTAAGGATGGGAAAATTGTCACCGAATAGAAGATAAATTTCTTAAAAATAATTTCAGTTGGCTTATAAAAAATGGGGTGTTTGTAGTTGCTTTTTCTTCTACTGTATGCACTCTCAAAAGATTTTCAGTTTTGAAGAAACTAGACACACAAATGAAGAATGATAAACTGAACTTTGCTGGGAAAATACATCCATGGAACTCACATTCACAATGAAAGCACATTTAAATGAGGAAGAAGAAGGTAAGGATCAGAACGAGTGAATAAATATTACTTAGTGTCTTAAAATACATTACTTTTTTTAATGTGATTTAATAGGAAATGTGCTTTCCAGGTGTTAAAATTTATTGTGCATAAACTCATTTTAACGCAACTTTTCACAATTATTATTATTTTGATTATTACTATTATTATTGTTATCATTATTTTTATTGCTATTTAATCAATTTATGGGAATGTATTTCAAAATTCTAAGTGTACTGCTTAGTATTGCTGTGGTCACAAGCGTGTATTGAAATAGGTCAAAATTATACTTTTTGTATAAAAATCTAAATAACCAATCTCATGTCAATCCTGTGGACTCAAAGTGTCAATTATTCCTTAGAAATGCAAATCTTACACATGTGTATTGATTTAGGTGTCAAATAGTGAGTTTCTAATTTTTGCTGATTTCTTTGGCATTCTGGATCACTGTGTGATGCTGAAATCCAGGCTGCTGCGAGGACAGTATTAAAGGGCCTGAGCCTGAAATTTTTTACAGAGGGGTTTGATAAATTGGTACAGCATTGGAACAAATGCCTCAACGTTGATGGAAATTATGTGGCAAGGTAGATATAGTTTTCAAGTACATTACCAAACAAAAATTATACCACATAGGTAAGCTTATATAGTGAACAACCAATGTATCACATATCTAGGGTTGAGCTGATACCACAAGTACAAGTAACAGAAATATTGCTTGAAGATTAATCTCTGATATGCAATATATACTTAGCTGGAATCAGGGTATCTTGTAAAGTCTTCAAAATGCTGTACAACACTTTCAAAGAGTTTCATTGCGAACAATATGCAAAAGGCACAATTTTCATAAATTCTGTGTAAATTCTTGTACCAATGAATAGTGTTGGGTCCAGGTGGTATCAGCTCGGCCCTAATATATATCTAAATATTATAAAACTATCTGCATACCTTCCATACTAGTCTGCATTTTCCAGAATTCACTAGCATCATCTACATTCAAATTGCATGGAACTATGCTTAATGGAGGAACCAAAGAAGCATGTGTTTTCCTTCTGTGAGATCCATTGCCCTTCACTAGATAATAGTATGCTCCTTCTTTTTTCAAATGGTGTCCATTGACATTCATAATTTTGAACTCCTAAAGAAACAAGTAAAAATATATATATGTGTACTGACAAGTTCAAATGATAACTGTATTTCTGACAAAGGCATTACTGCATGAACACTAATAGATTTCCTATTTGCAGTTGCAGTCCAGAATTAGAGAAATACAACAGAAATGCAGTCATGATATGCTGTATAATATCTAGGAGAATAATTGTGCCAATGGAGAACACTAATTTTACAATGTATAAAAAAAAGAGAAATAAATCAAACTGCTAAATTTGCTGAATTAGTATTGTTTAACCTTTTGGCGCCCAAGGCCATTTTCACATGTAAGCCTCTCGGTACTGAGCCGATTTTGAGCAAAATGCAGAGTTTCAATTAAATGAGTGTAGATCGGAGACTAATTGCCCTAGAGAGATGAGTGATATACCGTTGTACGCGGAATGAACCAGAGATTCAGACTATATGAAATTTATGCAAATTCGGCCTAAATGTGGCGAAGGGGAGGGGGCTAACTCTCAAAATTCTAAACTTTCGGGGAAAAAATTTGGTTCCCCAACCCTCCCCCCAAGAAAAAAGTACATGACAGTGTCGACATGCACATGGAAATGATCGCTGACATGTAAGGAACACAAAAATATTTGCATTATTATCATATGACCATGTGACGTTTTTCCTACGCTTTTGTATTTTCGCGTGAAAGAGCGTCACAATTCCTCATTTCTTCGTACGCCTTGCATCTTGTATGTTGTTTGGTTGTTTATAATAGTCTCCGCTAGAGGTCTCCACCGACCTCTCGCTCCGTGCTCGCTTCTCGAGCAGAAGGCTACTCCAGTTCCGATTCTACAAGCTTCGCGATAACAACGACGTGACTTGGGTCACGGGTGAGAGAGAGAGCCTCACAGTGTGTTGCATGGTTAAGTGTGCAAGTTTGCCTCGCGGGCGAGTCTTAACCTCCTTTTCTGACTTCATTTCTAGCACGCACTTTACGATATATTCTCTCTCCGAGTTTGGACTATTCGCGCGAAGCAGAACTCATTTTCCCTGATTAACTTTAGATTTAATTTAGAAAAAATACGTACTATAATCCAATATAAACACATGTATAAATCTACACCACTAGGTATACTTCGTCACTAGTTTTTTCTTACCAACAATAATTTTGTTCCTTCTCCTTTTTCCTTTATGCGAAGTTTATGAGCAAAAGGGTGGCACAAAATAGTACGCAAATTTCGAAGATTGTTTTGATTCACAAATTTATTATATTCAATCTTGAAACAAGAACAATTAACTTCTCAAATAACAACAACATGAAGAATATTCTTATCGCGTACAAAATCTAGTTTTACGTATCATTTATGAATTCATCTCAATTGCAACATTTAACAACTCTTACTGTCATTCATTCTTTTATCATTTGACATGGCGATAATATATATATAATTTTTGCACGTTACAAAATTCTAACGAGTATTAGAACACGCACGAGTTCTAATGGAACCCTCTTAATAGGTTATTTTAAAACTTAACATGCCAAGAATTCAAACATTTACAATTTGTCAATAAATGGCCCAGTTTTGCCACATATCGTTCCTTTTGACAATAAGAAATACTATACTCCCTACTCCTATTTGATGCTCCCAGTATTTTAATTTTTATCTTGTGCCAGCCACGTTATCATTAGTATTTCAACATTTAAAAAAGTCGCAACGGTGCAATTCAAGTGTCTCGCATACGCCTTGGGAAACATTACTAATTCAGGCAAACCCCGCAAATGCATTCGCGTTATTATTATCACGCAATCAGTATGGCTACTCGTTGCTATTTAATTAGATAAAGTACGTTAATAACGATTTAGAACAACTAGCGTTTTCGTCGGTTCCCACTTTTTTAGTCCTTTTATGCTCATTTAAACGTTTGGCTCAATTAAGTTAAAGATATGCCAATCTATCACAGTTCACGATCTTTGGATTTTGCAGAAATAGAGGGGAGAGAAGACGACACTGTACATACCTCCATTTAGATGCACTTGAAGTATCAGACACCAATTTAACACTGCTAAGGACGATGGGTCAAAAGAAGTCCTGCCTTCCTTCACGTTCCATCATCAGAACATTGGCGTCACGTCTAGAAACGTCCATGGATTCATTCACCGTCACAAATCTGTATCCTGATTCGGGTTATGGGAAAAATACCCAAATCAAACTGGACGGCGATAAAGTTCACGCTTTCGTCAAATGCAACTTTCCATTTACGCGTATAAAGTTAATCAGGGAAAATGAGTTCTGCTTCGCGCGAATAGTCCAAACTCGGAGAGAGAATATATCGTAAAGTGCGTGCTAGAAATGAAGTCAGAAAAGGAGGTTAAGACTCGCCCGCGAGGCAAACTTGCACACTTAACCATGCAACACACTGTGAGGCTCTCTCTCTCACCCGTGACCCAAGTCACGTCGTTGTTATCGCGAAGCTTGTAGAATCGGAACTGGAGTAGCCTTCTGCTCGAGAAGCGAGAACGGAGCGAGAGGTCGGTGGAGACCTCTAGCGGAGACTATTATAAACAACCAAACAACATACAAGACGCAAGGCGTACAAAGAAATGAGGAATTGTGACACTTTTTCACGCGAAAATACAAAAGTGTAGGAAAAACGTCACAACCAATGTAACTTGAGTTGTTCCCCCAAAAGGAAAGGAATGATTCAAGCTTCAAAATGCAGCGGTACCTTGAAATGACTTTAGCTCAGAGACTATTTGCCCTGGAGATATGAACGATATACCGTTGTACGCAGAATGAATAACAGATTCAGACGATATATAATTTATGCACATTCGGCGTATATATGGAGGGGGAAAGGGGGGAAATCCCCTGAAAATACTTTATCTCTTAAAAAATGGGGTTTCGCCCCCCGAAAAAAAGGATATGAAAAGTTAAAAATGTACATAGAAATTATCGTTGGAATGTAAGAAACAGAAAAATATTTGCATCATTGTCATATGACCAATGTAACTTGAGTTGTACCCCCAAAAGGAATGGTGGGCATGCCACTGATTCAAGCTTCAAAATTCAGCGGTACCTTGAAATGACTATAGCTCAGAAACTAAATGCCCTAGAGATATGAAAGATATACCGTTGTACGCAGAATGAATCACAGATTCAGACGATATATAATTTATGCACATTCGGCGTACATATGGAGGGGGAAAGGGGGGAAATCCCCTCAAAAATACTTTTCTTAAAAAAATGGTGTTTCCCCTCACCCCCCCGAAAAAAGGTCAAAATGCACAAAATGCAAAATTTATGCAAATTTGGCGTATATATGGAGGGGGAAGGGAGAAAACCCCCAAAAAATATTTTAAAAATTGTCACTTCACCCAAAAAATGTCCTCGCACTTGGGCACAAAACGACACCTACGCACAACATTCACGGACGAAAAGCTAGAACGCAGTGAAAAATGAGTGGCGATTCTTGCAACTGCTTGAAATTCTATTTTTAGACAATGCAGGGTAACCCCTGTCGCAACTTGTGGACACTTGTGCTAAAAAAAAAAAAGGTTTCCTTCAGCGTGCTTCGAAATTCCATTCTCACAACCCAGATTCAACAACCAGTCTTCCCCCTCCCCCACCCCGCACCCCCTGCATGCACCGTCACGGAAAACTTTCATTTTGACATCGGATACTGATAAACAAGTTTCCCTCGAATGCAGTTAACAGACGGGAGTGAAATGCATTGCTTTAGAACAACAAAGCCCTTCTTCCTTTATCGGCAAAAATTTGACGTTGAAAAGAGCCGCAAAAGAGAAGTACCTTTTCCCGCCTTTTCCCCTCCATTTTCATGAAGACAAAAAAAAATGCAAAAAACCATTTCTGTTAAATACATGTGTTAGGAACAATATAAAAAAAATCGAAATTCTAGCCAAAAATAGAAAAGTTATACCGTAGAAACTACGACCTTGACACAGCGTCTCGATCGAGACGCTTGGGACAGTGAGGGTTACATTTGGGTATCTTGTTTGAGACGCTTGGGCGGCAAAAGGTTAAATAATAAAAATTTTATGTAGAACACATTAGTTTTGAACAGTTGAAACATCTAGCCCTAAAACCTTCACTTCATGAACAATAAAGTATGAAATCAAAACAGAATGAATCCCACACCACATCTCAGTTATCAAGAAGAAGAGAGAATATTAAAGCATTTTATTCAAAAAGAATTTCTGACACAGAAGTAACAAACAATTTAAAAGTTGGTGAATAGTAACAGCTTGACTGAAGGTTCAAGCTAGGATTCTGGCATCGTGGCTGCTGCTTTAAAAATTTAAACATGTACTTCACCATAATTATTATCCTTAGTTTCTCTCAATATATTATTTTCTCTCTCCAAGGGACATCACAACAGAAAAAGAAATGATTTACAAAAATTTAATTAATTTCCTATATTAAAATGTCCTGCCCCTTGTTTAGCCTGTAGTGTATCAAGCCAGAAATGCAGCTGAAATATAGATGTGTAATGTGTTAACAGGCTCTCAAATGAATATGAAGCTTCTATTATTTCTCAGGATTCTCAGAGGGTATTCTTTTAAATAACCTTATTATGTTATTTCTGAAATTATATACAGCACGTTCAGTTTGGCTCTGTGCCAAGATAGCAAATGACTGCAGATGGCGAGGCATGGTGCAGATGCCAACATTTTTGATCCGTAGCTTCCGACTTATTTTTACACACATATATTTAGCATGCAGACAATTAATTATATTTATATTGCATAACGAGTACTGACCTGTGTTCTAAGTAGAGATATGCATATTTCATTTTTGACGAAAACACAAAATGTGAAATAACACATTCTAATGTTAATTTTTCAAGTTTCTGAAACATGTGAGGTGCATTTTCCTACCCTGTTTGGTCACGAAATTATGCGAAATGAACTGCAAAATGCAAAATAGAGTCCTAAATCATGAAATCTAGAGTTTATTTACTGACGTTACACTTTCTGAAGTGTGAATTATCCTGTGAGTTATGCAATTCACAGAAAATTGATTATTTCTGCTGTAAATATTTGAGAAGCAAAATTGAACCCCTTTATACAGGAATAAACGTAATACTCTGGTAAATACATAAATGTGATATTAAAAGGAATATGTTTATTTTGTGTAATAAGTGCAGTTTTTAAATCAAATTTAGGATCATGTTCACAATTTTAAAACCAAAATCTCATTTTGTATACTGCTTTCCATCCAACCTTTCACTGCTATAACACCAACATTTTATTTTATTTAACGCTTTTGAACCCAAAAAATTACTCTTATTTTGAAAATTTACTTTTTTTATTTATTAAAAATATGTGCCTCTAGTTACGAGTTGTTCAAAGTGGTGGCCAATGGCATTCATATATTCCTGGTATCTTTCGATGAAATTTTGATTGACATATTCGTTCTCTTTGGAAGTTGAAGTAGTAAAATTTACTTAATCCGTCCTCTTCTACCTTGCGATGTAGAGGTTTTCCAGAAGAATTGTCATCTGTCCCTTTCTTGCACTAGATCTTGCACTTCTTTCCAGTCACTGCCCCTTACTTCCACAGCTCTCTTTGCATCCTCTTCCCACACTTTTCTAGGTCTTCCTCTTGGTCTTGTCCCCTACATTATCACCTCGTAGAAAGCTTTGGCTATGTGCATTCCAGCCATTCTCTTCACATGACCAAACCATCTTAGTTGGCTCTGTTCTACTTTCTCTAGTAAGGGAGAAACTCTCAAACAATTTCATGTGGTTTCATTTC
The DNA here is from genome assembly GCF_977018435.1 of Lepisma saccharinum. Lineage (NCBI taxonomy): Eukaryota > Metazoa > Arthropoda > Insecta > Zygentoma > Lepismatidae > Lepisma > Lepisma saccharinum. The sequence goes on from NC_139230.1 coordinate 108,798,698, forward strand.
TCACTCCATCTCTTCTTGTCTTTCCTTCTATCTTACACAAGAAACTCATTTCCATTTTCTTCAGTTTCCTTTGGTGTATTGATGTCAATGTCCAGGACTCGTAGCTGTGCAGAATCGTGGGTATGTATATGGTTTTATACACTGCTAGTTTTGTTCACTCTATTTCTTTTTTTATTGAGGCATTAAATAAGCATCCTGCTACTTGTACGAGGGGCATCCCAAAAGTAAATTTACAAGGCCTATTTGTCAATAATCATATTTTATTTGGACGATGAACCAAAGTACATGGTGTGGTACATGCAACTCTTTATTTTTCAACATAGTCACCATAATGATTAAGGCATTTGCGTAATCGTGGGAGACCAAGCATTATTGTGCAGAAGTAGCACAACTTGTGACAGGAGTCCAGGATGTTTACGTCGAATGGAAGCTCGTAAACCTTTTAATGTTGCACCGTATACAGTTGCATTAATCGTTGCTCCCTTCTCCAAGAAATCTGATTACAGCATGCACTTCCTGCTTGGACCATTGTTATAGTCGACCCTCCATCATTACCTGGCACTTGTCAGCAAATGATTTGATTTTGATTTTAAAATTTTGGGTGCATCAGCACTTAGGCTATTTTGCACCTGTCACATTCTACGGGGTCCAGCCCCTTATCATTACAAATAAAAACTCTAGCGTTGCATAAATAAAATACTAAAATATTCTGACTTCCGTTAAAAGCTGAGGCTGTAAACGGGCACTCAGCACACATAAGGACAAAAACAGGACAAGGCACACAAAATTATACTGGCCACAGTGCCAGTCGCCAGATCCTCCATCGTATGCAAAATGCTGTCCAGGGTGTACTGCGTGGAAGTGAGGTTGACATTTTTGGGTGCCTACATGGAAGCTACCCCTTACACCCCTTGTCAGCAAATAGTAGTGCGGAATGTTGCCAATCGATATGAGGTTACCACCCGAAACAAAAAAGTCACAGAAGATATATGCCTTGTAAACTTACTTTTGGGACACCCCTCATATTCTGCTGTTAACTTTGTTGTCTATTTTACCATCTTGCTGTAGCGTTGCTTCCATATATTTGAAGCTATTAACCTGTTCTAATTCTTGATTTTCAAGGTATATTTTATGGTCTATCTCTTCTCTTGTTTATTATCATGGTATTTGTTTTATTATTATTTATTCTCATCCTATATTTTAGGAGTTCTTTATTCAAAATGTTCATGTTATATTGTAGATTTCTCTCAGAGCTTCCTAAAATTAGGATATCGTCTGCATATGCAAAATGTGACAGTTGTACTGGCCTCATGTTTTTATATCCTAGCTGTAACTTTTTGACTTTTTTGTTACATTCTATTATGACTTCATCCATCAGTATGATGAAAAGGAAGGGACTGAGTATACATCCTTGTCTCAAACTTCTTGTTGTTTCAAACTCTTCTGATTTAGCATTTCCAGTTCTAACACAGTTATGGCATTTTTTATACAGACTCTTTATGCCTTGTAGAAGATCTTCCTCTACTCTTCATTGATTTATAATTGCCCAATCTTTGCCCTAGGTATGGTGTCAAAGGCTTTTTTCTAGATCTATGAAGGCCATGTATACTGCTTTTCAAAATTCTATAGCTTTCGCGTTAATTTGACATATGCTGAAAATGAGATCCTGTGTGCTTCTCCCAGGATGGAATCCATGTTGAGCCTAGTCTAAATGGAGTTCAATTATAGTTCCTAAATGTGATTCCAGTATTCGAGCATAAATTTTTCCTGGGACACTAAGTAAGGAAATCCCTCTGTGGTTTTCACATTTTCTATTGTCTCCTCTTTTATATATTGGTATTATGATACTGACTTGCCAATCCTCAGGTATTATACTCTCCTTCCATACCAGGTTGAATTCTTGGAGCAGCATTTGTTTACCATCCATTCCCAAGTATCTCAACATCTCTGGTGTCATCTCATCATGGCCTGCTGACTTTTCTAGCTTCATCTTTTTGATAGCCTAATCCAGTTCGCCCATGGTAATCACACTTTCATCATCTTCCTCGTTTCTGTTTCCATTGTTTCTCAGGTTCTTGTCTTGCTCCCACTGTTCGCTTTCCCTTTCTCCATTTTGATCTTCCTCTATGGTCAACAGTTCCTCAAAATGTTCTTTCAATCTTCTCATTATATTTTCTCCATTGGTTAATAGGATGTCATTCTTACTCTTTATAAATTTCAATGGGCATTCTTTATCTTTCCTTATAGCCTTTAGTGTTCTGTAAAACAGTTTCTGGTTATTATTAAAATTTGTCTCTAATTTCTTGCCAAAATTTTCCAAAGATTTTTTACCATTTCTTTAACAGTAGTTCTTTGCTTCTTGTATTCTTCGTATGCGTTAACTGATCTCTTATTCCAGTATTTCTTCCAGAGTTCTTGTTTCCTTTTGACCTGTTCCTTGATTTCGTCTGTCCCCCATGGTGTTCTCTTTTGCTGTCTTCATACTTTCATCTATCCACATGCTTTTTTGTTGCTGCTTCAAGAATAATTCGTTTAAAATTTTGCCACATATCCTCTAGAGTATTTGAAGTGCTATATTTCCTGTATTTTCTGTTGGATTTGTTCTTGGTACACTTGCCTTGTATTTTTATCCTTGAGTTTGTGGTTCATTATTTTTGCCCTTATGTTCTTTGTGTTTGATTCTTTCCTAAATGTTGATGTCATAGCTGTTTTCATTACTAATAGATGATGGTCACTTCCTATTTAAAAACGTCTATACACTTTAGCATCGAGTATGTTCCTAAATTCTGCTATCTGCAATAAGATGAAATCAATGATGGACTTCTCCATGCGACTGGGTTCCTCTCTTGTGTACTTATGAATGTCTTTATGTTGAAATTTGGTGTTGACTATTATTAACTCATTGCTGACAAACAGATCAATTATCCTTTTCCATTGTCATTTTGATGTGCCTCGTCATATTTACCCATCACTTCTTCAATACTCTTTACTTCTTTACCAACTCTTCCATGTAAGTCTCCTAGCACATATATTTTTCCTTCACTGTCATCTAGTTCTTCGTAAAAAGCATCCTTCTTTTCCACTGTCTCATCCTCGTTTGGTTCATATGCAGCAATATAGGTAAGAGTCCGATAGTCTGTACTATTGGTATCTACAGTTAGTTTTATTAGTTTCTCGTTTATATACTGGCAGTCTTTTATATGATATCGATATCTTTCTGGTATGATTATGCCTACTCCTGCTTTATCTCGTTGGTTCATGTCCACTCCTGAGTAGAATAAAATATATTTATTCCCACATTCTGGTTCCATCATCTGTTCACATCCTCTCCCCTTCTTTTTAGTTTTGGTTATTGCTAGTATATGTAGTTATGCTTTATTTATTTCTCTCATAAGTTCTATCTCTTTACCATGCACTCCACGCACATTCCAAGTTCCAATTTTCAAAATCCTGTTTCCTCTCTTTGTTGCTTGTTAGAAGATATTTTCAGACTAGTGGGTTGTCAGTCCCCTGAGTCCAAAGCCATTGGAAATGCCCCCCCTCTGAGCCCATGGCGTGCTAGTTTTTCTGTCAGGATGTACTCCCTCAGGAAAAATGAAATTCCCTGACTTTTCCAGGTTTTCCAGGACAAAATTTACATTTTTCCCTGACAATTACAAACTAAACTAAATCGATGTTTTTGTAAATTGAAATAATAAACTCATACAGATCCATGCATGGATTTGTTAAACACCAATATTATCTTCTATGAAATTGACTTAATTCCTCTATTCTCTATGATTTAAATTCAAACTGCAAAATAGTGAATTTGGAAAATTATTACAATTCACAAGCTAGGGAAGGATTGATTACGGAATTTTGTCATACACAGTAACTTTAAAATAAAATACTTGATTATTTTTAAAGTTACGACTAAATGAGATAAGAATGAAGAGTGAATGATTAAGAAATACAATTTGTAATTTATCAGTCTCCTTATCCATTCTCGGTATTATATGTTGATATTTCCACTCAAGTTTGGAACCCTCTGCTTGAAAGAACCATGAGTGCGGACTCATTTTTCAATGCATAAAGCTACTTCTCTCTTCTCTGTAAAGCAAAGAACTTAACTCTTTCATATAAGTGAAACAATTGAATCAAACAAAATAAAGTGTCATATTTCCTTACTTTATCAATGGGATTTCTGCTTCAGTACAGTATATCCAAGTGAAGTACTGTGAAATTAACAACATGCAGTTATACCTTTAATGCTGACGAAAAGGGTATGTAGGTATTAGAAATTTAACGCAAGAAATTTATAGAATTGCATTGTATAGGTACCTGATTTAGCTAACCACACATTAAAACAGGAACACTCTAATAATAAAAGCTTCTGAAAGTTCATATACGAGGGGCCTCCTGAAAAAAAACTCCAATGGTGCCTATACGGAACAATAGTGGTCGGAGAGTGACACACAAACATGCAGGCAGGAAGAAGTGGCATGTAGCTGTAATCTGGTACAGTTGTAATGCAGACGTTTTAGGACAGTTCTAGGTTAAAGATTGCAGCTATCATACAGTATCCCACAAACTGCGATGTAGCCTACATTGCACGCTCAGAATTTGGCACAGAGCCACCAGCAACTGTGTGAGGTGTGCAGACCGGATGTCGTGAATGATAGTATGGTCAGACGATGGTGCAGACAATTCACGGAAGGCCAATCGAATGTGCACAACCCCATACAGCACAACACAGGCCCTTTGCATCACTTCATGTGAGAGATCTTGGACCACTCCCTGTACAGCCCTGCCCTTTAATGTACTGGCTTTCATCTCCTGGTTTAACTGAATAGGTTTCAGGCAGGGCAAGGATTTGACAGCTACACTGTGGTAGAGATAGTTCCAGTTGTTTGTTTGTCAGACACATATACCATGGGCATACAAAATTTAGTGCCATGCTACAACAAATGCGAGAACAACGGTGGTGATTATGCCGAAAATTAAGTTAGGACTCACTGTTACTAATGCAATAAATTACTACTGATATTATTGTTTTATTTATGCCTAATTGGTAGGGACCTTAATATTTTGTTATTTTTTTTAAATTGGTGTATTTTCTTATTTTTTATTTTTTACTATACAGTGTTATTTTTCCCAAAATTCACATTTTCATTTTAGCGCATTTTCTGGCAAATAGCTGAAATTATACCTTCATGGTGTTTTTAAACTACTGTTTCAAATTGTAAGTCACATGGCTTACGCCTCTTCGTGAGAGTTTGATATCTTGAAAGTTTTTTCCATACTCCTTTTTTTTATTTTAAGGTAAGGATTTTAGATAATGGAATTTTCTCCGTATATACTGAAGGGTGCATAATGACCATAAGTGGCGACGCACCAAAAAATTAAAATCAATCAATCTCACGTGACAGATACCGATATATTATAGCACCAAAAATTGGCATTATCTTTTTTGACTTGTTAGTGTTACGTTTCCCAAAATTCGCGTTTTTGTTTTAGAACATTTATCTGCCAAACATACCGAAACTTAATACTTCATTGTGCTTTTAAACTATTATTTTAAATTGTAGGTCACATGGTCTACGTATTTTCGTGACAGTTTGATATGTTGGAACAGATTTTTGAGGAAGTAAAAGTAAAGTGCTCCCCTGCACTTTTCCATGAAGGTGTATAGGGGTGTGGAGTTAGGGTCCCACACTTTCTTGATCACGGCTGAAGGTGGGGGTGATGTGATCAGCACCACGCTCCTGGCTACCTTTATCCCTCAAAGTTTCCTCAAGGTACCAGCTTCGTATGATGCTGGGCGGTCCCCGGAGCAGTTTGAATAGGTGGAAAACATCCCGGTTCTCCACCGCAGGGGATCGACCCCGGGTCTCTCGCATAGTAGTCAGACGCCCTAACGACTGAGCTCCATTATTACTGGCTCGACAAATGCCGACGGTGCGCACTTAGCTTGGTAATTCAAAACATATCTTGTGTGACACATACGAAGATGTGGCTCCCGTGTGACGGTAGATATGCACTCGATCTCCTGTTAGAACCCTGCCACTTTGCTCTGTGATGCAAATGGTTTTGATCGTGGGAAATACATGACTTAATGTGTCTGTCGGAATTATTCCATGTTCGTATAACTCTACAATTTACTCTTGAGTAAAATGTTGGAAAACTTGCATGTTCTATGTACACAAACATGGCCTAGAAAAGACAAAAAAAATCGTTAAAAATGCCAACAATTCGCATTTTATGCCAAATTCGCATTATTTCGATATTTCAAATGGGCGAAAAATGTGTCCAAACATCACTGCACATTCCTAAACATAACTTCGCAGCAATTACCATTTTTCATGGTTTTGGCGTTTGCGAAAAATCAATGTCCCTACTAATTGGAAATTTCTTTCTGGCCACCCCTCATATAAATAGTAGATGGAAAGTGAAAATTTAGCAGGGCTGGCAGAGAAAATTCAATCCTTGAAGAAAGTGATTTGCTTTTATGATTGAATGAATCTAGTAAATATGATATTAAAATATTTACGTATTTATTATTAGTATTTTGTTTCATAATATTGGACATTAACGTTACCCTGTGAGAGATTAATGACCATCTCTCACGAGTTTAAACAGACAGGACAGAGAGTGGCATTAATTTCAATGCAATACTAGTGTTACAGTAAATTTGAGGTTGGGAGCATGCTCTTGCCAATTTTTATAACGTTCACCATTGCAGATTTATGTTTAACTTTTTCGTGATAGTATTCAAAATATATATCCCGTTTGGTTGAATTCTTCTTGATATCTAAGAATAGTGCATGTCATTGTAAACGTATGTTAACTTGTGCGAAACCAGTAATACATCAGGATGATGAAAGAAGACCTTCATAAGCACTGCTACATTAAATAAGGTGAAGTGAGCCAGAAGAGTAATAAAATTCCAGCCGCATATTTGCAGTATAAAGCTCTTCTTGTTTATGCATTCGATTTTTGTTGGATGTTGCAGTCCATGCAATTTCTGTCGCATGTTGTAGTGAGATACCTTGTCAGGTGGCGATATTCAACAAAAATCGTATGTATCAATGGAACCTATTTGTTTCCATGTTCCTTTAGTTTGTCCAACAAAATGCCTTACTACGTGACAAGTCCCCTTACTACTCAAATATGGACAAGAAAAAAATATAATTCAATGCATTTTCCACGTAATATTTAGAGGCTTAACCTTTACTACCCCAATAATACCATATGGTATCATCAGGGTAACGTCGTACTGGCCTGATGATACATACCAGATGGTATAATTGTGCTGATTACGAAATGAATGTGCTTTTTGGACGTTCATACTCTTATGTTTGGGTGGAAACTCTGACACAGGTCTGGAGCAAGCCTGGGAAATTCATATTGATGACCAACCTCCCCCTTCTCCCCCCCCCCCTCCGCAACATATCCATTCCACATTTCCGAACAGAGTTTCACATTTTGGCTCATTATTCAATTTGTATGGCACCCAGGAACATGAAATATGTTTCAATCTCTTTGGAAACGTCCATTCTTTGAAGAGAATACTAAGATTTGCGCCTTCTCCCTAAAATAGCGGGAGAAGAGGGGGCAAACTTCAGATATTTATGTTTTTTCCATTGAAATTCGGTGGTCGCGCCCTCAAACCCCATTCCTCCGTTCGACAGTCTGAATTGTACACAGTTGCATGCTCTGATGTTTTATCTGTAAAACAAAACTTATCCGAAGTAGATTGCTCCCGTAGTGCCCGAGTTATAACAATTCTCCTCCAAAAATGCAAATTACGTATTTTTCGTAAAAAAAAAAATATCACATTTTGGCTTATTATTCAACTTGTATAGCACCCAAGAACCTGAAACATGTTTCATTCTCTTGATAAATGTCAATTCTTTAAAAAGAATACTAAACTTCGCGCCTTAGTCCCAAGTAGCGGGAGAAGAGGGGGCAAACTCCAGATTTTTATAGTTTTCCATTAAAATTCGGGGGTCGCGCCCCACAACCCCCCTTCCTCAGTTCGGCATTCTGAATTGTACACGGTTGCATGCTCTGATGTTTTAGCTGCAAAACAAAACTTTTACCGAAGTAGATTGCTCCCATAGTGCCCGAGTTATAACAATTTTCTGAGCAATATGCAAATTACCTATTTTTTGTAAAAAACAGTGTTTCACATTTTGGCTTATGGCACCCAAGAAGATGAAACATGTTTCATTCTCTTTGGAAACGTCCATTCTTTGAAGAGAATACTAAGGTTTGCGCCTCATCCCCAAAATAGTGGGAGAAGAGGGGGCAAACTTCAGATTTTTATGTTTTTTTCCATTGAAATTCGGGGTCGGGCTCCCCCAAACCCCCCTTCCTCGGTCAGGTGTTGTGCATTGTACACGGTTGTATGCTGTGATGTTCTATCTGAAAAACAAAACTTATCTAAAGTAGATTGCTCCCATAGTGCCCGAGTTATAACAATTTACTTCCAAAAATGCAAATTACATATTTTTCGTAAAAAAAATCACATTTTGGCTTATTATTCAACTTCTATGGCACCCAAGAACACGAAACATGTTATGTTCTCTTGAGAAATGTCCATTCTTTGAAAAGAATAATAAAGTTCGCGCCCTCTACCCAAAATAGCAGGGAAAGTAGGGGCTAACTCCATTTTTTTGTTTTTTTCTTTGAAATTCGGGGGTCGTGCCCCCAGCCCCCCTTCCTCGGTTCGGCGATCTGAATTGTACACTGTTGCATGCTCTTGTATTTTATCTTAAAAACAAAACTTATCTGAAGTAGATTGCTCCTATAGTGTCCGAGTTATAACAATTTTCCTCCAAACATGCAAGTTACATATTTTTCGTAAAAAAAATGTTACATTTTGGCTTATTATTCTACTTGTATGGCACCCAAGAACATGAAACATGTTTCATTCCCTTGAGAAATGTCCATTCCTTGAAAAGAAAACTAAAGTTCGCGCCTTCTTCCCAAAATAGTAGGAGAAGAGGGGGCAAACTTCAGATTTTTGTTTTCTTTATTGAAATTCGGGGGTCGCGCCCCCCAAACCCCCTTCCTCGGTCCGGCGTTCTGAATTGTACACGGTTGCATGCTCTGATGTTTTAGCTGCAAAACAAAACTTTTACCGAAGTAGATTGCTCCCATAGTGCCCGAGTTATAACAATTTACCTTAAAAAATGCAAATTACATATTTTTCGTAAAAAAAAATAATAATCACATTTTGACTTATTATTCTACTTGTATGGCACCCAAGAACATGAAACATGATTCAATCTCTTGAGAAATGTCCAATCTTTGAAACTAATTCTAAAGTTTGCGCCTTCTCCCCAAAATAGTGGGAGAAGAGGGGGCAAACTTCAGATTTTTGTTTTCTCTATTGAAATTCGGGGGTCGAGCCCCCCCCCCCCAACCCCCTTCCTCGGTCCGGCGTTCTGAATTGTACACGGTTGCATGCGCTTATGTTTTAGCTGCAAAACAAAACTTATCTGAAGTAGATTGCTCCCATAGTGCCAGAGTTATAACAATTTTCTGTTCCCGTGCAGAGTTCCATAACGATATCTTTAAATAAAAAAATTTAAAAAGTCAATGAAGACGAAATTCCCTGACATTTCCCTGACTTTTTTTGACACCTCAAATTCCCTGACTTTTCCCGGTTTTCCAGGTTTTCCAGGTCTGTCGCCACCCTGGTCCCTTAGCCTTTGAGGATCCCTCCTCACCACAAGGCAGTGGGTTCCCTCTTTATTTTAAACACCAAGAGGGAGGGTTGCCTCTTCTGCCATCTCTGCCATACCGAAGGACTCCTTCTCTGCCACATCTGTCATTGAGGACTTCACTGTAACCCTGGCAAAGGAGCCCTTACATGGTACTATCAGCAGAAGCCAGATGAAGCACAATTTTTTTAAGAGGTGTTGGTTCATCCGCCTCCTCTGCCCTTGAGATGACCACCCATTTTCTTCCGCCATTGGAGCCGTTGACCAGTAGTAAAGTAGTAAAATACAAAATAAAATCATCCTTGCCCTTAGTATCACACTTTTTGAACCTTCGCATTACAACTTCGCACCCCCCTGGAACTGTCCCTGGTGAAACACAAGTTCATGAGTATGGACACGAATATAATGATCGTCATTCATTTAAGGAAATGTATTTGAGCAACCCTGAATCACAGTGTACATAGAGAAAATGCTATCAATCTGTTGGTTCACGTGCACAGTAAATATTGCTAAACACAATTAGTCCTCACCTTTCCCTTGCTAACTACTCAGATATGAAGAATGTCAATAACTGAAGTAGAGTATTTTGAAACATGTTTTTCAACCTTATTAAGTATACATTATGAAAAGAGGGAAGGAAGTGTTGAATTGTACATTGATTTGCTTTATTTTACTTTAATTTTTGTGCCACTTTTGGCTAATTTGCAAAGATGGGGATGAGTGATGATATGATGAAATTGATGAATGGACACTCACAAACATCCATGCCCAGGCCGCAATTTGCACCTGGTATCTCTGGCATCATAGCACGTTATGGTAACCACTCCGCCATGGGGGCTGGCAGGAAGTGTTGAAATGTAACTGCCTACAGCTGTACAATGCAGATAATCCTCAAGTTTCATATTCAATTATTTCCAGCAGGGTGCAAAATGAAACATAATAGAAATCAATTATACCTGTAAAAACATTACCTGTAAAAATCGATCCAAGCTCTGATCAGGACCAAAAACAAACTGAAGAGGAACTTTATCAAGTATGCAATTCATTTGCCCACTCGATTTTTTCACATGATTTGCTATCATGTCTAGGGTACTTTCCTGCAATGGAACTACATCAAGTAGGAATGCTGCAATCTCATCATCAAGAAGCCACTGTATCTGTAATGTGCACATACATCATATATGATTACACTGTTCAACATGTAATTTACTGACAAGAAAATATAATGTGTTTTGTGTTGTTTTCTTTTTTCTTTTTAATGAAAATTAAATCAGTTTATGCATATCATGTCAGAATAATCTGCAAAACACAGTGAAATCTCAATTATAAATATCATGAAGGACAGAAGGTACAAAACGTAAACAACTAAAATGGTAAAATTAGGTACACACAAAAAGAAAAAGAGTACTCTATAACATATGTATGTATGCATGTATAATTTGACCACACCCTGGCTTTGATGGGAAAAAGTGGAAAAAAAAATTACATTTTGGATGTAACTACAACACAATTCAGGTTCAAGAAAAGTCTTTCTTAGATGTAGGTCATAAAGAATGCGAGTTATACTGATGCTTTCAAATTGCAAGTTCTGCTGTACGCTCAGGAAAACGGTAACAGGATGATGAGGTAAATGTAAAAAGAATGGTGATTTGAAGAACTCGGGAAGTTATTTTCCATTATTTCTCCTACAAATAATACTGATTGTTTGACTCCCATGTGACAGGAGGTGTGCACTCGATCACCGCAAGAATGGCACTGCTTTGTTCAGTGACGGAAAATGTTCCAATAGAAGGCAGCAGCAGAAAAAAAAAACACTGGAAGCAATTTTTAATGAAATTGTTTACAATATTTTCCTGTAAAAGTTGACAAACTCTTGAGCATAATCAGTATTTATGCCAGTTGCTATTTATGTTTTATACACAGTGTCCAGGAATCACTAGCATTTGTTTGTTACAGTTTCTAACCAGGACACGATTTTTGAGAAAATTACTTTCCATTAATTCTTGTGAGACAAATACCAATGATTTGGCTGCCATGTGATAAGAGGTACACACTCGATCGCTGCCAGAATGGCACTGCAAAATCTTCCGATAGAAGGTGAAAAAACACTGCGAAAGCAATTTTTAATAAAGTTGTGTACAACATTTTTCTGTGAATGTTGACAAACTCATGGGTGTAACTTGTACTTACACCTGTTGATATATATGTATTATATGCAGTGTCCAGGAGTTCAGTTCTGTTCAGTATAGTTTTTAGTCTAGGCAGATTTTTGAGGAAGTTATTTTCCATTATTTCACAAGCAAAAAATACAAATTAATTTACTACTGTGTGGTGGAAGGTGCACCATCAGAATGGCATTGCTTTGTTCGATGATGCAAACCATTTTGATACAGGGGCAGATTAAGGGGAGGAGGGTGTCTCCCCCTCAGACACACTTGAAGGGGTGTCACGGGTAACTTCCACCAAGAACCCATTTTATTTTTTCATATATTGATAAATAATTTAAATTGTTGGAATGAAATATAACACACATAGTGTCAATTAAGAACCATACAAGAGCAGAATAAAGTCCACCTTACTGCTGGACGGGAGTTCATCGGCTGCCATGTGGGCACCTGGTTTTTATTTTTTTAATTTTGAATATGAGTATTTCTTAGAATGTTTTACCTGGATAGGGATTCTTACGATTTTAATAACTAGGATTCTTAAGTGTTTTTTACTGATTCCTTCAACCATATCCCTATTTAACACTATTTCACGTGACACCATGTCCTGTGTCTAGATTTCTAGTTAGACCTGAAGGAGGAAGTATTTACCTCAGAAACGTGGTCCAGATAACATATACTCACTCATGTAAGTTTAAAAAGTTTTAATACTATTTTACGTATTTATTTTGTATTCAATAGTGAGTAATACGTACTTCCTCATCATGTTCAGGGTGGCTACAAACAAGCAGAAATGAAATTCCCTGACTTTTCCAGGTTTTCCAGGACAAAAATTTACATTTTTCCCTGACAATTACAAACTAAACTAAATCAATGTTTTTGCAAATGGAAATAATAAACTTATACAGATCCACGTATGGTTTTCTTAAGTACCAATATTATCTTCTATGAAATTGACTTAATTTCTCTATTCTCTATGATTTGAATTCAAACTGCAAAATAGTGAATTTGGAAAATTACTACAATTCACAAGCTATGGAAGGATTATGAAATTTTGTCATACGCAGTAAGTTTAAAATAAAATACTTGATTATTTTTAAAGTTACGACTAAATGAGATAAGAGTGAAGAGTGATTGATTAAAAAATACAATTTGTAATTTATCAGTCTCCTTATACATTCTCGGTATTATATGTTGATATTTCCACTGAGGTTTGGAACCCTATGCTTGCAAAAACTATGAGTGCGGACTCATTTTTCAATGCATAAAGCTACTTCTCTCTTCTCTGTAAAGCCAACAACTTAACTCTTGCATATAAGTGACACAATTGAATCGAACAAAATAAAGTGTCATATTTCCTTACATTATCGATGGGTATATCCAAGTGAAGTACTGTGAAACTGACAACATGCAGTTATACCATTAATACTGACAAAAAGGGTATGTAAGTATTAGAAATTTAATGCAAGGAATTTATAGAATTGCATTGTATAGGTACCTGATTTACTAACCACACATTAAAACAGGAAAACACTAATAATAAAAGCTTCTGAAAGTTCATATACGAGGGGCATCCTGAAAAAAGCTCCACTGGTGCTTATACACAGGACTAGTGGTCGGAGAGTGACACACGCACACATGCAGGCAGGAAGAAGTGGCATGTAGCTGTAATCTGGTACAGTTGCAATGCAGCCATCATAGGACAGTTGTAGGTTGTAGATTGCAGCTCTCATACAGTCTCCCTCCGACTGTGATGTAGTCTACATTGCACGCTCAGAATTTGGCACAAAGCCACCAGCAATTGTGTGAGATGTGCAGACCGGACGTCATGAGTGATAGTATGGTCAGACGATGGTGCTGACAATTCACGGAAGGCCAATCGAATGTGCAGAACCCCATACAGCTTAGTACACGCACGCCCTTTGCATCACTTCAGGTGAGAGATCTTGGACCACTCCCTGTACAGCCCTGGCCATGAATGTGCCGACTTTAATCTCTTTGTCTAACTGAAGAGGTTTCTGGCAGGGCAAGGATTTGACAGCTATACTGCAGTAGAAATAGTTCCAGTCTTTGCGGTCAGACACATATACCACGGGCATACAAAATTTAGTGCCATGCTACGACACATGCCAGAACAATGGTGGTGATTATGCCGAAAATTATGTTAGGACTCATTGTTACTAATGCAATAAATTACAACTGATATTCTTTACTATGCGGTGTTATTTTTCCCAAAATTCACATTTTCAGTTTAGCGCATTTTCTGGCAAATATCTGAAATTATACCTTCAAGGTGTTTTTAAACTACGGTTTCAAATTGTAAGTCACATGGCTTACGCCTTCTTGCGAGAGTTTGTTATCTTGAAAGTTATGTTGGGAAAGTTATTTCCCATACCGCCTTTTTAATTTTAAGGTAAGGATTTTAGATAATGGAAGGGTGCATAATGACCATAAGTGGGGACGCACCAAAAAATTAAAATCTATCAATCTCATGTGACAGATACCGATATATTATGGCACCAAAAATTGGCATCATCTTTTTTTGACTTGTTAGTGTTACATTTCCCAAAATTCGCGTTTTTGTTTTAGAACATTTATCTGCCAAATATACCAAAACTTAATACTCCACATTGTGCTTTTAAACTATTATTTTAAATTGTAGGTCACATGGTCTACGTATTTTCGTGACAGTTTGATATGTTGGAACAGATTTTTGAGGAAGTAAAAGTAAAGTGCTCCCCTGCACTTTTCCATGAAGGGGTGTGGAGTTAGGGCTCCACACTTTCTTGATCATGGCTGAAGGTGGGGGTGATGTGATAAGCACCACATTCCTGGCTACCTTTATACCTCAAAGTTTTCTGAAGGTACCAGCTTCATATGATGCTGGGTGGGCGCCGGAGCAGTTTGAATAGGTGGAAAACATCCCAGTTCTCCCCAGCAGGGGATCGACCCCGAGTCTTTCGCATAGTAGTCAGATGCCCTAATGACTGAGCTCCATTATTACCCGCTCGACAAATGCCGATAGTGCGCACATAGCTTGGTAATTTAAAACATATCTCGTGTGACAAATACGAAGATGTGGCTCCCGTGTGACGGTAGATACGCACTCGATCTCCTGTTAGAATCCTGCCACTTTGCTCTGTGATGCAAATGGTTTTGATAGAAGTTGAAAAAATCGTGGGAAATAAATGATTTCATGTGGCTGTCGGAATTATTCCATGTACATATAACTCTATAGTTTACTCTTGAGTAAAATGTTGGAAAACTTGCATGTTCTATGTACACAAACATGGCCTAAAGACAAGAATATTGGATTTCATGGAATTTTTCATTGTTTTAGGACATTTCTTTAAAAAAAATTGCTAAAAACGCCAAAAATTCACATTTTATGCCCAATTCGCATTATTTCGATATTTCGAACGGGGTGAAAAATGTGTCCAGACATCACTGCACATTCTTAAACATAACTTTGCAGCAACTACCCTTTTTCATGGTTTTGGCGTTTGCGAAAAATCAATGTACCTACTAATTGGAAATTACTTTCTGGCCACCCCTCATATAAATCAGTAGATGGAAAGTGAAAATTTAGCAAGGCTGGCAGAGAAAAGTCAATTCTTGAAGAAAGTGATTTGCTGTTATGATTGAATGATTTGAGTAAATATGATATTAAAATATTTATGTATTTATTATTAGTATTTTATTTCATAATATTGGACATTAACTTCACTCAGTGGGAGATTAATGACCATCTATCATGAGTTTAAACCGACAGGACAGAGAGTGGCGTTGATTTCATTGCAATACTAGTGTTGCAGTAAATTTGAGGTTGGAAGCATGCACTTGCCCATTTTTATAACGTTCACCAATGCAGATTTATGTTTCTTTTTTGTGATAGTATTCAATATATATCCCGTTTGGTTGGATTCTTCTTGATATCTAAGAATATTGCAATGTTATTGTAAACGTATGTTAACTTGTGCGAAACCAGTAATACGTCAGGATGATGAAAGAAAATCTTCGTAAGCACTGCTACATTAAATAAGGTGAAGTAAGCCAGAAGAGAAATAAAATTCCAGCAGCATATTTGCAGTCTAAAGCTCTTCTTGTTTATGCATGCGATTTTTGTTGGATGTTGCAGTCCATGCAATTTCTGTCGCATGTTGTAGTGAGATACTTTGTCGGGTGGCGATATTCGACAAAAATCGTATGTATCAATGGAACATATTTGTTTCCATGTTCCTTCAGTTTGCCCAACAAAATGCCTTACTACAATGTCCGATAACTATCCGACGGCGCCACCAGCTCTTATCCCCTCCATCTGTTGACAAGTCCCCTCACTACTCCCATACGGACAAGAAAAAATGATAATTCAATGCATTTTCCATGTAATATTTAGAGGCTTAACCTTTACTCCTCCGATGAAACCATATGGTATCATCAGAGTAAGGTCGTTCTGGCCACGAAATGAATGTGCTTTTTGGACCTTCATATCCTATGTTTGGGTGGAAACTCTGACACAGGTTTGGAGCAAACCTGGGAAATTCATATTGATGACCAACCTCCCCCCTCTCCGCAACATATCCATGCCACATTTCCGAACAGAGTTTCACATTTTGGCTCATTATTCAACTTTTATGGCACCCAGGAACATGAAACATGTTTCAATCTCTTTGGAAGAGAATACTAAGGTTTGCGCCTTCTCCCCAAAATAGCGGGAGAAGAGGAGCCAGATTTTTGTGTTTTTTTCATTGAAATTCTGTGGTCATGCCCCCAAACTCCCCTTCCTCGGTTTGGTGTTCTGAATTGTACACGGTTGCATGCTATGATGTTTTAGCTGCAAAACAAAAGTTATCCAAAGTAGATTGCTCCCATAGTGCCCGAGTTATAACAATTTTCCTCTAAAAATGCAAATTACCTATTTTTCGTAAAAAAAATAATTTAAAAAAATCACATTTTGGCTTATTATTCAACTTGTATGGCACCCAAGAACATGAAACATGTTTCATTCTCTTGAGAAATGTCCATTCTTTCAAAAGAATACTAAACTTCGCGCTTTCTTCCAAAATAGCGGGAGAAGAAGGGGTAAACTCCAGATTTTTATGTTTATTTTCATTGAAATTCGGTAGTCGCTCCCCCCAAACACCCTTTCCTTGGTTCGGCATTCTGAATTGTACACGGTTGCATGCTTTGATGTTTTAGCTGCAAAACAAAAGTTATCCGAAGTAGATTGCTCCCATAGTGCCCGAGTTATAACAATTTACATCAAAAGAGTGTTGGAAGTCAATGAAGACGAAATTCCCTGACATTTCCCTGACTCTTTTTGACACCTCGAATTCCCTGACTTTTCCCAGTTTTCCAGGTTTTCCAGGTCTGTCGCCACCCTGATGTTGTATGCTCAGTGAGAAGAAAAGGAGGTAAGGAAGTGTAAAACTTCACCTGGTTCTGTATAGATGGTAAAGAGTGAGAGCAGATAGTAAAGTTTTATATCTCCACTGAATAATTTCAAAGAACCAATGCCTTTATTACATATTTTCATGCTAATCCATGAATAATCCAAGTATTTTGCCACCTGGAACTCTGGACATGAAGAAGGTGGTGGTCAGGGGCATGCTCTTTATTTCAATAATATTGTTTTCCATGACTCGTATCAGGGAAACTGCTCCTAGCCTCCTTCAGGGATGAATTAATATTACATCGCTGCATTCATTTTAACCCTTGCTAAGTAGGAAATATAATCCACGTTTCTGCTACCAAACCAAGTTGCACAATAATTTGATTTTTGATTTGATTTGATATATTTTACTTTGCTTTTTGTGCCACTTTTGGCAAATTTGCGAAGATGGAGATGAGTGATGACATGATGAAATTGATGAATGGACACTCACAAACATCCACACCCAGGCCAGGATTCGAACCTGGGAAAGTTGCACATTAAGTAGTCAGGGGTGGAAGAATCTAAAGCTATTTATTTCAGAATTGCCATATTTATTTCAGAATTGCCAATTTAGGTCTAGAAATAAAACATGATATAGATCCTACTCATGTTTTCTCTTTCAACAAATTAAATACATATTTCTGTCTTTCTAAATCTATGAATAATGATGCTAAAAACGTTGCTCTTAAAGCTATTTCTAACAATAGAAAACATATGTCGAACTTTGATTTTAAGTCCAAGGTAGCAATTGAAATTAATAAGATCAAATCTGGTTCTGAAGGAGCCAATAAGCATTCCTTGCAACTAATCAAGCTCATCCTTCCACATATTCCATCATAAACTACAGACATTTCTCGGAAGTTCATTAATCTAACACTGATCCTCATTACATGTCTTGCAGTTTGCCCTTGGAAACCATTTATGGGCCCTTGAGAAACAAAAAAAATCAGGGTTCCACTGTATTCATCTGAGATATTAGAGCCCAAGCATGGTCAAGAATAAGAAAGTGTAAAGATGGTTGGATCTCTAAAATCAAAACATGACTTTCTCAAAATTCATATTGGGAACAGTAATAGTACAAGATGTGTTGTTTGTAAAAAAGTGGTAGAAGGGAGAAAGAAAAAAAGTTTGAGCTCAATAATGATGCTCTGATTGATAGATTGAGTTTGTGTTTTAAGTTCACTTTATGCACAATAAGGGTAATCAGGACTGGACATACAGTTTAAAGTAAGATCCGAACCACTTGTGCCTCCACCAGATATCAAACCCGGGACCCCTTGATTACAAGGCAACGACGTTACCACTACGCCTAATGATGCTCTGAAAAGTCATTACGTCACAAATGTGATGGATATTTTAAGACTAAATTGTAACAATTATGGAAGAAATTTACAGAAATTGTTACAATAATGTGAAATACACTAAAAAATTAGTGTGTATCACAATAGTTTTTTTCTGTGTCCAGACATTGCCATTTCAGAGATATTGATGATTGTGTAAGATCTGCAAGCACTAAAGTCAATATGTGTCTTGACAGAAACATCACTGCCATTTCTAAACCAGTCAGAATAGAAATACAACATCATCAGTTTTGAACTACAGGTGAAATCATGCACAAAAAGTTAATATTTTCTAAAATGCCTATGTGACCCAGTGCTGGATGACTTCATATGAATTGACCCATATAGAATGTTCAAATGCATAAAATGGGTTAAATTTGTTTACAATTATTACTACAGTGGAACCTTACTTTTATGTTTTTTCAGAGGATAATCAGAGGATAAAGGCAAAAAACTTGGAGGGAAAATATAAAATCTGGAAACGTATAATCGAGATTCCACTATATTCATTTTCAATTAAGGTACTCACGTTTTCTGCAAAGCTGTTTTACATTATTTTCTATTAATTTCGGTAGCCACAGCCACCATTTTCAAGTTAAAATTTGCTTAGTCATGGAGCTTGAAATATGTGAATTCTAATGCATTGTGTACTCAATTTACCTCTTCAACTGTTGTAGCTACAGCTTTAGATTGATACTCTGGAAGATGGCTGATGTGATGTCTCATCCCATCCCCTGGAAATCTGAAATAAAAGCAATGTGAATAAGACAAATTATAATACAGTAGAGTATCAACATGTAAAAAGGTTGTTTCAAGTATGTAAACTAGTGAGCAAACGAGTGATGGAAAGCCAAAGTTTAGTAACTTATTTCAAGTGTCTCTGTACTCTGCACACAAAGGAAGCATCTTCAAAAAATTATTTCCATCACATCATAATGCAACCCTCAGGTTCGCCAATTGTTTAGCACTAACCCCCCTGAGAGGTGCACAGAGGTACTAAACCTGACTTAGGAAAATGACACAAGAGATTACATTCAACCAATACCTTGTGACTTAGAATGGCAGACTTCATGAGGGAAAGGTATAGCTTACCCCGTCTCGGCCCGAAAATCTCACTTCCTCCTTCACCTTCTCTCACCTGCCTTTTCCAGCTCACTCACCAACCAAATGAGCCCTGTCTCGCTTCCCCTCCTTCATCTTATCCCCCCTATCGTAATACATTCACCTCAATCACAGAAGCCATCGGATGTTTACCTAACAAATTACTGAGTCATCATCTTCCAGATTGCAAGTTCCATACATGTTCTTACAGATCCTACATGGCCATGAAAATTTCCGAATTGAAATTTTGAATCCCCAACGAAGTCTGCCAAACCCCAAAAAAATAAAAGGCGAAGGATTTGTTTATTACAGATATGTGAACAAAACATCAAAAAAATGAAAACATAATTTCCTACAGCAAATATTAAAATAAAAAAATAAAAAAGGAAAGGAAAAAACAACAACTTGAAAAGCAGTTGGTGTACCTATATGAGCTCAACTGGAGCTGACAAAGGGCTGTGAGTACAGTCCTGCACATAGGGAATACAAAACAGTGCATCGCACTATGGACTGCTGACTGCAGCAGTTTAAACGTCTGTGATGAGGTCAACATAAGTCTCGACATCGATGCCACGTGCGTGTTAGTCACCCAGATGTGGATGTAAATAAAAGTCATTAAATAATGCATGTCTATTGTGAAATTAATGGGATATGTTGCATTATATCCTTGAAGAGGAGGAGGTTAAAAAAAAAAACACCAGAACACCATAACCCAGATATAAACAGATAATTACTGAAAACTATGGAGATACTTTGTTGCGCTGATATAGATGTATGATATGATATTCAAAACACTACAGTACCAAGTTACATGATAACATTGAAGTATATCCATAACCACTAAAGTACTGAGATATATAAATAATGAAATGTTGATATACTTTGAAAAGGAGGGATCCTCTGTGAGAACCATTGAATCTATATCCAAGCATTTCCGGATCAAACTATACTGTAGCCAGAGAAAAACTCCAGTCTACATGGTATGTATAGGTTAAAAGGTCAGTGGTGCACAATACTTGTAGCTGTGATCCACCTTCATGTTACTTTCTTATGTTGTATACAGATTCGCACAAATTGAAATTTGAAATCAGTAGGATCTTCCTTGTTCTTGCAAGTGCTTGCATCATCAGTTTGAATGCTAATTGGTGGCTACATATAAAGCTGGAAACAAAGCATAATTTGATGATAGCTTCCCCTGCAACTGAAGATGATGTTTCTAAATGCAGAAGTCAAAATTCATTGCAGAAAGAGAGTAGGAGTGCATAAAGTTAATCATGACTGACAAACATTTAGATGATTTCATTAACTTTACCTCAGTTAAAACTGGACAAGAAATTATTTTTCTATTAGTTATATCAGAATCAGTGGCGTAGAATGGGCATTTCGGGTGGGAACGCCAAGTCCGAAGGAAGGGTCGGCCCTTTTTTGCTTAATAATTTACTTATGGTATTAGTCGCCACAGATATTGTTTATTTGCCTGAAGTCAGCTTGGTTTTCAATAAAACATCATCCATGCAAGTTTTAGCTAGAAAATGAGATGCCTCACTATGCAACAAATACTTTGAACTCTGGTGTTTTATATCCTTTTTTATACCTTTCGGCATTCATTAAAAAACATACCTGAATCCAAAGCGCCTCTGCACAACAGTAGACGTCATTGTTGTGGATGATCCAACTACTGAGTGATTTTGTTTATTTTACTTTGCTTTTCTACCACTTTTGGTTAATCGCAAATACGAATATGAGTGATGATGCTGATGAAGGGAAACTCACAAAGAACACCTGTGCTCGAACCTCTGCCATCTTGGCGCGCTGTGCAAAACACACTGACACGGAGGTGAGTGGATGATCCAACTATCGCACACTCAACTGACGTAACAGTGCCGATTAGAAATTCAGACCACTGTTTATTACATCTTGAGAATGCTGATAAACATTTTAAAATAATTTTGTCCAGAGACCATTCGATGTTAAGAGTTTTCAAATGAATGCTAAACATTTCCATTGACACAATATTAAGCAGTTAGATAATAACGAAAAAATAATAATAATAATAAAAATAATAGTTTTGCGGGTTAAGTGGTAGAGCAGCTACAGGGTGAATTTCTACCACGAGGACTTCACCAACTTATTTGACAAAAACTGTGTTGATCTTTTAGTTTTTAATGCATATCTCTGTTCGTGCAATAAATTGTACAATGCAGTGGCCATTAAGAAGTGGTATATTTGAGATTGGTAAAGTTACGTCAATCAATATTGCATATTGTAGCATCACATAGCACAAGTGGCATGAGCGCGAAGAACCAGGTAGAAATTCTACCTCTGTCGTCTGCTTCAGAAGGCAGGAAGGGTCACATGAACCAATCATGTAGCCCTCTGCTCCGTATGCTGGCGTATGAGAGAGCATTTGAGCGGGTGCTGTAGAGATCCAAGCTTTCCCTCCAGATAGACAGCAAGGAATATAGAGTCCTTTACGCCGAACCTGCCCGGCATCCGGCGTGGAAAGGCATTGAAAAAAATGCTAGAACGAGTGTTGTTAGTGGAGCGTTGCAAGCAGATTGCAAAAAATAGCTATTTTAATGCCATAAAGGTCAAACATATATGAAATTAATCAAGTTTTACTTTATATTTACAGCATTTACGCATTATTAAATTTTAAATCGGGGAACGCTGGGCATACGGGTGTACTATAACGCTACGCCACTGATGAGAATGGTGCAATTACTTCACTTTACATTCTCAGGAAGGTTGAAAAACCCTTGACAAGAAATTGGGGAAACTGCCACCAGTAATTGATCTTCCCTGGAGATCAGGCCATTTGGCGGGATGAGAGGGATGAGTTGAGGCGTTGGCCTCTAAGAGCTAAAGAGAATGGTATGGCTTTTTTAACTCATTCCCCTCATCCCGCCAAAAATTACAACCTACACCTACACCAAGTCCTAATCAACTGGGGCTACCCCTCCACACTCAGCAACAAAAAAATAACCAGGGCCACCTCCCACACCCGTGCTAAACAACGCAAAACCAACCCTCCCACTCTGATCACCCAATACCACCCGCACCTCCTGAAATTCAAACATATCATCCACTCCCTCCTTCCCATCCTTCACAGTGATCCCGACACCAGAGACATCTTTTGGGACAAACCTAGGGTCATTTTCCAATGCCCCCCCAACCTCAAGAACATCTTGGTCCATAATACCCAACTTGCCCACCCCAGCCCACAAGTGCAACAAACGCAGGTGAAAGACCTGCTCCATACCCATTACCTTCCCCAGCCTCCAGATCCCTACCGCAGCTGGTGAATTCACCCTTCACCCTAAGGGCAGCTGCCACTCCTTCAATCGCATATACACCCTCATCTGTCAAGTCTGTGGTTACTTCTACCTGGATGAAACCTCTACCCCCTTGAACCTTCGCATCAATAACCACAGAGCCTCTACCCAAAACTCAAGACTTCACTGTCACCACCCACACCAACAGCCACAGCACCACCTTCAACAACTGTTTCCATGTAGCCATAATACATCTATTACCCCAGCACACTGACACCTCCACCTGCAGGTGATGGGAAAGGGCCTACATATCAGGTATGCACCCCACCATACCCCCCAGATTAAACCTAGCCTACCAATAAGCATTTCTCCATTCCCTACCAATCCGCACCCACCCACTATCCACCTGGCAGTGAACACTGGTGAAAGGATCTGCTCATAAAAACCATGTTCTATCACTTGTTTCTGGCACCACTGTGTGGATGCTGGCATCAGTGTTCTGTGCATCTGCGCTTTTGTTTACTTCCATTCTTTCTACCTACATGTGACAATGAGGCTATAGCCTCGAAATATAAGACTTTTCTTCTATCGTGGTAAGAGTTTACTGTCTCCTACACCATTTATATATATATATTACGGTAACAGTTTCATACATCGGAGACACATTTCTTCAATTTTACACAAGAAACTACTTACGGAAATGAGTCTCTCCAAGGTTTACAACCTTCGTCGATATATATTCTTCCTAAAACTTCATCGTGCAATGCAGCAGAACAATAAATAATCACTTTTCATGTAATAATATTGCGCATTTTGTGAAAATCGACATCATCATCCCGTTGTTTCCACGATGTACCTGCAGATGGCTCTAGCATCCGAAGTCACGCGATCTCGCTAGTGGAATCAGGGTTTCCAAACGTGCAATTTTTTTCGAGAAACGCGCGGTTTTTTGTCGAGAAAGGAAAATGGTTTATCGATGAATTTAGGGGTGAAATGGGTGCTAATGGAACCTAACCTAACAGGCCTAACCTAACCTCGTGTGAATGGTTCGTGGGGCTACCCGTGGATGGTTTTTGGGGCTAACGTCAATGGTTTGTGGGGCTACCCGTGGATGGTTTTTGGGGCTAACGAACAATGTTTCATCGAAATGTACAATTTCCAGATGTGATCCCCGGTTTATTACAACTTTCATGCACAATAGAGTTGGAAACATTGATATTCGAAAACAAAAGAAGCGTTACCATTCGCAAAGCAAGCGATATCGCACCGTGACGTGCTTTCCGTAGCATTAAGGAAAATGGTTTATTTAAGCAGAAAAAGTGTTTGTTTTCGTGCAAAAAGCATATTGGCACCTTCCACTATGTTCCGCAATACATAATTGGTAAGTACTAACCACGAGAAAGACAAAATATCCGATTTAAATGTGTCTCCGATGTATGAAACTGTTAATATATATTACCATGCTCAAGGTCCCAGGTTCGTTCCCCGGCCGGTTCAAATCCGGGAACTTTTCTAAGGATGGAAGCGGCCCCGGCACCCACCCAGCATCAAATAAAATGGGTACCTGGGGGAAACCCTGGGGGGGTAAAGGTGGTCAGGGGCATGATGCTGATCACATCACCCCCACTCACGACCGGATCAAGAAAGTGTGGGGCGTTACCCCCACACACCCTATACGACTTCATGGCGTGGTGCTAAGCACAGGGGAGCACTTTACCTTTATATATATATAAAATCATATTGTGACTTATGGGGTACCCACATGTTCAAGTGTGTTTCTGACCATCACTGACTAGTGAACTTCATTCAGTATTGGGTCATTCCACGTCAGATCGACGAGAGCCTCCAGGTCATGGTTTTTTTATTTCGATGAAATTTCGCATGAAGGTTCCATCATGTCCGGAAGGCTTGTATTCCATATATTAGGTTCCTCTGAGAAATAGTTCTAGAGTTATAGCCTGTGGAAGAAGGTGGTGTGCAACAGAAAATGTGACCCAAATCTGGGAAATGAGTCTCAGAGCTAACTTCATGACTCAATAACTTTGGAACTATTGATCACAGCCTTGTGATATTTACACACCAAACAAACCTCTCACCAAATAACACATGTATTGCATCAACATACCCTCAGCCTGTTTGCATTAGCAAATAAAATACCCCAAAATATATCTTAAAAAGCGTTGTGTCAAAAAATGCATATTTTGTGTGCCTGCTGTTACAACTGTAATCTAACCAGGAAGGTGGCATTAATTTTGCTAGTAACCCTGATGTGAGCTCAGTATGCACACATTATGTCGTCTCCATATATATATCACCCAATCCATATTACATGTATATGTGGTTGAATATGCAAGATATTGAAAAAATCACCGGAGAATGGTGGATTTTGGAAATGGTGTAGCACAAAAGGGACAAGGGATATCCAAGACAAGTTGCATACACTACATAACTAGACCTTCCTCTAATGTGTGTCAAAATTTCAACTTGTTATTGCAAGGCACTAGTGCACAGTAAAGGTAGACCCTTAAACACCCAGCCCGTTTTCAGTGGGAAGTTTAAAATTGTGCAACGTTTCAAATGAAGATTTATATTTCCGTAACTACGAATGCTGGAGTTACAAATTATAGCTTGTTTCTTTCAGTACAGTCTCAGCTACACACCTATTGTTGAAATAATCCATTTTGCACTAACAAAATAGTTAGTTAAATGGATGTTTCAGCTATGTGACATTCTGTTCAAGTTCAAGTGCTAGTGCAGTGCGGAAACAACAGTTTCTTACAGCAGCCAGGTTGCCAACAATGCAGCTCCATTGTCGATCATGCAGCAGAGGAATGTAAACGGCTGGATGATTCTTTCATACATCAGTTTCTTCACGACAGTGGTGCAGGAGGTTGGTAAGTATATTTTACTTGTCTGGCTCATTCCCTTGCATTTATTTCCTTTACCCTTTTGTGTTGTGCATAAAAATGAATGAGAGCGAGGTGCAACAGCATATAGTTAGGAAACGAGGGACATTAAAAGGAAAAATCACTCAAATGGAAACTTTCGCCAATCAATTCAGTGAAAGTGAAGGCTACATTGAAGAAGTGCGTACATGTTTCAATGCATTGTCTCACATTTGGGTGAACATTGAGCAAGTGCAAGATCAGTTAGAAGCTGAAATTGGTGTACCGCAGGATGATGTCAGAGATGAATTGGAAACGGCATAAAGTCCATGTGTTTATTTTGTCCCCATTGGCAACCCTTTCATGAAACTTA
Source organism: Lepisma saccharinum (assembly GCF_977018435.1). Lineage (NCBI taxonomy): Eukaryota > Metazoa > Arthropoda > Insecta > Zygentoma > Lepismatidae > Lepisma > Lepisma saccharinum. Next base: position 108,824,981 of record NC_139230.1, read on the forward strand.
ACACTGGCAACAATAGCTAACAATAACCAAACTGCTCCTGATAAGCATGTGCACTCAGACATTGTTGCCACATTTTCTTTACATTTCTTGTAGTTGCAAGGCGCCTCTCGTTATTTTTGCGCCATAACCACGTGTGGGGTTGATTTTTTTAACTAGTTGTGTTGTGTTATTTCTTTGTTGTGTTATGGTGCTGTTTTGTTGCTTTGTTATAGTGTTGTGCTTTTAGTTTTTTCTTAGACTTTGCATAATGCAAGTTATCACTCATGGCTGCTAGTGAAAATCCCAAGTATGAAGACAAAACTGCAGGATATTATTTCCTTTGTGGAGAGCAGAGGTGCCCATCCCCCTCAAAGCCAATGGTGCATTCCCCCCAAAAATCATGTCATGCGTCACCCCCATATCATCTGTCCCCTCAAAAAAACATCATTCGCGCCCTGAAACCATATTGTAATCCCCACAAAGTATTTAATTACGACAGCGAATCTACCTAAAGTAACTTTTTCCTTAGCTTTACAGAACACTATACTTGATCTGTCCCTCCTACCTAAACAGGGGTGCCCATCACACAAGACCACCCCTAAAATCGTTCATCACAATCCCCCGAAAATAGTTTGGATGAATGTGTAATAGTTGATGTCTATTTGAATGAAATACCATTGCAACGTCCACCCATGCTTACAACAACACTAACGTAACCACAACAACACAGCACTGGAGTACAGGCACTGGCAGCATTCAACACACTAAACCCTGCAATTAGATGGATGGCAAAAGTCTACCCATATGTGCTAACTTCTTGTCAGCCGTAGAACATGGATTCAGAATTATCTCAGGGCTTGCTGGGTGTAAAGAAAGATTATACCAGCTTTATATATATTTATTATAATCTTAATAAAAGAATGTCTGTTAGCGCACGTGTCTTTACCTGTAACACCTACGTGCATTTACTTGTACCACACACGTGCTTTTACCTGTACCATGCACGTTCTTTTACCTGTACCACCTTTGGTCTCAAAGAGATAAGGGGGGGGGGGCAGGGAACATCCAATTTATTCCTCGCAGTGAGGCGCCAGGGGGAGTAAGGGGACCTAATTTTATTTAGGGCCTTGGTCCCTGCTGACGTCACGGGTTCCCCTCTAAAAGAGAGTAGGTTGTGTGTAGTACCCCAACCACAGGCGGGAATTGGCTGAAACCAATCGGTACTCCCGAATAACGGGCGCAGGGTAAAAGGATTAAAGGATGCCGCGACACTACCGGTGTTAGCTGGGAATTGGCAAGCCAACCGGTGTCTCCTATGAAGGGACGGCAGGTTAGAAAGGAAGGTCCGGGTGCTCCCAGACAAGCCGGGCAGGTAGAACCTGGGCACCTATCAGCCGAAGTGAGCGGACCAGGTAGGTAGGTTGCTGCTAGGCTCTTCTTCTTCTTTCTCCTTCCTTCCTTCTGGGTTGGCTTCTAGTCTTCAGGCTGGGAGGCCAGTTAACCCTGGATGTTTGCCTGATGACATCAGGGAGCCAACTGAGCTCCGGGCCTCACTGTGCTGGCTTTATACTCACGGGGGGGGGGGATAGGTGGTGAAAATTTTAACTACAAGTACGCGTTGCTAACTCCTTTTTTTACATATAGCAAACTTCGTTTTTTACATATAGCAAACATTGAGAAAACACTAGTGGGAAATCACTAGATGCACATGTTAATATAAACTAAAACTGTGTGCATTCAGACAATACAATTAATAATGAGCTTCGCAGGACTCTGCAATTCTAAAATACCCGTTGAACAGTGTAAATGACAATAATTGATAACATTTACTGAATACAGCAACCACGTAGGGTTGAATAATAAGCGAAGCTAATAAACGTAGAGGTGGATCCGTCAGCGTTTACAGAATACAGTGACCATGCAGGGTCAAATACTACGTAGAGGTGGATCCGTTAACACATTTAAACTAAAAGCATATGCCTCGCAGGGATATTTAGCATGCATTCTTCATCCAAATCTTCTTAATAAAATATAATATGGTGACCACGCAGAGTCGTTACATATGCCCCTTCCTCGGGCAAAAATTTTGTAGAAATTTAAAACTTACAATTTCTGAATTTTTTTTCTGGAAATATGAAACTGGTAAGAGTCTTGGTCTCTTCTACGCTTCAGTCACTTGGTCCTCTTCTTCCCCTACTACTTCTCTTCTTCGCTCCGGAGAACAACTGTAGAGGCGAAGGTTGTCGAAGTTGACTCGGTCGACTGGGTTCTTGGTCATCGGGTTCAACAGCAGGGCAGTGTTGCATGGAACATCCGTGGTGACATAGGGGCCAATAAACACCTCAAATAGCTTGGCGATTGTCTTATTCTTTCTGGAACTCAGCTTATGGTTCCTTACAAGAACCAAGTCACCTTCTTGCAACTGGAATGCATTTCCTTTTACTTTAAACTTTCTTTTCTCACTTTTCGAACATTCTCCAGTTCTTGCCATGAATAACTTTTGATCCCAATTGTCTATTTGGGAATCGGCTTCGTCGATGGGCCAGTTGAAGTGGTCCAGAACTTCATTAGGCACAGGCCTGTTAAAGAATAACTCCGAAGGTGCATATCCTGTAATGTCTGAAACAGAGTTGTTTAGGAGCCATGAAATTTCGGTTAGATACTTTGACCAAGACTGGTGCTCACGATGACAGAACAATCTGAGTAACCGCACTATTTCTTGGTTCATTCGTTCGATGGTATTAGTGCTGGGGTGATAAGCAGTGGTGAAGTAGTAAGTACTTAATCCCTTTCTTATCTAAATACTCTTCCACAATCCAGAAGTAAACAGTGTTCCTCTATGAGATAGAATTGCTCTCACCTTTGGAAAATGGGAGAAATATCCTCTTTCCATTACATTAAGGATTTCCCTGGCCGTTCCTCATCTCAGAGGGTAAGTGGAGACAAATTTGGTCCCTACATCTACCATGGTCAAAATATACTGGTACCCATGAGGCATAGGCAACTTTCCAATTAGGTAAACTGATAAAAGTTCATGAGGACTTTTCTGATTAATGTGTAGCTTATCCTTCAAAATACCTAATTTGTCCATTTTCGTTTTAGCGCAGGTGAGACAATCCCTAACATGTTTGGCTATATCCATCTTCAATTTAGGCCAAAAATATCTACTCTTAATTCTCATAAGGGTTTTAGCCATGCCGAAGTGACCTAGTTCGTCGTAGTTCTACTTTAGCACTCTCTCTTTCCGCTTCTCGGGGACACACAATTTCCAGGAGACTTCATCTCCAGATGTTTTCCTAAATAAGAGGTTTCCATACACTTGATACAATCTTTTCATCCTGGATTCAACTGGGGAGTCATTAACTTCCTCTTGCCTCAGAACCTTTAAAACCGGCTTGCAGAAATCATCCTTTTCTTGGGCCTGGGCAATTCTCTACATCCTCCACTTCTCCCCTTTCTTGCCAAACGTAGGCCACATGGAAAAATTTGGTGTTCTCATCCTTCACGCTCTCTTCGGCTGGATAACGGCTGAGTATATCAGGAACCGTGCTTTCTTTTCCTTGTATATAAATAATTTCAAAAGAGTAAGATTGTAGTTTCAGGGACCATCTGGTGAGTCAACAGTTCCAGTTCCTGGAATTTTGGAGCCAAACTAACCCTCTGTGATCAGTGTAGATTTTGAAATGTCTCCCGCGAAGATAAATTTCAAACTTGCTTTCTCCAAAAAGTATGGCCAGGCATTCCAGTTCGTGAATGGAGTAGTGTACTTCATTGTTCTTTAGCTTCCTGCTAGCATACTGGATTACAGCTTTAACTCTGTTCTGCTCCTGAAATAAAACACATCCTAAGCCTTTGGTCGAAGCATCACATTGTATGCACAACTCCTGGTCTAAATCAGTTGAGCCAGGGCAGGAGCGGTTGCCAGTTCTTGTTTAAGCTGGTCGAAGGCGGATTGTTGCATTGAACCCCAATTCCATCTAGAAGTTTTACAGAGTTACTTCAGCAATGGTTCTGTCTTAACCGAAAAATCTTTTATGAATTTCCGTCTCCAATTTGCGAGTCCAAAACATTTCCTGACATCTTTCTTAGTTTTAGGTTGTGGAAACTTCAGGATGGCTTTGTTCTTTTTTGGGTCTATTTTAATCTTATCTCCCGAAATTAAATGGCCTAAATAAACCAATTCACCTTTTCCAAAGTTACATTTTCGAAGTTTCACCTTAAGTCCAACCTCTTCTAATCTATGGAGCACCTCTTCTATATGTTGGATATGGCTCTCGAAATCCGCATAAAAAATCAGATCGTCTATGTACACAGTCAGATAACTTTCAGTTTCAGGTCCAAAAACTGTATGCATAACCGACACAAAAGTAGACACAGCATTAGATAAACCGTAAGGCATTTTCAAGAATTCGTACTGGCAAACTTTGTACGAAAAAGCAGTGTATTTTCGGCATTCTGGTTTCAAAGGAATCTGTAAATAGCCTGATGCTAGATCTAAACTTGAAAAATACTGGGCTTGTTTAAATCTCTGTAATGACTCATCAATAGGTGGCACGGAGCTTTTAGGAACAATCATAATAGCATTTAATTGTCGAAAATCCACGCATGGTCTTACACTACCATCGGGCTTGTCTACTACTAGTAATGGATTTAGATAGGGTGATACTGATGGTTGAATAATGTTCCAGCTTTTCCAAAAGCTAAGTTCTTTTTCTAGAGCGGACCTTTTCGAAAGCGGCACTGGATATGGCGGGCGATGAACTGGTTCGGTACTTTTTAAAAGGATCTCACATTCTGCACTTTCCATGGTACCGGGCTTCTATGAGAACACAGCTATATATCAATTCAGCACTTGCAGAAACTCCTGTTTCTGGGAATCATTCAGAATGTCTATAGTCTCGACCGTATCCTTGAGGTCTGCCGGTTTATACATCCACACTTCAACTCTTTCTTGGACCTTTTGGTTGTACTGCACAATTTCAACATCCAGTGGATTCCCTACATCTTGATCCGGAGTTTTTCCAAAATACAATTTTACCGAGTCTCTTCTGAAATTTATCTCGGCCTCATGCTGCTTCAAGAATGGCATGCCCAAAAGAAGATCTGTACCAAAACCTCTCAATATAAAAACTTCAGTACTGAACACCATACCTTCAATCTCCAGTTCCACACGTCTGCTGCCAAAGACACGCTTCCTATGGCTTCCAGAAAAATCCACCAATTTTATCTCTGGAACCTTCTGCACTTGAATACCTGGTATTTGTTCCTTTAATTTTGTCCAAATTTCATAACTCAAAATAGTGCATTCGCTCCCAGTATCTATTACACAAGTCACTGGTATATCTATTAACTTTGCCGCCACTCCTGGTGATTTGTATCTAGTCCTTGATTCCCTTGCGGATTTCAATTCACTATGTAATTTTACTTCTTCTGTTTCAGATAGTTGGAAGTTCACCTTCAGTTCTTGGATAGCTGTATCAGGTCGCTCCTTCGAGGTCCCTTGCCTAAATGAGAATGAAGCAGCTAGACAAGGATCTAGTTTGTTTGGCAGAATTGAGACCTTTGATTACGCAGGAAGTCCCGGGTTGTTTCTTGGGCTTCCTCCTGCTCAGAGGTCAAAACTTCTCTGGAGGGCGACTGTCTTCCACTTGGTCCCGTGTCTCTAGGTGAAGGTCGCCTAGATGAATTAGGACCACTGCGTTCCTGATTGTTTCTCCTCCTATCGGGAAATCTACGATCTGGCCCTTGATTTGGTCGATAAGGTTCCCATCGACCATCCTGGTTATGGTTCTGTCCTCTGTTACCTCCACCTCTATTAAAATTTCGAGTTCTCCAAGAGTTTTCTGGTCTTGTGTTACTACTGGTCTCAATGCTTTGCACTTTGAAATTCTTATTGGGAAGTTCTTTTCCTTTGTAGTCCTCTTTATTTCTCCAAAAGTCGGGATCATTTTATATTTCAAAGTCCCTGCGGAAGCTGGTCAATTCGTCAACTGATCTGGGAGCGTGCGCAAGGCAGAGATTTTGGGTTCTATAAGGTAACTGACCTATGATTAAATTCAGCACCTCGCTCTCGCTGAAGTTGTCCCTTAAATTCCTATAGGCGGCATAAATGCTCCAAGCGAAGCTCTCCATATTTTCATGTACTGGACGGGAATATCTTCTATTTCTTACTGCAGTTAATTGTCTCTGCTTAGCCTTCTCGGAGGCAAACTCTTCTTTAAACTTGATGCAGAAATCAGCATAGCTAACAAAACTGTCTATGTTACCTGCCAGCCAATGTTCAGCTTTACCTGTGAATACTCTAGGTAGCAATTCGAGTCTGTAATTGTCAGGTACTTGCATGAGCTCGAAGCTTACATTGAGCTCACGAAGATATTTCTCTGCTTACTGAGCTTCGATATCACCCTTGAACTTGGGGATGTTTGCGATGTCAGCCATTCTAGGCATCTTAAATTCAGTTCTTCGCTGGGGAGGTGACCCGTCAAAACTATCTGCTTCTCTAGGCTGCTTACGCCTATCCGATTGAATGGTTCCCAGATAGAAAGGATTCTGCACCACTCTAGGAGGTACATAAGAGGTGGCTTCCGGATTCAAATTTCCATCCCGTTCAATGGAATCTGGGAGGACATCAGAATTCACTCCTGGTTGTATTTGCAACCGTTCAATCTTATCTTGCAGTTCGCCTACCCTTTTGACTATGGACCCAGTCTGCTCCTGTATTTCTTGCCGAAGAGATGCTTCCAACTTCTTTGTTTCTCCGCGAAGAGTGTTCACCTTTTCTCCGGTTGCTTTAGCCACCGTATCTGCAGCTACTTTCTGTTCTTGGACCGCATTCTCCATAACTACAGCATGCTCACTCAGAGTCTTTACTGCTGAACTAATGGTTTCTACTGATGCCTCTATCTGCTTAACTCTCTCTGGTTCTTCACTTCCACTTTCCGTTGTAGACTGGGCTACCAATTGCAGACAGGTATCTAAATTTTTCTCCATTTCACCACGCCATGCAGCTAAAGGTTCTAATTGTTCCTCTACTACTCTCACTACTTCCTGCTGACAAGAGATTATAATTTTCTCTAATTCCTCCCTAAGACTTTCTAACTGGTCTGTCTTATGTTGGGAGAAGAGTGTCTGCATTTCTGTTCTCCATCTTTCAGCTTCTTGCTGTCTCCTATCTTCTTGACCTTGAACTAAGGCATGGAGAGTTTCTAATTCTCTTTCTCTCTTCTCTTCAGCTTCTCGTTTTTCAATTTATCTTTTCTCTTCTGCTTCTCATTTTTCAAGAAGCCTTCTCTCCTCCATGAACTCCACTATTTGTCTTAGCTCCATTAACTCTTTCTTTCTAGCTCTCTCTGATTGAGCCATATCTTTCTTTCTCTGTTTCTCTTCCATAAGTCTATGCTCTTCCTCCTCCTTCTTTTCTCTAGTTCTCCTCTCAGCTTCTTCCGCTTTCTCTTTCTTCCTCTCCTCTTTATCTCTCATTAGCCATTCTAATAACCAATGGTCTGATGGGGTCGTACTAGGAGCACTTGGTTCTTGCCTGGAAGCCATCAAGGGTACTGATGAGCAAGTCTTGCATCTGGACTCTGCAGTGGACACTGAGGTCTCTTCTTGCCCTTCACATCTCCAATGGAACTTCTGGAAACATTGGCAACACTGGAAAGACTCCATCTCTCTTCCAGTATCCTCACAGCATCCGAACCCAGTCTCTTCAACTACGGTTTTCCTCCCTCTGCTTCTTAAGTTCATACTTGACACGTCCATTCCCATTTTGGCACACCGTCTATGGTTTCTTCCACTACACAACACTATATCTTCTCCTTCGTGAATTCTTTGGACGAACACTAACACTGACACTTATGAGCCCCTTCTAGTCCTTGTAGCTATTACAGGGTTCCCACGCGAACTCCAAATCCATTTTCCCTGAGATTTCCCTGAGTTTTCCAGAATCCTCATATTTTTTCCAGAGTATTGAATGCACAGTAAATGACTACTATAATTTTACAATGGCCTCATCCATTTCCCCCTCATAGCCATACCATCCTCACCTTATCTATTACTGTTGTTTTCTGATGCAAATAACAAAACTAGTTCAATAATAAAATAAAATTACACTTCTTTGCATGTAATTAAGAACAAAGATGACCAGTTTTCTAGAACTTTAAACAACTCTGAAACAATTTCTAACATATCTGATATAGAACATTGAAATATTTTCACACTTTTCATAGATGTTTATAAATGGATACAATATCAATTAATCTGTAATGCATACAATAATAGTTAAGACAAACAAATTATTGGAATTTTTAAAACATATAAAAATGAAGTGACAATTATTAGTACTGATTTAAAAAGGAATAATAAGTTACCAAGACTGAAATATAAAACAAAAAATGTACTTCATGTCTGATACAGCAAATTAAGAAACGTTACTTCTCAGAAGCTTCAAGTTTTTTTAATTGTTCTGCAATAGCCTTTGCTTCTTCTTGCATCTTTTGCTGTTTGGCTTGTAAAGCACAGATCTCACTTGCTTTACTTTTCATTTCTTTCCTTTTGTTTTCTTTGTGATCACATTTCTTTCTCATCTTCTGCAATGCTTCTTCGTATCTAATACGTGCACCTCTAACACTCTGGATCATATCTTTGCTTACTTCTACATTTGACACTCCTCCTACCACTTTCACTGCATCATAAACTTGCCGAATAGCCACAACAGACTCTTCTTTCAAGTTTTCTATTAAAACCTGCTTATTTACAGAAAACCCACTTTCCATATATGCATTGACATGTGATAAAATCAAAACCAACTTAACAGTGCTCCATAACTCAGACACCTGTAAAATAAGAATCTAGTGCATCAGTTTTGATTGAAAAGTTACAAAACTTCTCTTTCAATTCCTTTTCACTACTGACATAGTGCAACAATGTCTTAAACTGGCAAATTACTTTATCACCAGTTACAGCCTTCATTCTCTTTCTCCTGAGAAGTTCCTGTATCAGGTCTTCCATGCGCTGAGCACATTGCTTTCGAAACTGCGTCATTTGCTTCGGAACTAAACAACTAGCGGGTCTCACCAACCTGAACTTAAGGGGACTATGTTCCACAATCTTCTCTGTTGTTGGTTGCAAAAAAAATTCTGCAGCTAGTAAAAAACATAAGCTTCTCCTTTTCATTCACCTCTTTAGCTTCCAAAGCAGCTTTGGCACCAATTTCAATATAAATCTTTGTCAAAGGAATCAAGTTGTCAGAATTTCTGACATCAATTTGCATTAATTTAAAACTATTTTTTGCATTCTTCAAGATGTCTTTTTGTAAAAAAATAAGGAAGAAAAAACTTAAAACCACTCCCTAATAAGGGAAATCAGATGAACACTGGTTAACTTTAGACATCAGGTTATCTTTATTATGCATTTTATATATCTTGAAATATATTTTACGTCATGTAAAAGATCGAAATCAGTTAATTAAATTTTAAAAAGTGCAAAATTTATGAGGGTATACACTTGGTCACCAGCCCTGGAATCACATTTAAAAACAAGAAACAGACAAACAAATAGATATGTTCCTTGCTGAAAGAGAAATGCTACAAGAGCGTGGATTATCCAGACAGGAGCATATTATAATCCCTCAGTTTTGCTACATTGGGAACCATTAATCAATTACAAGATTTTCCCTGAGATTTCCCTGAGATTTGTATTTTTTCAAATTCCCTGAGATTTCCAGGTTTTCCAGGTGTGTGGGAACCCTGCTATTAGGCTCCCACTGGCTTTCTGGTTTCAGTCTTTACAATCTCGGGCCCCACATTACGAGCACCAAAAACTTTATGCAACGTCCACCCGTGCTTACAACAACACTAACGTAACCACAATAACACAGCACTGGAGTACAGGCACTGGCAGCATTCAACACACTAAACCCTGCAATTAGATGGATGGCAAAAGTCTACCCATATGTGCTAACTTCTTGTCAGCCGTAGAACATGGATTCAGAATTATCTCAGGGCTTGCTGGGTGTAAAGAAAGATTATACCAGCTTTATATATATTTATTATAATCTTAATAAAAGAATGTCTGTTAGCGCACGTGTCTTTACCTGTAACACCTACGTGCATTTACTTGTACCACACACGTGCTTTTACCTGTACCATGCACGTTCTTTTACCTGTACCACCTTTGGTCTCAAAGAGATAAGGGGGGGGGGCAGGGAACATCCAATTTATTCCTCGCAGTGAGGCGCCAGGGGGAGTAAGGGGACCTAATTTTATTAAGGGCCTTGGTCCCCGCTGACGTCACGGGTTCCCCTGTAAAAGAGAGTAGGTTGTGCATAGTACCCCAACCACAGGCGGGAATTGGCCGAAACCAATCGGTACTCCCGAATAACGGGCGCAGGGTAAAAGGATTAAAGGATGCCGCAACACTACCGGCATTAGCTGGGAATTGGCAAGCCAACCGGTGTCTCCTATGAAGGGACGGCAGGTTAGAAAGGAAGGTCCGGGTGCTCCCTGACAAGCCGGGCAGGTAGAACCTGGGCACCTATCAGCCGAAGTGAGCGGACCAGGTAGGTAGGTTGCTGCTAGGCTCTTCTTCTTCTTTCTCCTTCCTTCCTTCTGGGTTGGCTTCTAGTCTTCAGGCTGGGAGGCCAGTTAACCCTGGATGTTTGCCTGATGACATCAGGGAGCCAACTGAGCTCCGGGCCTCGCTGCGCTGGCTTTATACTCGCGGGGGGGGGGGCATAGGTGGTGAAAATTTTAACTACAAGTATGCGTTGCTAACTCATTTTTTTACATATAGCAAACTTCGTACTGAGAATTATCAAAGTTTTGACATTGAGAAAACACTAGTGGGAAAGTCACTAGATGCACGTGTTAATATAAACTAAAACTGTGTGCATTCAGACAATACAATTAATATTGAGCCTCGCAGGACTCTGCAATTCTAAAATACCCGTTGAACAGTGTAAATGACAATAATTGATAACATTTACTGAATACAGCAACTACGTAGGGTTGAATAATAAGTGAAGCTAATAAACGTAGAGGTGGATCCGTTAGCGTTTACAGAATACAGTGACCATGCAGGGTCAAATAATACGTAGAGGTGGATCCGTTAACACATTTAAACTAAAAGCGTATGCCTCGCAGGGATATTTAGCATGCATTCTTCATCCAAATCTTCTTAATAAAATATAATATGGCGACCACACAGGGTCGTTACACCATGTTACATTGTCCATATTTTTTCATTGTTCGATTTTCGAAAAAACTTAAAGCTAGCACATTGATTGGTTAAATGTAGTAAATTAAAATATGTAAATATGCATATAAATAGTAATTTTGAGTGGGTTTATAAAACTCAATTTGCGTATTTAACACAAATTGTTACACAACTTAAGAAAAAGATAGAATAATTCAACCTTTGCAAACCAAATAATATGCTCCAGCCATATGGCAGATTCAATTTGTTTCACGAGACATTACAGAACCCTAGCTAGAAATTCTTAACCTCAGGGCGATAATATAACATGGTTCCTCTTTCAAAGAACTCATCCCCACCCCCCATTTTCCTGGGGTAAATATAATTATTTTAGTAACAAACCATAATCCATAATAATAATTTCTTGGATTTTATCTTCAGTGCAAATTTAAAATTTTCCTGTGACAAGTCAGAAATGCGGATTCGATATATTTTTGTCCCAAATGATGCACCTGCTTTAAATTAAGCAGTATACGGACACTGAGCATTATATTTTAAGAAGTGATGTTATTAATGAAAATTGAGAACATTGCTTATGTCTTGTAATGCAGCTATAGTATAAAACTTCCCATTCACCTCAGTAAAGCGCCAAACACGCATTCTAGCAACACATGATTGCGAGTGAAGCAAGCAAGAAAATGTTTGCATCTATTTCTTTGCAGGTTTTCAAGAATATTAATTTAATGGGGTGTCAATACTTTCTTAAGATCCCGAAATATTTAGTTTTCTCCAGCTTCTCTTTTGGCACATTTGGGATCGAAAACGTGTAGATACAATATCGCTAAATAGTCTCCAAAATTTAATGTTCGGACTCTCTCTCCACTACAGAAATCTCTCAACAATCTAAGATTTAAAACTTTATCAAGAGCTTCCTATTTCCTCCTTTAAATTTAATACTCAGTCCTACCACCAAAATTTCCATGCTAGTTTTAGACAGCATTGCCTCCTCCAAAAAATTAATTCTCAATCTCCACACCAGAATTTCCGCAACAATATAAGACAATAGTAATACACAAGAATTGGATACCCCCCTCAATTTAATGTTCAATCCCCCTCTAACTAAAATATCAGCCATAGATTTGGATGCTGCCCCCCCCCATGTTTAATTCAGAATACCCCCCAGAACCCTCGTGTTAATTAAGGCCTAACATGTAATAGTTGGATATTTCTCTCCCCCCCTATGATAAAACCCTTAAATGCTTCCTTTTTAATCTTTATTTGTATTTCTTTTCTTTCCATATTCTTTAATTTTGTTTCTCTTTCTTTTTCTTTTCTCTTTACCATTTCCTTCTGCTTTTCCTCTTTATCTTTTCTTCAATTTGGCAACATCGCTTTCCTACTCCATTTTGTTTGCTTCTACTTCAAATGAAAACCGCCCGCTTGGGTGTTTCTTTTAACAAAGAGTACCGCTCCCTTTGTTAGCCGCTGGGGATATAATGAACGTGCGCCGCTCCCTTTGTTAGCCACTGGGGATATAATGAACGCACGGACTTTACTACACACTGAGTGCCCGGATGCAAGCTTTGCTAGTGCAGCGCAATAAAGTTCAAGCGGAGCATGATGCTGTCGACACGTCGCATGCCACAACAACCCAACTCAAACTTCCTACAATAGAAATGCCAACGTTTGTGGGTGATTATTGACACTGACTGTCCTATGAAGATACTTTCACGTCTTTAATACACAATATCAAAGACATCGCTTCCATTCAGAAGTTTCAGTATCTACATTCGTCGCTCAAGGGCGAAGCGTACAAGCTCATTCAGAACTTACCCATCACAGAGGCAAATTATGCAGTTGCCTGGAAATTGTTGGTGAGTAGATATTCAAAAAAGAAGCTAATCACATCATCTTACATTCATGAAATATTGCACATCAAGGCAGTTAGGAAGGAAAGTGCTCAGGAATTGCGTTCTTTTGTAGGATGTGCGACAAGCAACTTAAATGCAGTAAATGCGCTTTACATAGATGTACCTATGGCGGACATGTTACTCACTCAGCATTATGTGTCTAAACTAGATTCAGAAACTAGGAAGGCATTGGAACTGCAAAATAGTGAAACAGATTTTATCAGCATGGATGATTTCTTTTTGTTTTTAGAAATACGATGTCAAGCACTGGAAAGCATTCAGCCTGCACCAAGTGTCCATCAAACCTCAGCATTACAATGTAAGATCAAATAAGGGTTTTTCGAAATCTTTTATTAGTACCACTAGTGCCAACTCTTGTTTCTTTTGTAAAAAGCTGCATGCCTTTTTTTAGGTGTTCATCATTCATTGCCATGACTAACAAACAGAAGTATGATCTTGTTAAAAAGAATAAACTCTGCATGAACTGTCTATCTCCAAATCACATAGTGCGACTATGCAAGGCAGGTTCGTGTAAGAAATGTTATTCTTGCAAGCATAACACATTGTTGCATAATGATTGTCCATCAAGAATGTGATTTTCCAGCACAGAATCTATGGAAACAGGCAAGAATGATAATTCTCAAGTAACGCAAAATGAGAATCAAGATCAAACTCCACAAGCTTCTTATTGTGCACTCAAAGGGCAACATACATCACGCATGTTACTTTCCACAGCAGTGGTAAAGGTCAAGAATCATGCAGGTCAATGGATATACTATGCTAGAGCCTTGCTAGACAGTGGTTCACAGAGAAACTTTGCATCTGAAGAGTTGGTTCTGGGATTTTTTTTTCATCTATTTGGATACTACTTACATAAGCTTACTGATTGGTTTCTTGTTTTATAGAAAAAAAGAAGGTGGCAGCCATGTTACAGACAGATGTCGTGACTTACGACCTTTTAAAAAAACTCACTTTGTAATGCAATAACAACTTTTAGCATAAAGAATCAGTATATAGCTGGTCAATGATATAAAAGCAATATGAATACAATCATCAAATAGAAAAGTAACAATCATACGAACGTGTCCATAGAGGCACACACAAACATTTCCTCTAACTTCTGTTCACATCAGCCAAATTTTACTGGAGAAAAAGATAAGATTGGAGGCTTCATATGAAACAAGAGTTCTAATAATAGCATCCCCCCATTTCTGCTCCCCCTCTTGTATTCTCCTGCTGGTTTGTCTTTCTTTTAAAAACTGAAATTACATCTACCAATAGCCAAAGCATGGGATGAAAAGTGTGAAATTCAATACTTGGTAGCACTGTTGCTGCAATGGTTCCACAAAGATAGCATGATAAAAAATGTATGCATTAGGTGTTAGAATGATAGTAGTGTGAAAGGCCTTCACAATATTGGAGCGCATTTAGTAAAGATTTCACTAAATTTTATAAATAAAGTACAATGGACTGATCAATATGATATGACCAATAAATATACACTTTAAAAAACTAGTATTCTCAATGATTTCCAATGGTTGCCACACTCCTGCAAAGTGTAGTGGTTGGAGTAATGATACCAGAATTTATATATACGTATATGTGTATGTGTAAAATGGAAGTTGAATTTTTGCTTTTTCTTCTACCACTGATGCGACTCATGGCTGCAAAAATTTGAGTTTTTCAATTGTCAGGTGAGTGTTTCCTCTTTCCATTTTTACTTTGAATAACTAAAGATGCTAAATAACAGTGAAAGAGGATAGAGGAAATACTCACCAGACAGGAAAAATTCAAATTGTCATGGCCACAAGCCACATCTTCAGGTGTACAAACAAAGCAACAAGAATGAAGTGATAATGTGGTGACCTGCGGTGTTGCCAGGTTCAGAAGTTGTAGATGGTGAAAAGACATGGTTCTTTTACCAGGCTTGTAAGTTTGAAACCAAATCATCATCATCATCATAAAAAAATCTATATCTATGACAAGCAAGCAAAAATTTTACTTACTCTTCATCAACAGATCCTAAACTGCTACCAATAGATCCTGTAAATGTTTGGCTCTGATCGTGTGGTACTGGTGAAGAACTACAAAATGAGGTTGTTCGAAGTTCATGATGGCCTTTTTCGCTCAACAGTGAATCAACATCAGGAGGAAGAGTTAGGCAGTATATATCCAAAGTAATCTGATCATTGAAATCAAGCTCCCCATTTGCATGTTGTAATGTTTGTGTTAGCTCACCTAATGAAAACAAACAACCATAAATGAACAATTAAGAATAAATCTATATATCTAGGGACACACATTTATGGTAAATAAAAACTGAGGAGAGTGGTAAAAAAAAATGTTAGATCAGCAGTATATACCAGCGGTGAAAAAACATTTTCAGTACACTCTTTTGAATGGTGACAGAATACAAAAAATAAAAACAAAAAAAAACCCTGTAAATTAAGTTTTGTGATCAGCATCTGCTTGTGCCTTATTGAATTTTTGAAGACAACATTATTGCAAATGTGTTATATATTATCAAGTCTAACAATGAATCTATTCAGAAAATGGTGAACACTCATTTAGTTGCATTTCCGACTCAACCGACAGGTGACACATGTCTCTTAGAAACAAACCTTCATATATAAATGCAACATTTCAAACTGAAGTGACATGACAAGTTGCATGTGTTTCTCAGACTGAACCATTTTCTCAATATGGTGCAAGGTGTCTCCTTTTGCTATAGACTGAAGGGACCCTTGTTGCATGAGGATATTACCAATCAGTTCAGGCCTGTGCAGGCTATCATACTATTATGGTGTGAAACATTGTTCTTGATTGGCTCAGTCTCAAGTGGCATGCATCTCGTGTCACTTGCCATCTCAGTCTGTTGTTCGCGCATACTTATGGATGTGCACCTTGAATTTTTGCAAATACGACACAAAAAAAAATGTTAATTGCTGAAAAGAAATTGTTGATGTACGTGCTATAAAAACTTAAAACACCATGAAAATCGATCACTTGTGTTTTATGCTTAAAGAATAAATGTACCACATTTACAGATGTGTAATGTGCACACCTACCACATTTACAGATATGTAATGGGCATGCCTACCACATTTACAGATGTGTAATGTGCATGCCTTCCAAAATTTTGTTCAAAAGGAAAGTATGGTGCCTGTGATATGAAATAATACCACCGTTTCCCAGGACTTTTCACCTTATTGGGAACATTTTGTACCATCGAGGAAAATGGTGAAGACCTGAGGGGAATCGAATGTGCACTTACAGGCAGACGGGAGCTGTAACATCGGTAGTTACTAGGGATGGACGATATCGGAAATTTGATATCGCTACATATCAAGAAAATATCACAGATGAAATTATATTTTTCTGTATCGTGATATCAGCGATATATCATCTCCACAATATATATCGCCAAGATATCATGATGATACATAGTCTAGTTGATATCGGCTGGTCGATATTTTTTTCAATAAGTACACTAGTACTTACCCATGTGAGAAACATTTTACGTCATTGAGTAAAGTGAGGCAGTTCTGACGGTGGTTGTCGTTCCCTTTTTAGGAATACTGGGCCAAAGGTGGGTGTTATGAAATCCTTACCTTGCGCATCTGACTGTTTGTCGTGCATGAAACGTTTTACGAGTGGTGCGATTTTGTCGAGGATCGACATGCACCTACCATCGTATGGAAGTCGTAAGATAGGTATATGTCGTCAGTGACGCACCAAAGATTTTCGAAAGCATGAGTTCAGTATACTTTTATTAGTAATTCGCCCTCATTTTGCCATCTTATCCTGCTTTCGACGTTCTTTTTTTCCTTTAATATTGGGCCAAACGCAGGGGTTACAAAATCCATCAACTCCCTCTTTGGCATGCCACTGTTCATCATGCACGAAGTGTTTTGCATTACCAAATGAACTGACACGGTGCACATGTATCATCACACGGGAGTCGTAAGATGAGATGGGCATTTGTCATGCAAGAAACTTTTTTCTTCCTTTGTTACCGAGCAATGTGGTGCAGTTCTAGCGAAGATAAAGTGCGTACCTATAGTCACACAGAAGCCGCAATGTCAGTACTGCTTCCACAAAAATACCGATCGAAGTGGCACGATATATGCAGAGATAGCCAACCTCCGTGACTGAGTTGTTAGCACAGTGAACTACGGTGCTAGGGGGGCCAGGTTTGAATCTCGGTGTTGGCATGGTTGTTCTTTCCGAGTGTCTCTTAATTAATTTCACCATACCATTTCTCATTCTTGTCATTGTGATTAGCCAAAAATGACACATGTGACGCAAAAATAATATTAAAAAAATCAAGTTTACGCGTACATAAGAGTGGTCACCCACTGTCACAAGAGCGATAATGTTGGTATTTGTTGTGTGAGAAACATTTAACTGAAAGTAGCGCGATCTTGCCAGAAATCCAGTATGCGCCTACAGTCACACGGGAGTAGTAACATCGTTACTTGTTGCATGAGATTTGCGTTACCAAGTGAAGGGGCACGATTTTTTAGAGATTGAGTGGCCCTGGTCCCGGGTTCGATTCCCGGTGGGATATCTAAAATCTCGACGATTTTACCTGACTCCGATCGCGAAAACCATAAACTGAGATGATGGGACTCGATCTGACTATGCATCAGACAATGAAGAAGTCTAAAAGTGTCTGGTCTTGGAACTCCATGGGCACTTTACGACGGAGGAAGGGTGTGTTCAGATTACAACACAACTGTAATCATCCTTTTTTTAATTGATTATTTTTACTTCGTGCACAGCGAGATCTAAAACTGTGGTTTATATTTGTTTTCACCCCTTTCACACATTCACCTGAAAGTCGCAAGAATTGTGATTCCTAAGAAAGTTGTTTGCATTGACTTACGATGGATTTGCATGGACTTGTCAGTCGCCAGACCAGCGCCATGTTGCTGGTTGTTTACATCTGTTCAGTTGCTATCCAGCTGGCCAAAAAGGCATGGAACTGAGAGCGTACACTTGTTTATGTTTTGGCTTCGCGGGAAAGTAATTCATTCTCCAAGCCTTTCTTATCTTATCTTACTTGTCGCAGACAGACTAATCCTGAAATTGTTGCTACAGCTAGCAAGCTCAATGTAACTGGCAGCTGTGAAGAGATTAAGAGAAAAAAAGAAATGTAGCTTGAAAAGCATGGCAATTAGCAAAGTTTCCAAGCGGAGACTAAGTGCATGAGAAATTACAATTTGCATATTTTTCCGATGTGATCGAAGATAATTTTTATTACAACTGCTAGTCGTAGGTTATTTTAGACAACTGTTTCGTCACAAATCGGCAGTATAAGCACACGGCCTCGATTGCCAGTTTCTGTGTGTTTCCTATTTGATGATATTTCACAGCTGTATCGTGAAAAGGCATTCATTTCGTGGAAAAGCACACATTTCGCGTTACTTCGCAAATAAAACTCGCACATATTTCATCATTGGTGATGTAGTTATTTGCAGAATGTTAGAAATTGCAACGTTTCTTCACATTACGCATTTCCGCGCATCACGAAAATTTAATGTCCCTATATATACGTATATCTCTTACATACATATACACACACACAAAAAGGAGGAACACTCACCAGACACAGGAAAAATCCAAACATTTGCAACAGTAAGATGCATCGTCAAGTGTAGAAACCGAGCAAGAAGAATGAAGCAATAGTGTGGATAGGATATCCTTCCACCCTAGTCACCACACAAATATCCCAAGCTGCTTCACACACCTCCAAGAAATCTGCCACCAGCCACACTCCCCCAACCCACCCCTTTACTTGAAACCCAATATCACCCCCACCTCAACAAATTCAGATATACGTCCTCTCTTTCCCATCCTCCACAGTTATCCCAACACCAGAAACATCTTCCTGACAAGCAGAGTTGTTTTCAAACAGGCCCCCGCCAATCTCTCAAAACATCGTGGTCCACCAACGCACCCTGCCCCACCACCCCAACCACAACCAACTCCCCCCGCCCACAAATGCAACCATTCAAGGTGCAAAACCTGCCCTTTTTTGTCACTTCCCGCACCCGCCAGATTCACACTGACACTGGCAAATTTAACCTCTACCCCCCAAGGAACCAGTCAAACCTCTAACCACATTTATATCCTCACCTGCAACATCTGTGGTGGCTTCTACCTGGGGGAAACATCCACAGCCATCAACCTCCAAATGAACAACCCCCAATCCTCCTTCCAAAAGCTGGACTTCACTGTTGTTGTGCATACCAACTATCATAATATCCCCTTCAATGGCTGCTTCCAGTTAGCGATCATCCATCGCTTATCCGAATCCACCAACACCTCAGTATGTAAAAGATGGGAGATGGTCTACATGTCAGCCATGAGGGCAACCACATCCCCTGGCCTGAACAAGGCCACCCAGTAACGTTCCCCATCCTCACCCCTCACCTCCATCACCACCCCTCCCACACACCCCAAAACTCAGTTTTCAACAAACCTGCTGAAAGAACCAATTTCTTTGGTACGATCTCCAACTTCTTTCTGGACCTGGCAACACTGCAGGTCACACTATCATCTCCATCATATCTGTTACTTCACTTCTACACCTGAAGATGCTGCTTGTTGCTACGAATTTGAATTTTCACTGTCACCAACCAGAGTCTCGAAAAAGACACTCGAAAAGTTTTAAATTTTTGTCGCCACAAGCCACATTTTCAGAAAAATGGTGTAAATGGAAGTGAGTATTCGATGTGCAAAGTTGCCAGGTCCTGATCGAAGATAAAACAGAAAAACATGCTTGTCTCCTCAGGTTCATTGAAAAATGTGAGTAATAGGGTGTGGTGGGAGGAGTTGTAATGTGAGGAGAAGGGATGCTTGGAAATGATGAGAGGGTGGAAATGAGGCTGATTGGGTAGTTACTAAGTGGCCTTGATCAAGATAGGGGATGTGGTTGCACTCAAGGGTGATGTGTAGGCTGATACTGAGGTGAAGGTGGATTGAGGTAAAGGATGGATGATCACTACCCAGAAGCAGTCATTGAAAGAGATATTGTTCAGGTTGGTATGATCTGCAACAGTGAACTCCAAATTTTGATTGGAGGGGCGATGGTTGTTGACCTTGAGGTTGAGGACTTTGGATCTATTCAACAGGAAAACTCTTCTGGAACTACCTCTTCTCTCCTCTCTCTTCTCTTCACTTCCCCTCCTCTCCTGCTCCTCTGCTTCTATATCATTCTCCTCCTTTTCTCACTTCTTGTTTCCACTCTTCTCCTCTCCTCTCTTTGATTCCCAACCACACTGCACTTTTCTTGTCTCCTCTTCTTTCTGCTCTTATTCTCTACTCTTCACTCCCCTCTTCTAGTCTCCTCTCCTCTCATTTCTTTATTTCCTATCTTGTCCTATTTTCACCATTTTTCTAATCTCTCCCTTGCATCTTCTTTCTCTTCCTCTCCCCTTCTATCCTCTCCTTTTCTCTCCTCTACTTTTTCTCTTCCCCTTTCTCCTCCTCTGCTCACTCCTCTTCTCATCTTGTCCCCTTCCCTTTCCTCTCACATTTTCTTTTATGTAGATTCTCAGTGATGAAATAGCAGCAAATCGATTTTATTTAATTCTTAAAGTATTTTGTGATCTGTGATAACACCTAAACACTTTTAAACACCTAATACTTTTTATTACTTTTGTGTATTTCACACATGTATATTTGTGCATGTGGCAACTGTGAAATTGAGCATAACTCAACGTGCAACCCACCAAAATTTTGGGTAAATTGGGTTGCCTAGTATAAAATATTGCTCTCCTAAGACTCTTGGTGACTGCTGTACATTCCAGTATGTAAAAAAGAACACAACATTCTTGTAAGTTGGTAAAAATTACACTCATTGACCTTAAACCACATCTTTGCCTTTCCAGGACATAGGAGAGGAAAACATCTTATCCTGTAAAAATACAGGACACCTTCAATCCTGGTACATTATCATTCTTTTAAATAATTTTCAGCAGAGCCCTAACTTAAATAATTTTCAGTAGAGCCCTAACTCGACAGTCCATATGTGCTTTCATGACATAGGGTATAGGAAACAATGATGCATTACAAGTGCATGAAAGAACAAAACACAATGAAACAATCAAGCACTGAACAGAACACCCAGAGAGAACATTTGGAGGTGATATTGGTGTTGTAGGCACTAAGTGTTCACTAAAGTTTCAATTAATATGTGCTAAAATAGAAACAATTTCCACAAAATAGAAGATCAAGAAAAGATACATAATACGAGGATCATTCGGAAAGTAACTTCCGTTTGGGTATAAAAGAAACACCAGGACATTGTGAGAGTTTTTATTATATACAACTAAAATAGACAACTCTAAGCTATTTTTCTACATAAGCACCGTTTCTGTTGAGACACTTATCATATTGGCGAACAAGGTTTACAATACCCATGTCAAAGAAATCTGCCGCCTGTGCATTCAGCCATGCAGTAACACTGTCCTTCAGCAACTGTGTTTTGGGATAGAAAAGGGATACTGTTGGTGGAGTTCCTGGAATGAGGCACAACAATCAAGGCCCAAGTGTATTGTGAAACCTTGAAGAAATTGCGACTAGCAATTCAAAACAGCTGACGTGGCATGTTGAGTTCTGGCATTGTTCTCATGCATGAACGCTCACCCACATACTGCTGCTCGAACCAAGGACCTTCTCCAACATTTTCAGTGGGAATTGTTTGACCACCCTCCTTACAGCTCAGATTTGGCTCTTAGCGATTATCACCTCTTTCCACAAATGAAGAAGTGGCTAGGGGCACAGCATTTCAACAATGACCAGGTGCTCAAGGACAGTATTACTACATGGTTGAATGAACAGGCGGCAGATTTCTTTGACATGGGTATTGTAAACCTTGTTTGCCGATATGATAAGTGTCTCAATAGAAAAGGTGCTTATGTAGAAAAATAGCTTAGAGTTGTCTATTTCAGTTGTATATAATAAAAACTCTTACAATGTCCTGGTGTTTCTTTTATACCCAAACTAAATTTACTTTCCGAATGACCCTCGTATTTGTTACCAGGAATATTATTAACAATATGATTCTGAAATATTTCATTCATCTTACCTAAACATGTTGGAAGATCAAACACAGAGCAACTTCCTACACTTCCTTTGGAGTGTACCGAGCATGTAAGGTGAAGAAAAAGTGGTGAAACCTCTTCTACAACTTCATCATGGAGGCCATTTACACTAGCAGAATCAACACCAGACAAAGATGATGTGCAAGCATCATCGCCTGTAGCAATGCTGTCCTGTTCACGTGATTCCCAACTCATCATTTTGTGTAGTGAAGGAGCTACAAATAAATAAATTTTACTTCGCATGAAGAAAGATATGTAAATATGTAAATACAAAAGAATGTATAATATAAATATTCTTGCTTGCATGAACGATACAACAAATCTCCCCCCCCCCCATAAATCAAAGGGTGGAAGAGTTTACAATGCTTAATAGTGAAGCTTCTACTAATTAGGGTTAGGAAGAAACAAATAGAATACAGCAAACAGCTATAACAAATATACCACACATTATGATTCTCCAGCTCAAATTACAACATAGAAGATTTGATTTGTTCAGCTAATTAGATTAAAAAATAATGACAAACAGTTCTTAAAATATGTAGTGTTGAAATGTACCATCAAGATTGATCAGTGTATGCGTAATTCTTAAGAGTGGCCTGGAGGTTGGCATGAAAGTAGTTTTCTGGCCCGATGCGATACAGACACACCTAGCGACATATCAAGGGACTAGGGATTCTTTTCGGCTGTCCTAAACCAGAGGCCAGAGAACCTTTCTCCCTTCATCATCCCCTCCCCTCCTCCGTGACTCCCGCAGTGAGGTTTCCAGGAAAAGGGTACCGACCTGTTTCTTTTCATTCTGGTTTTGGAGGCTACAATTTCTCCACTGGCAAAGTAATTCGCATTTCACTGCTTGCTGGCTGACTCTTGCATGGAGCGAGAAGAGTGGCAGGCTCCCAAGACAGAACCTTCATCACTGAAGTTTTGATTGAATAAATTTGGTTGATTACAGTGGCTACTACAGTTACGTTGAATTTTCTTGTTGAGGTTGGAATTATCAATTGAGAGTAAAGAAGGAGGTAGAGAATATCAGTTGAAAGAAAGTAATTTTTTTGAAGGGGGTGTTTTTTATACAAAATCGATATAATAATAATAAAGCAAAAATTAGTAACAATTATTACTTCAACTATTAGCAAATAGAGTCCCTATAATAATTAGAGATGGGCAGGAGCAAAACTACCTGGAATTTAAAAATAGGAAATGTGGACATGCGTAATAACATATAAAAAACTGAAAAGGAGAAAGACGGACAAAACAATGTAACAAAATGTACAGTAGTAACAAAGATGTCAGGAAACAATAGTTTAATATTGAACTTACAAAAGTAGTTTTCTTTGTTATGATCTGAATTAAGTCCCTTTGCACAGTTCTCATCGTTGGAGTGCACAGCAGCTTTAATCGGCCAAGGTTGATTGATTTTGTTTATTTTACTTCGCCTTTCTGCCACTCTTGGCTAATGATGATATGATGAAACTGATGAAGAGACGCTCACAAAGGACACGTTTGCCCAGACCAGATTCAAACCCGGGACCACTGGCATCATAGCGAAATGAGAGAACCACTCCGCCATGGGGGCTGGCTAATCGGCCAAAGGTGGGGACAAACTCTCAGTGGTGATGTGAATCCCCTGTGGAAACATATGACCAGTTGCATTTAACAAGTTCCTGCATCACATGAGTTGCTCTCTCCTATTGTGATTTTTCCCAATGTTAATTGATTGCTTCCCAAGTGAAATTTCAGTCCAACTAATTATAGTATGATCTTCAAGATCAGCACTATACGTGTTACAAAGTACTCTTAAAAAATTCCCAGTGAATTGGTCAAAATAAAGTGACAGAATTTCGAGGAGAGGCCGAGCTTCTGTGGACCCACACATGGCTATGCCAATATACGTAAGTAAACCCATGGTGCTACAGCCCCATAGGGCCAGGGCCCACCTACCGACTGCCGGCCTCACTCCCAGTCCAACCGTGGCAACCGGTCCAATACATAGGCCGAAATCTCAGGAGAAAAGTTGTTGTTACGTTTCCCCCAGGAGACTCGAATCTGTGCGCGTCCCGTAGACGGAGCCCAAAGCATGATGAATTGGACCATACAGTCACGACGCAGAACAGCAGGCCCGTAGCCAGAATTTTATTTCAGGGAGAAGGCTCATCCCTTATCAGCAGCTGCCATCTAAGGGCGAAAAAGTGGGGAATAGAACCCCTGAAGATGAATTTCTCAGTATATTACAAGTTATTGTACAAGATGTTTAATGTAAGTAAAATTAATCACTGCTATACCCTATTTTAATTACTCATTTGTAGGATTTCGGAACGGTCTTTAGCCTCCCCCCCCCCCCCACGGCCACGTGACTGCGGGACAAAATATACATAAGTGCTGATCCCTTATTCTGATTGGCGTTTTAAGAATAGATCGACGTCGAATATGTAATTGAAACCAAAATTTTAATGCACGTACCACGATGTTTTTACTGACTGAAAAGTTTTTGTTTCCTAATTTTGATTGAGCAGAGGGGGCTCTCTCACTACACCAGCTGCCACCAACCCTATGCTAATTGTTTGAGTTTGTTACTTTGTATACAGATAGACTAATCGGGACTCGATCTACATTTATAGTGGGGTTGAACTAACTATTAGGCATCCACTGGATACCAAACTCAGGACATTTTAAATTACAAGGGTCACCTTTACCATTATGCTATAGGGGATGCAAAATATATCTGAAACTAAGAAGAAATTTTGAATGGAATGTAGAACGTAGTAGGCACCGTTCACATTGAAGGGGAAGAAGCCAGGAAATTCTCCCTCCCCTTTCCTAACCTGTACATCTCTAATTTGGTTCTCAGCGAAGGCAAGAATTTTATTCAATATTTTATTTCACTTTTGTTATTGTTAATGAAGAATTCGAAGTAATAATTTGTCTTTAAATCTCAAGTTAGCAAGTCAGTCAAAATTATGTTTTTATACTAAATTTTACATTAATTGAAGATTTGTAAAGAAACGGTAACCCTTTTCGTTGGTTGGTTGATTTAGTGTTTTAAGTCCACTTAAGTAAGGCTAATCGGGACTGGACCTACAGTTTAAAGTTGAATCCGAACCACCATGTGCCTCCACCGGGTATCGAACCCGGGACACATTGATTACAAGGCAATGACGCTACCTCTGCGCCATCGGGGAGGCCAGTGTAAACCTTTTCGTGATCGTTCCACTCCAAAAACAGATGTTTCTGTAAGAGCCACATCAAGTTTATGCTTGGAAGTAGTGATGTTCTATGACACACACACACACACACACACACACCCCTGTTTTCCCACCCTCCATTAAGAGGAAGCTGGACTTTTCACGCCAAAGCGAGGAAGTTTTAAAAGTGCTCTGATTAGACTGAGATTTTTACACGTAATAGAGCTACTCCCGAGGATAGCAGGAATCTGGGTGTGGCTGCTATACACTCCATGGAAGTTGAGATATTGACAAAGAATGTGCGGACAAGCACAGCACCCCCAAGAGAGGAAGGTGCAAACTTAAGAGTATTGCGAGGAATCGTTATTCATTTGTTATTTCTTAGGTCACACACTGCGTTGACGAAACGTTATGTAAGAGGAAGCCACAAGCACCAAACCCCGAAGCGAGGAACCAACTAAACACAATAGTGTTCGTAAAACGTGAATAGAGAGGAACTACATGATGATTGGCAGTTCATTCGAAGCGCGCGCTGTGTTTGACGGTCATAACTCGGCCCCCATTGGCTGCGCCAGCTGTCAGTAATCTGCCGTCGATCACGCCGCAACCCAAGCACCGCCCTCCATACCAAATCATATGGGAATAAATGTTGCAACAATGTACGAGAGCGTCTCCGCGCCAAAAGGGGTGGAACAAGCTGGTTTCGGATGGCTTAGTAACGGTGCAAGCGGTACGACAGGCGAGGAACGTACGGTGGCCATTTTATACCTCACGCAATTAGTCGACGTAAGGTGAAAGGAAATAAATGCAGGCCCGTAGCTAGAGGGGGGGCAGGGGGGCAACTGCTCCCCCTGCGAAATGTACAGAACACATTCCTACCTGGTATTCTCACTAATCTTTACAATTATATCCTGTATTACTCTAGAAACATAAAAAAGACACTTATTGATTTTGTGATTTAATGAGGTGTGTGGGAAATAAAAGGAAATAAATGGGGAGTTGTATCTTAGGGAGATAGACTAAATTGTGGTAGAATGAAAAATTATTTTTATAAAAAGAATATATTTGAATTTTCATCACATGGACTTGTTACTTGTTTGGGTTAGTTCTTAACACCGCTTTATGCACAGAAAGGCTAATCGGGACTGGACCTACAGTTTAAAGTGGAAATCGAACCACCTTGCAATGTGCATCTACCACCACCATTGCATGGCATCAGATACTATTATTTCGATGGATATTGTAATGCGTTGGAGGCTGATCGCTGTTAGTATTGTCAGTTGGGATGTCTAGATAAAACTGTTTTAAAATATATCTTAATTCTGGACATTTAAGCCATGGTTGAATTTTCTTCACTTCCATTGGAACACCGTTAAGTCATGTTGATATTTACTTATATTTATTTATTTAACATAAAATATGTGTACCGTCACGTTGACCTAGAAGATGATCAGATGAGAGAATGAATGAAATGTATATATGAAATACAGGGTGTTCCACTCGGTCTCGGCCCAGGAGAATCCTGATTTCGGACAGAAACCTAATTTCGAATTTATCTTTTTCTGCATAACCACTAACCATTTGTAAGCTGCCACTTAGAGCGATTTGATTCAAGATAGTTTTCAAATCCGAACCTGTGCATGTGAGCAATATTTTCAAGGGTTCGAGACAGTATCGCCCTGTGTCTGGGTATTACACAAACTCTTGTCGAACGATGGAGAGGTGGTCTCGACACACTGATTGATTGATTTGCTTTATTTTACTTCGTTTTTTGTGCCACTTTTGGCTCATTTGAGAAGATAGGGATGAGTGATGATATGATGAAATTAATAAAAGTAAAACATTCTCCTAAAGCCGACGCCACCAAAATAATCCAGTCAAGGTCACACCATCTACCTACAGTTCTTTAATAAGCAACAATTTCAACTGAAAGATTTATACGCGATCAAATAAAACGTAAATTATAGCTGTTGTCTACTCTTACGGCAAACGATCTATATGCTGGCAAGAAAGGTGGGAAGCGAGGAAAATTCAGCAGACCAACCCGACCACAGCGTATGCGCCTAGACTTACGACGTCGCGGGAGGAGGTGCTTCACGCACCTCATACTACAGCAGCTTACTAACACAAGGCTGCTGCACAGTGTTGCCAACAACTTGAACGTAAAAGTCGTTAAAAGTCCTTAGAAAATCCACTAGAAAGTAGCTAAATGAAATGTAAATGCTCTAGAAAAAGTCGCTAAATCAAATGTACTTTTAAAAAATAGCAAAAAGGTGAAAAAATCTAGTACTTGCCTATAAAAATATTTCCTCGTTACTTTCCTCTTCCTCTGAACGCTGCACTTCACACTGATTACCGATGTCAGATACTACATCAACGAGGAAATGCATTGCAAGAACGTTGTTTATTATTTCTGTGCACTTGGTTTTATGCAGACGAATGCATGCTGCACTGCAGCTGTCACCAAACCTTTTCATACATAATTCGGACAAGTGATTCACGGTTAGCAAAGAACAGTGTTCTGCAATGAATAAAGCTACACCAGCTTCAGCACTAGAAGTATTTAAATTTTCCGGTTTGAACTGTTTTTCTGCTGTTTTGCAGAACAGAAGTAACCAAATCTGACTTTATGTTTCTGTGTTTCCGAAAGTTTTTTTTCCAGATCAGTAGCTTTGGCATACAGATAGTTCTACTTTGGAGTATTTACAGTACGCTTTCGCCGTGTCACTATCGACAGGGGCCAACCATTTGTAGAGTTTTCCCCACTCTTTCCAGCAATGTTGCTTGTATTGCGGTTTTCCCATACTGGACACTACCCTGTCCTGGTCTGCGCACAAATCCACACACAAACTTTATAATTTACACTAGCACTTCCTTTGTCACCACACACTACACAAAAAACTACAATCTGAACCCACGCACGACGCGACCGCGAAGTCAAACGTTCTGTTTTATAATAACTCAGCCGCAACGGAGCCAGGAGGAGTATCGGATAACAATGAGCTGTGAGCAGTGATGTTTACAAACATCACAAACCTTACTGGAAAAGGGGTTACGCTTTGCTTCGGTTTCTCTTTGCGCATCAGAAGCGAATTGCGAGGGTGTTTACTTATTTAATAACTATGAAACGGTATTTAGACGTACCTACGCATATATTTTGTGAATTCTCCAGATTAGTTGCTAAAGAGCACACGAAGTAGCCAGAAAAGTCGCTCGTCACTTTTTCACGTCTTTTGTCGCCAACTAGCATTACAAATCCGCCAGGTTTAGCGACTTCTCGCTAGAGTTGACAACACTGCTGCTGCATTTCTTATCGCGCTGGGTTGGTCGCTTCCTCGATCCCCACTTCTCTTGGCAGAATGTAGAGCGCCCGCCGTAACATTAGACAAGAACTATAACTTGCATTCTAATTGATCACCTATACACTTTCATTGACAAAAGTTTGTAATAAAATATTCAAATTAATTTTGAAAACAAATAGGCTACAACGTTATTAGCGTAAGATGTCAGCTATATTTTATGGTTCATTTGAACGAATTTTGCTGCGCATTGATCTTGCGCGCTCGCTACTTGTGGCTTTTGCCAGGCTTCATTTACTTACTGCGGATGCAAATATTTCCCGTAATTCTACAAAACATTATATTCGTCTCTTCCACAGTAAGAATCAACACACTCACTCTCTCTCTATCTCTGTAACAACGGCGGCAGACGATTAGTCATCTAGGAGTGCGGAAGGGATACGGAATGAAATGTATGGAGTACGATGTTAAAAATATAGAATGCATGAAGCTACAGGTAATTATCGAAAGCGACAAAAAAGAAGAAACAATTCTTAACAACAATGCTGACGGAAAAGATACAGCAGCCGCTGATCTTTGTAGGGACCGCATTGAAGCAAATGTAGCTTTCTAAATTTTTCGTTGTCTGCAAGATCCTTCAAAATCTTATTAACCTTTGCAATGATTATTTTATTTTGCTTCCTAGTGTCCTTTCGGGACGCTTCACTTCCACCGGCTAATGTTCCACACGTAAGATGCTGCTCCTCAATCCTCAATACTCAGTGGCGACGATTGGGTTCCAAAACCAGGGGGCAAGATACCAAAACTTGGGGGGGGGTGGCAAAAACAGTATATTTCCCTTTGTAGATAAGATTTAGCATAGTGTGAGGGCAAGAGTGGCGAGAAGTGAGGGGGCAACAGCCCCCCCCCTCGCCCCCTCCTAATCGCAGCTACTGTACTAATACTAAATAGATAACCAAATAGCCCTTTCACAAACAACATCGAAAATGAAACCAACCGCAAGAGTACGGTCACGGACACTTGTAGGTTGTAATGATTTATTTGAAAGTCAATGGTATTGTTATAATTCAGAAGTGTCCCTGACTGTACAAGGTGCAAAGTGTCAACTGAACATCTTAGAACAAGCGAGGCAACCCTACAGGGCCAGGGGTGTGGAGGAGGCAAGGGGAAACTCCGAAAGCGAGTGTCCTTGACTAGACTATAATTGGCGTCAGCTTTAGTAAAGTGTAATATCACTCATTTAGAATTCATGAATACCTAAAAAATTAGTTGTTCAAACAATGATGAAGTAACTTTCTTTGTAAACAAGAATTACAGGCTGTATTATCGATGTATATAAATGCCTGAATTATTGACAATTCATTTATATTTTGCATGAAAACGTGTTCACAATTTAGATTCCCTGCTGTCAAAAACTCTTCGCCACAAAAAGGCAAAAAAAGTAAAAAGGTAAAGTGCTCCCCTGTGCTTAGCACCATGCCATGAAGGCGTATAGGGGGTGTGGGGGTAACGCCCCACACTTTCTTGATCCGGTCGTGAGTGGGGGTGATGTGATCAGCATTACGCCCCTGACCGCCTTTACCCCCCAGGGTTTCCCCCAGGTACCCATGTTATTCGACGCTGGGTGGGCGCCGGGGCCGCTTCCATCGTTAGAAAAGTTCCCGGATTTGAACCGGCCGGGGATCGAACCCGGGACCTTTAGCATGGTTGTCAGACGCGTTACCGACTGAGCCACCGTGCCACAAATAGGCACAACAAAAATGTTAATTAAATGAATTTCACTGTTTTAATGCGACGTAATACCCAGAAAAGAATATTCCCTCTTGTTTCTCTGCACCTGATTTTTATTTCACTAGCATAATTGCTGCATATATCAGAGAAGTAGCCTCTTGATTTTTTTTTCCAGAATAATACACGAGCTTAATACATCCCGTGGCGTAACAATTCTGCACATGGTCTACAAAGATGTCAACGGAAAGTTTAAAGCTTGATGAAAACCTTTTATAGGAGTGTCTTCTCGACATCTGCGATATCAAAGCGTCAAGAATGATAAATAGAAAAAAAAAATCGACTTTGGTAGTTTTTGTTCCTTTTGTGCGGTCCTGGAAGACAATATGTGTAGTCATAGTTAAAGCCCGCTTATTTCTCTTTCGGTGGAGCCCTATTTCAAAGCCGCGGGTTTAGCTGCTTGCACATAACGTCCATTCCAGTGATAACTTGCACTTCTCCAGCATTCAGCATCCCAAGTTGACCACCGCCTGGAATTTCAGGATGGGCTTCAGGACTGTTGATATGTTGTTTTGACATCAAATAGAACAGATGTATAAATTTTCAGATTCACACAATTTTTGCAAGATTAAAACCTAAATTGACGGTCTAAAATGGAAAGTTAGTCTCCTTGGATGCCCCAGTCGTTACAAAGCTATCAAGGAGCACTTATTGGCGCGAAAGAAGAATCCCTTTAATTTTATTTTTTATTTTGTGCGAGGCATGAGAGTGTATACGTAGTTGTGTTTGTCCCATTGTACACTCGTAAATGCATTCTCATCGTCACCCCAAGAGATTAAAAACAACGAAAATAACTGAAGAAAAAGAGAGTGAGTGTCGAGAAGTTTCGACCTTTACAATCGTTGAGGACACGGTGCAACCTAAAAAGATCAATATTGTTAATTGTTAAACACTTGTTTTCTAAAAATAAAACCAATCGAACGCAGGCTTAGGGTTGTCCGACCTGTGATGGCATGCTGTAAATGCTGTTGGCGTAAGTGAAGAGATTCCTTCCTAGAGTTTTCTCACTAGCCACTGGACTAACTGTGATCCTATATATTTTATACCCTTAGTCCCTTACCGTTGGAAAGAAGTATGCACACAAAATTACAAAGCAATTCGAACTTCAGGATTCGTGATTTTGTTTATTTCCCTTCGCTCTTGTGCCAGGATGAGTGGCGATACAATTAAATTGATGAAGGGACACTCCTCACACACCCATGACGAGGCCGCGGGATTCGAACGCCGAGACCCCTGGCGACGTAGCGTGCTGTGCTAACCATCATCCGCCACGAAGGCCAGCCTTTCAGGATACGTCCATTACAGTGTGGCGAGGGGGTTTAAACTTTCACGTTTAAAGGTAGGTAGGTTCCTGTCGCCAGGAAAGAGATGAGCATTTAAGCAATGTTTTCTTTCACCCATCCTACTGGTATATATCATTGTTGCAGTTTAGTGTTGCTATGCGAAGGCAAACTTCCCTCAGGGCAGAAGAATTCAGACAAGATTTTAGGTGAAAAGGGGGCGGCGCCAGGGGTGCGCGAGTGAGTGCTTGCGCACCCCTTAATTTTCTTCCGCACCCCCTTCAGCACACCCTACGTTCAACTGATAACACTAACATTAATATGTAATATTATGTCATGTCATATCAGTAGCGTACGCAGGATTTCATCAAGGGGGGTGTTATTTCGAAAACTTTCTACAAATTCACATTACCATTGTTTTATTATACTTTATTTAATTAATTAATAATAATAATAATAAATTAATTATTATTATAATTAATTAATTAATTTAATTACTAATAATAGTTATTACTATTGCAGATGCTATTTATGAAAGAAATAGAACAAAATTACATTTCTTTTGTTTCTTTGTTACAAAATAATTGTCTAGTCAACGGTTATTTGTATATGATAAGTCAGACATTTAAAGTGTGAAGAAAATCCATAAGAACAAGCAAATATATTAAATTTATTGAAATAATCGAAATATGAAACTCATTCAAGGAGCCGCGCTGGTCTAGTCTGACAACTTCGTGGGATATCCGGGTTCGATTCCCGGAATCGGTTGGAATTTATCCAGCCTTGTCTCCGCACCCAGCCTCATAGCAATGGGTACCTGAGAGCAACCCTGGGAGCCTGGGGGATGAAGGCTGCCGGAGCATGGTGCTGATCACATCACCTGCAAAATAGTTTGAGATCGAGAATCTTTGGGGCCCACCACACCACTACGTGTGCCTTCATGGCACGGTGCTATATGCACGGGAGAATTTACATTACCTTTACCTATGGAACTCGCCCAGGATGATGATGAAGCGCGAGAATACATGTTGCTAAATTCCACTGAGTCTATGTTTTCGTTGAAAAGTAAGTTAATAGACATTCCAACACATTTATCACTTCTAGGTGATTCACAAAGCACTTCTTCAACATTATTTAATGATGTGGATGTAGACTCAGCATCACTTGAGAGTTCACAAGGGGATGCGAAATCAGTTCAGAGAAGACGTTTGCAATAAGGTCGGCACACTGCGACGAATCAAGGAATTTTCACAATTCTCGCGAGAGTCACTGCGCGACTTTTTGCAAAAGAAATTGCAAAATTGAACTTTGCGACCGCTTAGATTGTGTTTGGAATGTTGTTTTTCTCTTCATGCTGCATGGGAATAATAATTCAAATTATTATTATTATTATTATTATTATTATTATTATTACTACTACTACTGTCGCAGATCTTTGACTGTGATAAATTAGCCATTTTTAATTTTTTCTACAGCATATTCCATAATATTTCAAAAGCTCAAGGGGGGGTAACCCCCCCTTGCGTACGCCACTGTGTCATATTGAGCGCCGAATGATAGGTTATTATTGTATGCAACAGGCAAGCACTGAAAGAGGTACCAATACTTTTCTGTACTTGCGGCAGAATTTGTAAAGATCAGCGGTCGTTTTTCTTCTTTCGTCAGCATTGTCGTTATCATTTTTTTCTTCTTTTGTTTCTTCAAGTGGTCTGTTCGTGGTTTTTGATAATTGGCTATAGATTAATGTGAGTTATGTTTTTTCTTTTTTGCATTGTTCATAAACGGTTTGTTTTCCGCCTACTTGTTCTTCCTTCCACTGGAGCAAAAAATTCAGGTGCTTTTAAAATATCACCTCACCAGGTCGTGCTCTGGAAATTATTTAATGCGAGTTGTAACATGAAGGGTAGTTTTCTTCTTAATACGTTCTATGTATTTGTTCCACGAAAAATGTCCAGTAAACGTACCATTTCAAGCTTTTTCAAAGACTGTTAGGAAGTTGCCCAATGTTCACGAAGAAATTTTACAGTTCGTTGTTGGGGATAGTGCTGCAGATGGGATTTTAAAGATGACACAGTTCCTGTGCCCTTCGCGTTTTGTCTTGTGGCAGACGGTGCCTTCATTGGTTACACTGAGAAGGTTCAAAAATTGTCTTTTTAAGAGCAGGATGGATTTATTTTGTATTTCACTACTTTGTTCAACGTGTATCTGAATGTTTACACTGCATGGTATGACCACTTTCTTGGAGTAGAAGACTTAATACATATCATCATGGACGTCCAGGGGGAGGGCACAGGGTGGGGGGGTAGCATCCCTGGAAAATGAATGTCAGTCTTAAGTTATATACTTCACACATATATTTTAATTTCACTCAGTAATTTATGTTAATCAGTAGCGGCGATTAGGGATGCAGTTGCCCTTCGCTTTTTGCTATTTTTGCCCCTGAACTGTGCTAAACCTTTATCTACCAAGGGAAAGTAAACTGTCCTTATCCCTCCCCTCCCCTCCCCTCCACACTATTGGCACCGGGCTCCCTCAGTGTTGACAGGTTGCATGCGTGTTTCATGTTTTCCTTATTTTCAGAATCGCACCCCCTAACTTTCTTTCTGCAACCCCTCAGCAACCCTAGATGAATAATTCTGGCGCCGCCGTTGGTGAAAAGGGATCGAAAAAGTAGACATATTTGAAGATACAGTCGTTGCATATTAAAATCAAGCTGAATGGAGGCATGAATTATCAGTTTTTCATAATTACATATTTCAAAGTTCTTACTTGGGAAAACCGTATTTTCTTCATAAAGTTTTGTGATGGTGTTTTAGTTTTTCCTTGGATAAATGGAAATTTTTCATAATGCAAAGGGAAATTATACTTTCCACTTTTTCAAACATTTGTTTGTTTTCTAAGTAACAATTTACGGAGTTCCGTGATTAATAATGTAATGAAATCCGATTGCTCGTGTTCCCATCATCGCGGTTATCAGCTTAAAATGAGTTTGAGTTTTTGTTTTCAGTCCACTTTATGCACAGAAATTCTAATCAGGTCTAGTCTTACAGTTTAAAGTGGTATCCGAAACAGCATGTATCGAACTCAGAACCCCCTGATTACAAGGTGACGATTACCACTGCGCCATCGGGGAGAGGTCTTGGCTTAAAATTCGAAAGATTCCTTGGTAAAGGAAGCATTCTCTCTTTCAAGTTTTCATGTCCATGCCTATGTGCGCAATTTAAATGCAAGTACAGAGAAGTTCCCAATGTTTCCTTTTCTCTCTCCAAGCTACTCGTGAAGAAAAATATAAAAACCATTAACGTAAATAGTCATTTACAATTTTGAGCAAGCCTTTACATGACTAATTGCATGGTATGCTTACAAAATTTCAAGGTTGTATAAATCAGTTTGATTTATTTAAATTGTGTGATTGACAAAAATCAGTGTTTCATGTCAGTTTTAAAATAAAAGAAATATACAATAATGCACATAAGTAATTTGTGGATATCAGAATCACTTTTGGTGAAAATACATTAATTTCTTAATTTCAATAGTTTTTACTTAAAGTGGGCTTAAAATCACACTTAAACACAGAAACAATTTCCAGGAAAAATTAAGTGGACAAATTACATGTACTCATGGAGTTAAACTCGTAAGAGTTATGAATGCAGCACTAGCCACCCCCCCCCCGCCTTCACAACAGATGCATAAAATCAGCTTAAATGTGAACTCCTTGGCGTCGCAAGGTGTTTTTTCGTGAAACGTCCTCTCCTTAATTAATTAACTGCCATATTAATGCTAAACTTCGTCACACCTTTTGCACTACTCAAATACTCTGGGTTTTGAGATATTGCATGAAATAGAAAGACGCAAACATTTGCACCGCACTACAGTGACAATGATTCATGGATTACTGACAAAGTAAATTTGCAGGCTTCCTTTGTAACTAGATTTCTCGGAGACATTAGCTGCCACACAACAATCGTAACATAACCCCCCACCTATACCGTTATTGAAGAGTTTGGCTGGTTGTTTCCATCGCGGCTTCTCACCTTTGATCAAAGCCTTGCCGCCTGAAAGTCCCCCTCCCTTGTTTTATCTGATCAAGCTACAGCCAGGGCATTTGAAGCGGTGTTTGTTTTTCGTTACGTGTACTTCGTCTGTGGGCTGCATAAGAGTGGGCAGACACTCCGATTAAGGGGGAGGGGGGGGCTAGAGCCTTGATAAAAATCCAGTCGGGGAAATTAAAACCTCATTCTATATCAAGGACCAATACCCAGGTTTTTTTTAGGGCTGGGGGAGATCCTAAAATGTGGAACAAAGAGAAGGGCCGAAAATGCGGTTGGATTAGTTTACGTCACTTTTCAGCCACTTTTGGCTAATCATGTAATCGTGACGATGCAGATGATTGATGAAAAACACTTACAAAGAACACTCATGTCCAGACCGGGATTCGAACCTGGCGTCAGAGCGTGATACGCTAGCCACTCTGCCACGGTGGTAGGCGAAAAGCTGTTGGAGTATTAGATGTGACCAGCAATGCTATGGTGGTATTGCAATGAGATATATAATTGTAGAGTTGCAATTATGATCCAAAGTAACGGGAAAAAATTAAGTCATCGATAGACACCCCCTCTCCCAACCTGAGCATAAACAGCACAGTCGCTCACATTCAAAGTCTGACACACAGCGTACAACTGAGTGATTATTTTTGCACTCAATTCTCAGAAGTATTCATATAGTACGTTCCTCCGCAAACTGTGTTTTCAATTTTCCATTAATTTTCTTACATCAGCACCATTGAACAACCATGATAATTCTAGGTTTTGATAATAATATATTTATAAATTTAATTATGCGCATTAGCAATGATTCTTCAATGCCCTTATAATAATTAACAAAAATTAGTGTGTCTGAATGAAATTATGTGTGAAATACATATAATTTAAGGTGGACATTCATTTTACAGTGGGGCGTTGGCCTGCCTTGCTCCTCCTTCCGGACGTCAATGGTGCCGGTGATTGGATGCCAAAACTTGGGGGTGCAAGGAAAGTTTACTTTTTCTTAGTAGACAAGGCTTAGCTCCAAGAGGCAATGTTCCGGGTGCAAAAAGTAGAGGGGCAACTGCCCCCTTGTCCACTAATCGTTGCCACTGATCTGCAGAATTTTAGAAAAATAAATGTATATGTCGCATTTGACGTAGTATCAGAATCATTCAACCACCTAAGTATGAAGGAGTGCTAAAAACAAGAAATTTTCCGGAATGTTAATGACAATAAATTTGTTAGAGGATAAAGTGGGAAAGTCCAATTACATAGTAAATAACGTAATTGCTTGGAACTCTCATTGACATGAAGATATTTCATTTTTCTTTAGTAGTATAATATTGTCGATAAGATTCCTCTACACTAAATTTATAATCGGCAGTATTAAGGGACAACTGCCCCCCCCCTTTTGCACACTCCTATGGTGGGCTGTATTCTTGATATTTGTTTTACAAAATTTATACAACACATAACTCCCGTGACTTTATTGTTATAACTAGTGTGCGGATCAATATGCACTAAAAAAGTGGAAAATATGCATGCATCTATGCACTAAAAACAAGTAAAATATGCACTCAAGTATGCAAATTATGCACTAAAGGAAAAATATAGGCACAAAAAAATTCCTCGAAATACATTTATTTTTTAAAGTACCACACACGTAGTGACCATTGAAGGTATAGACGAATTAACAACAGCTTCCATGTCAAGTACGGTTGCAAAATCTTGTATGGAATTGAATTTACTATTTCCAGTTGTTAAACACAATATAACGAAAATCGTTAAGTAGTTTTGAATTTATGTAAATTGCAGTGCACTACAACATATCTCTAAATTTTAGTGATTTTTTTTCCGTTTATCAGTTAGTATATCCTTGTATGAAGAAAAGGTGCGCTCCACACTACAACTTGTCACTGGACAATATTTCAATGCAGCTATGTCCTCTGGCATGAGATCTTGTAATAGTTCTGTTAATTCACCTTGTAGCAGAACTTTCACTCTCCTATAATCCACTGTTTTAGTAAAACGATCTTGAATGATTTTTCCTTCCGCATCTTCACACAATGCAAACTACACTAATTCAAGGTAGTACAGACTGTTTACAAGCAAAAATCTCCGTTGCCTTATATAGGCCATTGAAGAAGGCCGGGGGAGGAAATGCATGTGTTTGTTCTCTGTGTCATTTGCCAGGTATGCGCGAGGGAGGGGGGACCGTCTGCCCTGCAGCCCATAAACAGGGGTTTTCGAACACCTGTGCTTGAAAATTTTACTCTCAGAAACACTCCACAGACGAAACATTAACCAAGTAAACAAATATATTTAAAAAAAAAAACTATCAATTTAATGATTTTTTCACGTAATATGCATTTATATGCGCTTACGCAGTAAATATGCACGAACACCTTAAATATGCATTTATATGCACTTTAAAAACCCCCTACTTCGGTTCGGAATGCTCTGAAAGAACTTTAGAACCGGGTTGCATATTAATTAGAGGACCGGAATAAAATATGCAAATATGCAAAATCCGCCCTCTAGTTATAACATATTTTTTATTTGGCATCGAATGGAATACTCATCTACGCTTATCTGATGAAAATCAGCCGAAATAGACAAACTTGACTAAGGCATATTTTAACATATTTTACCAATTTCGCGTCTTTACAACGTATTTCTTCAATTTTCTCATAAGAAGACATATTTCTGTATAATTTCGTAATTGTCTTGCACATAATCGGTTATTTTATAATTTATTCTTCGTACCTTTAACGCAACGGATAGTTTATATTATCGATGGAAGTATAATTAAATTAAGGACAAAGAAATTAAAAGAAGATGCGGTTTTTTCTTTCCAACTAATACAGAACAATAATACCCCCACCACCGATTTCTTTTATCCCGCGGCAGTTGATAGCCGTGCGAACATTATTGAGGAAAGAATGTACTCTGTCATTGTTGTGCATGCACAAGACTCACAGTAAACAAGTGTCAATTGTTCTCGTTTGTTTACCTTTTTCTCGCTTCTCACAACAATCAGTCAAAAGCGAAAACAGCATTTTGTACATTACAGCCCCTTCTCTATCGGCAATCGAATACAGAAGTTTCAAGATATTTTTCGTTGGAGCCAGTGTGTATACCAGTGTCCTTCGGTGATATCGACACTTGGGGTAGCAATCAGTGGCGTGCCCAGGGAGGTTGTTGTGGGTCATAATCCCCCTCCCCCCTTTAGGGTCCAGTATTCCTAAAACTAGAACGTCAAAGAAAGGAAAGGATTGCAAAATGAGGAAGGACTATTGAAAAGAAGCGCGTGTTAATCCCACCCACTTTCGAAAATCCACATCATGTTGATTTGACTATTAAGCCAGAGATCCCGGGTTCGAACCCTTACTTCGCCATGGGTGTTATTTGTGTTTGTTCCTTCATCAATTTTATCGTACCATCTTGACGATTAGCCAAAAGTGTAGGAAAAGCGAAGTAAAACAAACCAAATTAAACAATCAATCAATGATTTGATTTATGCTACTTAGCGTGGCTGTCACATTTGGTTAATCGCGAAGATGGTACAATACAATTAATGAAGAGACAAACACAGAAAACACACATGCCGATGTAGGGGTTCGAACCCGCCACTCCTGGTGTCATAGCGTGCAGTGATAATCACTCCCCCGCGGTTGGTTGATTTGGTGTTTAAGTCCACTTTATGTACATAAAAGCTAATCGGGACTGGACCCACAGTTTAAAGTGGGATCCGAACTACTATGTTCCTCCACCTGGTACCGATCCGGGGCACTTGCACTCCTCCACGGAGGTCCGCCGACAACAAGGATGAGTGGAAAGCTCTAACTATTCGGATACTTGGGTATCGGTAAAGCAAACTGTATATTTACTCAGTGGTACGTAAATTTCAATTGGATTTTTGAAACACCGTATTTGTATATGATTAACGTTTTTCCAAAAAAAATTGCATTGTTTGATTTCCCTAATTTCTCCATCTCACGATCTCGTCACTGAAGGATCCGGGCTCGAGCCCTGGCCTGTGCATGAGTGTTCATTTGTAACCACTTCTCATCCGTTTAATTTAATCAACGTTCATCTTCATGGTATAAGTTAGGTAAAGTGATGGAAAAGCAACGCTAAAGAAAGGAAAAGAAAATACAAATAATTTCCTCCCAGTGCATCTGCAGGGCACTGTGAAATCAGGAGTCCAGAGTTCTCTGTTTATGATTGTCCCTCGTGCAATCACTTCCATAAGCTCGTTAGCTACTAATCGCCATTAAATCTATACAGCTAGAAAAAATGATGGAAGGTGGCAAAAAATAAATATATTAGAGGGGATGAACAGTTAACAAAACATACTTTTTTGTAGTTTCTTCAAAAATATTCATTTGTCTTTTTTAGTTCTGGGATACATTTTTCATTCCAAATTATTTCAGTATTCACTGCAGAGTACAACACCTACGAACAAGAATGCGCGCTCGTCACGGGTTCGAATCCCGGCCTGAATTGTTCTTTGTTAGGTCCCTTCATCAATTTCATTATATCATCACTCATCCTCATTTTCGCGATAACGAAATGTGGCAGAAAGGTGAAGTAAAATAAACCAAACCAACAACAACAATTAGAACGCGAGTTTACTTGCCCAAATTAATACATTCGTATTTATGATTGTTTAGCTTACCCATTTTTTATTGTAGGCCAAATTATTTGTATATTTAAATAAAACTCTACTAAAACGAGAGCGAGAGAGAGCGTGAGCAAATATTTGTTATTTAATCATTCTATATTCCATATTTGAAAAAAAGAAAAGAAACCATAACACTTTTGTCTTCACATAATACAAGTACGTTCCCATTCATATACAAATAAAACTACGTACATCCCATATTATACATAATACATAGGGGCATGCATATTTCGTTTTTGACGAAAAAACAAAATTTGAAAAAACACATTGTAGTGTTAATTTTTCATGTTTTTGAAAGGTGTAAGATGCATTTTGTGACCATGTTTTGTCACAAAATAATG
The DNA here is from genome assembly GCF_977018435.1 of Lepisma saccharinum. Classification (NCBI taxonomy): domain Eukaryota; kingdom Metazoa; phylum Arthropoda; class Insecta; order Zygentoma; family Lepismatidae; genus Lepisma; species Lepisma saccharinum. The sequence goes on from NC_139230.1 coordinate 108,865,775, forward strand.
CGAAATGAACTGCAAAAAGCGAAATTAACTCTTAAACACGAAATTTAGGGTTTATTCACCGACACGACACCTTCTGAGGTCTGAATTATCCTGAGAGTTATGCAATTCCCGGAAAATTGATTAATTCTGCTGTTAATATTGGAGAAGCAAAAATGGACTCCTTTACACAGAAATAAATTAATACTCTGATAACTACATAAATGTGCTATTAGAAGTGAAATGTTAATTCTGTGGAATAAGTGTAGTTTTTAAATCAAATTTAGGATTATATTCGCAATTTTAAAACCTAAATGTCTTTTTACATACCACTTTTCATCCAATTTTTCACCGCTATAACACCGATATTTTATTTCATTTACCGCTTTTGAACCTGAAATTGACTCAGTTTTTGTACCGAAATTTTGCTTTTTTATTTACCAAAAATATGTGCCTCTAATAATACATATTGAACAACGTTTAAAAGGTTGTGTAAATACAGAGAACATAAGTACTGCAGAAAATTTTCCCCTGAGTTCTTTAGAGGATTTACAAAGGAATCGAAGGGAAACCAATCCCCTATCTGTCCTATAGGAGATAGACTAGAGGACCTGAAACCACGGACTTTCAACCATTGGAGAGGGCGGCGAGGCGGCAAGGGAGGTACAGGCAGAAATCTTCTCTTTCCCTTCGGCCGGTTGTCTATACCTGGATCTGGTAAGGCGGAAGAAGAGCCAGCTAGGGTATCCAGCCTTGCCAGCTGATCACATCGAGGGACTAGAAGCGCGTGTAAAGAAGCGTTGCATATGAACTGAGGCTTCAAGATAATAAATATTGTGATTTGAAAATAATTAGAGACGTGAGATTGATTGATCTATCTCTGCTAGACTAGCTACACCTCAGTACACGTCACTGGTGTATACTCTGTCCTTGCTTAGAATAATGGCAGTGATCCTCACGATATTTCCTATATTTTCCCACCACATTCTTCGGTTAAAGGAATTCTGTCTTTATTTAATACCCCACCTTAATCCATCTTCCCCGAATAATGAGAAATTTGAAAGTACTGTCGTGCATATATTTAGTTTTACAGGGAATATTTCTGCATTTTCTAACATTTTACATTTTTTATGACATAATTACATACATATTTTACAGTATTATAGGACGTAAAGTCCTGGACCCTACACATAACACATGCCCTAAGCTCTTGTTCTCCCTTATTTTCATAATGACGATATGACCACGAGCAGTGTTAATAATATAGAACACTGACAAGTATCAAATTGAAAATCTAATAGATTATTATGAGCAGTAATTAAGTTGTGAGAATTCTTTAAGGGTATGTTGTAATTATGAAAATCTTTGTTTTGTTAAATGCTGGGACTTTATTTCTAAAATATAATATCAATACGAGACAAATTGCTGAGTGGTCTTGAGCTCCACAGTTGGCGGCACTGAGATAAATCGTACCTGGGCAATTCCGTTGAAGATTTTTCACCTATTTCATGTTCTTACGTACGAGCAACACTCCAGTACAAAACAAATTTTCGTACATGTACGTTCAAAGGAAATAAAATCAGCTACTCAAAATTCATGGTAATGTAGTAAAAAGTCCTGGAAATATAGAAACTTTTTTTCATCTATCCTTTCATATCATATTTATCGGGTAGTTACTTCAAAGACACTGGGGTCACCTATCCAGAGGTAGCTTCTCTCACAGACCCCTTACAAAAGCACTGAACGGATCAATGCTCTTCTTCTTTTCATTTTCACATTATTTCCTAATTCCATCTACAAGAAAGAATGCTTTTAATCTTCTAGTGTCATTAGTGTGCCAGAGCAGGTGTTGGTTGGGCCATCCATACCTCTCATCCCTTTGACACAGCATTCCTTTAAAATGAAGGCATCAGCCTCCCTTATGAAAATCCTTGACATACCACTGTATGGGGTACAGTTTCACAAGCAAACCCGTGAATTGCTTTAAAGAAAATGCAAGGGGGGTGGGGGTCGAGATACATGTACATTTGATTCCAAAGTGAAGTTATCTATATTCAGACAGAAACACGTATATTGCTGGGTGGTTTATGCTTGATTGTTGTAATTTGTATTCTTCTGAGTTGCTGTTTTCCCTTTTTTAGCTTAATAGCGATTCATTTTTCATTTATTGTTTTCTGCCTAATTGGCAGGTTTTTCACTGCAATCTCCAGCTTTCCCTGTTCTCTGCCTTACGCTTCGTAATAGCATACGACCCAGTTAATTTAATATCATCCATAAGCTGATATCTCTTTCTTCCACGGACTTTTCTTCCTTCAACCATTCCCTCCAAGGCATCTCTTAGCAGGCAGTTCCTTCTTAGTGTCCTAACCAGTTTCTTTTCCTCTTCTTGATGGTCTCCAGTATAGATCTTTTTTCACCAACTCTTTTCAGTACGGCTTCGTTTCTTACCTTGTCCGTCCATTTTACATGCTCCATTTTTCGCCATGTCCACATTTCAAAAGCTTCGAGTCGTTTCTCTTCATTTCTTCTCAACGTCCAGGTTTCTGCACCATATAGTGCTACACTCCACACAAAACAATTCACTAATCTCTTCCTTAGACCTATGTCCATGGGTCCACAAAAAACATTTTTTCTTCTATTGAAAGCTTCTTTTGCTATTGCGATTCTCATTTTCACTTCTTGGTTGCAGCTCATGTCACTGCTTATAGTGCATCCGAGGTACTTGAAGCTATCCACTTGCTGGATTCTTTCACTGTTTGCTCTCACATTAATATTCCTTGGTTTCCATCCTATAACCATTGCCTTTGTCTTCTTTACATTAATCTTCATTCCATACTGCTCACAGCTGCTGTTTAACTCTTCTAACATACTATTTATGGTTATTTCATCCTCAGCGAATAATGCCATGTCATCAGCAAATCTTATGCAGTTTATTCTTCTTCCTCCTAATTTGACACCTCCTGTGCCCTGGAAACAAGTTTTCACTATATCTTCTAAATAAATATTAAACAAAGTAGGCGATAGGCAGCATCCTTGTCGTACTCCTCTTCCAATTTCACAGCCTTCTGTCATTTCGTCTCCTGTTCTCACTTTAACTCGTTGATTCATGTATAAGTTGCTTAGAAGTCTTCTCTCTTTCCAATCCACACCAATTTTCTTCTTCTTCTTCTTCTTCTTTTCCCTTATGCCCACTTAGGCGTCGGGTCAATTTTCTTCAGAATTTCTAAAAGTTTAACCCAATTCACTCTATCAAAGGCTTTCTCCAGGTCTACAAATACTACAAACACCTCCTTTCCTTTCTCTAAATATCTTTCCCCAATGGTCCTCAGTAAACCAATTGCATCCCTTGTACCTCTTCCTTTCCTGAAACCAAACTGTTCTTCCTCTAACTCGCCACTGACCTTCGAGTATAGGCGTCTGTTCAGAATTCTTAGAAGAATTTTTGCCGAGTGAGATATCAAACTGATTGTCCTGTACTCAGAACATTTTCTGGCATTGCTTTTCTTCTGCAGAGGTACCAAAACAGTCTCCGTGAAATCTTGTGGCCAATCCCCTTTCTCATAGATTTCATTGCATAAGTGCAGTATTTCTCTTTTTCCATCTCCCAAGCATTTGATAAGTTCAACAGGAATTTCATCAGTGCCCGTTGCTTTCCCATTCCTCATTTCTTTGAGTGCTTGCTCAAATTCTTCATTCAGGATATAGTATCCTTTCTCATCGTCAGGCACGTCGTCTTCATTTTCTACATTCAGACTGTCTGGGCGATTCTCTTTCTGGTAGAGCTCTTCAACGTACTTTCCCCACACATTCGATATTCCTTTCTTGTCTGTGATTTCACATCCTTCCTCGTCTTCTATCATCCACATTGTTTTCCATTTCTTCTTTTGGAAGCCCAAGCAGTTTACTTCACGATACATCAAGTCATACCTTCCTCTTTTTTCCAGTTCTTCAATTTCTTCACATTTTTGTTTCATCCATTGTTCTTTTGCCCTGTCAGTTTCTCTTCTTAGCTGGTTATTCAGTATCTTGTAATTATGTCTTCCCTCATCTGTATTTACATTCTTCCATTTTCTCCGTTCCTCCATTTTTTCCAGCATACTTTCAGTAATCCATGGTTTCTTTGCACTTTTCCTTTCCCTGTAGCCTATTGTTTCATCCACTGCCTTCTGTAAGCAGCTTTTTATTCCATCCCACATCTCATCCTTATTGTTACAACTAGCTTTAAACTTATTATAGTTTCCTTGGAAATGTTCTGCAAATTTTTGTGGATGGAATTTATGATGAGGCATGCCGGAATTAGTACTAGACTCCTGTGTAATAGGTCGTGAGTTGATTACTGAAAATACTTCTCCACCAGAAGCGGTAAATCTACTATTGGAAAGGTTGACGTATCTTCATAAAAATAAATTCACAGTACCATTTATACACGATTTGTATGTTATGAAACGAGTGAATTATGGACAAATAATGATTGCTTATTTAAATCATAGCTTAATCTTATGTACTCGTGGTGGACCAATCGGGAGGCTGTTACGCTGTCACGCGGGGCACACGGATTTGATTTCCAAGGTGGGCGATCTCCAAGTCAATGTTTGAGTCCGCTATATGCTCAAATAGGTTATTCGAGACGGGGTTACAGTTTAAAGTGCTATCCCAACCACTGTGTGCCTCTATGGAGAATCGAGACGTATTTGTTCTGCTTGCAATTTTTAACCTGGCAGGACGCACGCTGTGTAATTTTAATTGTTTTAAAGCTTGTACTTAGTAATACCTTTATTGATTAATTTAATTTTATTAATTTTGAACATTTGAATGGAATCACACAATTGATAAAAACGAGAAAAAAATAACATGTTGAAACACCAAACTGAAACGTGTGAGCATGCGTTGGGTTAAATTTATCCAGGCAGTTTCTAAGATACTGCTAACTAACGAAGTAACTCAATGGGCCATATTATCGGTTACGTCACTGGCAGACTGCTGCATTTGGAACGCTTTTTCTCCTTATGCTATACCATTCGAGCTAGATCGCTAGGCAGGGACTGCTTTAGGGCGGTGCAAACGGTGCCACCGCACCGAGGAGGTATAGCTGTGGTGGCGCGTCAGTTAAGATTAATTTGAATGTTGTGTTGCCTCTGCACTAAAACCATCCTTTCTGATATATTTCGCGATATGACGGAATACTTCCTAATTTCGCATGTCATATTTGTAGGAGACAGAGACAGACGCAAGGGGCTGATGGTATTGCAGCATCCCTAAATCCATGAACGAAAAAATAAAAATGTGGGAAATGTTTGAGAGATCATATTTTTTTTTTTTTTTTGCTCACTACACTCGCAATACAAATGTTTCCAGAAGGATCGTACCAAGTTTATACTTAGGCCTATTACTTTGAAAATATTGGCGCATTATAAAACTAATTTTGTTTTTGGTTTGCAAATAAACATATTTGCCAAAAGAAAAAATCGTTCTTTTAGACATCATCAAATGTTTCTGCTTGGGGTCTCGGGTTTGATACGCGGTGGAGGCATAAAATGGCTCGAATCCCACTTCAAGCTGTAGGTCCAGTCCCGATTAGCCATACTGGTATAAAGTGGACTTAAAACACCAACTCAATAAATCAATCAAATGTTTCTTCTCTTAAAACTAATTCCGACAGAACTAGAAGATTTTTCTTCCTAAAATTGATGTGTGGCGCCGAATTCTTTTCTGATCGGGGCCCAGGAGTGCTCACAAGGAAGATTCATGGCGTTCCTGAGTTATGGGGATATTTAGGGGGACAAGATTCTATAGTTTAGCTACCAATTATACATATCTTCACACAAAAATGTGGGGATAGTTTCGTTTGATTCACTTGTTATTGATTTTTAGTTATGGTTGTTATTATGTACAGTTTTTCTACCTACCTGTGGGTGATCACGGCGATGGGATAGAAATGAAACACCCCCTCTTATGCCTTTAGAATCGGTTTGGAAGGGTGGGGGAAATGCTGTTCTCATTAATACAAGGTTAGTGAAACAAACAAACTAACAATGGCAGTGAGACTCAGCAGTTTTGTACGTTTTATGTTAGCAAACATGAAAGTGAGCCGTGCCTTTTCTTTCTTGTGTCTTTTAATTTCAACTGGATCCTGATATCCGGTTCTGATTTTCGGTTCCGGATACCCGATTTTTATTTTCATACCAGATCCGAATCTACAGTTCTAAATTCAGATGTAGATAATTATGCATCTCCCATTTTTTGTTGTATTTTATTTATACTACTTACGATACTCGTACGTTATGCTTCTAAATTGAGCATAGAAATGAGAGAAGAGAAAATAGAGTTGTCATGGTTTTCTCTTTCGTCCTATTGTTCGCAAAGTTAGCATATAATTACCGGGAAAAGCAACTTTAGAAGTAAATAATAAACCTGTTACATTTACGTACCTAAAAGTAACAGAGTAGCAGTTATTCCCTTTGGAAGGTAACTTCGTTACAGTTAGGTACTCGATGAATGTAAGTATTAGTTGCAAACGGCGGCATTAGAAGTAACGAATTACTTTGAAGCACTGACCCATCTCCACTATTTACTTACGTACATAGTCTAATCTTCACCTTCCCGTTGCAAATTTCAAACACTTCTGCCTTATAGTGTAAACTAACTAACTAACTCTCTAGCCTTCTTAAACCCGAAGGTTCATGGCTGCAGCAACACAGGCCTTCCATCTGTCCTCATCTTGAGCAAGATCTATATACTCTTTTCCATCCCTACCGATTTCCTTTAGGTCTATCTCAACGTTCTCCCTCCATCTTCGTCTTGGCCTTCCTACAGGTCTCTTACCATCAGGTTTCCCAACAAGAATCCAATAAACTCCTCTTTCCTCTCTTATAGTGTAAAATATATAATAAAATTAAAGTTAAATGTAAGCAAGAAATGCCATCTATCCCCACGTGAAATCACACATTCCAGTTTGGTACCTTTTTTGAGGTTACTATTTAAAAATTGTAAATAAGCGAACATTACACAAGAATGAACCCACCACGACAACTAGCGCCCCCCCAATCTTATGACCCTTTGCCTCACAGAGGGTGGTATTGATTATTTTGGGTATCACTCCTCGAGCAATATGGTTTACCATTGAATCTGATCCCAACAGATACATGATGTCACTAATGACGGGAGTTGAAAAACAAAATGGTTATGCAGTTAAACCTGAGTTATATGTATGTCAAGGTAAAGAGAAAATAATACGTATAACCATAGACGCCGACTCCATAGGGCTTGGGGGGGCTTTAAGCCCCCCAATATTAACTATGTAGGGCAGAGCCCACAAATAATTTTGCTTAAGATGATCTAATGTATTATTTTGCTTCTCTTGTAAAGTTTACTCTGAATTGTGCCACACGAACTTAACTTTAAATAAACATTTAAAATTTTCTAGACCATCAACTTTGGGGGGGCTGAGACCGCTAAACCATCAACTCTGGGGAGGCTATGACCAGAGACAGTCTGAGTATTGTTAAAATGTTTACTAAAAAGAGTTTCAAAAGACGAGGTGCATGAACTAGGGTAGTGGATGGGACGTTCGGGCTACAAATGGCTCACATGACATTCTGAACGAGGTCATTGATATATTAGGGAGGTCTGTTTTGCGCTCCATGGTAGCAGATATTAAAAGTCGGGAATATTTTGCTATTATGGTTGACGAAACTTGTGACATGTCCATCCGTGGTATATTAATATTCTGCAAAAAAATGATATTTTTGAGGAATTCATGAGCTTTTATTAGGGGTGTGCGGGACGGGATCGGGACAGGAAATGTTCGAAATTTCCGGAAGTTCTGAAAATCTCGAATTCTACACGTCATTTTCACTTTAAGTGATTTGTGGATTAAATACTAACAATTTACGATAAGTTCCAGAAATTGACAATGCAGAAAACGTCGAGAAATAACGACATTTTAAAATGAGCATTCGGTATTTCCCGACTGCTCGGGATCGGGACAAGAAATTTTTTCCCCGATCCCGGTCCCGACTTTTCAGAATCCCGCACACCCCTAGCTTTTACGAGATTCCGAACGCTGAGGCCAAAACTTAAAAAAGGGAGAAAGTGAGACATTCATTAATTTTTTTCAGTGATCAGAGCCCCTGCGTATAACTGAGAATTACTTTCAAATCAGATTTACATAACACGCCATTATTAAAATAAGTGCATATATTTTGAGTTACAACATACAGTATAATACAGGTCATTTCTGTCATAAAGTGCTAAATTAACGAATTTAAAAGTTAACAGTTTGATTCTTAAGTACATTACATTTGCCACTTTAATAGTTTTATTTCGATTAGCGTCCACTTCCCGTATACAACTTACTTTCTGGTCAAGCATGTAAGTTTTCCTCTCTCATGAATTTAATCATATCATCATTCATATTCATTGTTGCAATTAGCCAAAAGTGACAATAAGACGGTGTTAAATAACAAAAATCAAATAAAATCAAAAGGAAAATAGATTAAAGAGAATTGTAATATTTCAGGAAACATATAAGCAGCATGACTGGTATCTTGTTCTAAACAACTGCGTCAAATCTCCTCTGATTTCATGCCGCGTGCCGCCTCTGTTTGTTGTCTTCTCTGTGACACCGCCTGCCGCACTTCCCTTTCTCGCAATTCCAGACCGACCGCCGCCGTATCCACCTATCCTGTTGCGTATTTGTGTTTTTGTGTGACATTGTTGTAGCTTGGTTACGTACAAATCAACTGTATTTTATGTTATAGGTATAACACAGAATTACCTATAAATGCATTACGTACAAGTAAAGGTTAATTAACTCGTTTTAAAATTATATTTTCCCGAGACCTACAGTAATTGACGTATAAAACCGAATTACGCAGAACTGAGTTACGTATGAAGGAATGTGGATCGTGACGCTACGTTCAGATTGGGTTCGATTGTTGGGCAGAGTAAAACACCCAAACAAACAGGCTGATGTAGAATAGGATATCATATTGTATCAACTTGATAATTCATAGTTAATTCAAATCACCAAATTTCGTACTTGTAACTACGAGTATTAGTTTCGAAAATATCGCAACACCAAATATACCATGTGATATCGGTTTGGTGTTTGATTTCTTTTTTACTTAAACCTATCCATTCATTAATTTTACCTTTACACCAAGCACCATTAAAGTGTTTATCGAACCTATTGGTAAACAGCTAATAAACACAAGAAACCAACCAACACAATAAACAGCGTCTAAAATAGAGGAGTAGCATAACCAAAATATCTCTCTTTTCTGTCCGGTTTAATTGATTGATTTGGTGTTTTAAGTCCACTTTATGCACAGTAAGGCTAATCGGGACTGAACCTACAGTTTAAAGTGGGATCCGAACCACTGTGTGCCTTCACCGGGTATCGAACCCGGAACCCCTTGATTACAAGGCGACGACGTTTCTGTCCGGTTTAAGTACTGGGGTATAATAATCGGAGGTTGAAATATTCAGCTAATGAAGAAAATCGTAAACATCAAGAAGTTTTAACTTGCATTTTGCTATTTATGGTCAAAATTATATGTATACTGGTTAATTGCGGCGATGAGGATGAACTATTATATATGTGATAAAAGAAACACAATCTAAAGGCAGCCACACCCTGACCAAGATGAATATCATGACTCATTGAATTTGCTGTCAGAATTAGTAGGTCACTCCACTAGACACTAAATAACAAAAGGGGAAGTGAGTTACATTTTCCTTCAAAATTCGATTACTTTAAACAAGAAGAGTAAAGTTATATACACCTGTTTCTTCAATCTATTAATATTTCCAATATCAATTTTCAGAATTTTATGGAGTTGATTGTATCAATATATATTTCAATGCATAATAATTAGGATTATTAAAGTATAATGAAAGCGTTCGTTATAATTGAATTGAATTGTTGTTTTAAGTCGACTTTATGCACAGAAAGACTAATCGGGACTGGAACTACATTTTAAAGTGGAATCCGAACAACTATGTTTTTCCACAGGGTATCGAACCCTGGACCAGCGATTACAAGGTGACTACGCTGCCACTGCACCATCAGGGAGGCCCACACAGACCTATTATAAGTCTTGAAGTAAAAATCATATGTTGCAACAAAAGGAAAGAAGTTAATGACGAACTATGCATGCAAAAACAATAGTAATTTCTCATACGTACATTCTTCGTTTGGCAACTTCACTCATTGCCATATCATTTCTTCCCTCTAATCTCTTCAACGCTGTCACTTACATTGTACTTAATTCCTAGCCATACAAGGGATTTCAGGATTATTGTGTTTCTGCACAGCAACAACAAGAGAAGAGGGCCTTGGGGAATACTGCACACACTCAAAATGCCAAAACATAGATATCAACTGAGCAGACGGTCCCACGAATCACAACAATTGCCACTTTCAGGTGAATGTGGAGGAGGGGATATAAATTATATACGTATACATACGTATATAAACACAACTGTTTATTATTATTATTACTATTTTATTTATTTGCTTACTTAAACGTCCTCGTTGTCTCCAACGGAGAGAAAACCACAATCGTAAATCTTGGTGCGTTGCCAGAATTAATTAGTTACAGAGCATTCCCTTACATTCGCTACGAGACTCGGCGGCAAGCGGCCCGGTAGCAGCACTTGTCTTTCCCTGTGAACGGGGTCCGCGACAGTCGCTCGAGTCGGCTATTAAAATTACAGTTTTCATATTGTGTACTAACCTTGACTACAGAAGGTGTTGAAAATGATGTCCCTCTGCTACAACACATTCCTGGCATCTCCGAAAGATATTGGCATTTACACGTGCAAGTTCGTTTAGTACTGTAATTCTCCCGATTTCTCGTACAATACTCTCTTTTAACGCACGGATGGTGTGCGGATTGTCTTTGTATACTTTATTTTTTAGATTTCCCAATTTTTCTTTCCACTTTTATTCAGAACTGACACTGTTACTCTAAACTTTTTTACGAGGTTTAATATAGTGGTTCTATGTGGAAGGGGAACACCAGGAAATTTCGTTGCAAAACGTCGTTGCACTTCTCCACAATTCCTCTTTCCGAAGTAACACTCGACAACGTAAATTTTGTTGTGCCATATTAAGCCACAATCTTCAACACACGGACACGACACAACACAACTTCCGAGGGAAGATTATACTGGCGTCAGTCTGCAACGTCAACAGAAAGGGAAGGAGAGCGAAGGCAGGGAGAGCGAAAAAAACAGACTGTAGCGTGCGACTGTCGCGGACCCGTTCACTGGGAAAGACAAGCGCTGACGCCGGACCGCTTGCCGCCGAGTCTCGTAGCGAATGTCGGGGAATGAATGCTCTGTAGAAGTGCTGAGAGGGTGTGGAATGAAATTAAGGGGCGCGGTGTTGAAAATAAATAAAACACGAATCATGCATGAATGTTTTAGCCACTAATTGAAATTCCAATAATATGCCAATGAAAGTGGATAAAACTAGCGAAAGGTGTCCCGGGTTCGATACCCGATGGAGGCACACAGTGGTTTGGATCCCACTTTAAACTATAGGTCCAGACTTACTGTGCATAAAGCGGACTTTAAAACTCCAACTGCTTCATTCTTGCTCGGTTTTAGTACAAGACATGTTTAGAAATTTGATTGATTGAGTTGGTGTTTAAGTACACTTTGTGCACAGGAAGGCTAATCGTGACTGGACCTACAGTTTAAAGTGGGATCCGAACCACTATATGCCTCCACCGGGAATCGAACCCGGAACCCCTTGATTACAAGGCGACGATGCTACCACTGCGCCATCGGAGAGGCCAAAAATTTGAAAAGAACAGCTTGTTGAAGGGAGGCCAATGACACATGAAAAATTGGAAGATTTTTTCCAAGGAAAGGCAAGCAAGGTATTTTCCCACAGGATGGGAGGGAATATGTTTCAGAAAATTGATAAGACACATTTGACTTTTAAGCCCATAAAAAATTTGAAAATTAAGAATTATATTTACAACCTTTCTACCTGCATATTTAAATTTGATCACGATCGGACGACTTTTAAAAATTTTTTTGATTTCTTGTTTGGAAAAAGCAAAAAAAACGGCAGTTTTTTATTCTCAAGACGACTAAAAATCGAAAATAATTGGTTACTATAGCTTAACACAGAATTGAAACAGTCAAATTTTGATGTAACTCGTTTTTATTTAGGTCTACTGATTAATTTTTAATTGGAGTCCAAAACTCGAGTATACATAGCTTTTGATCCGATAGTAGGCAGACAACAAAAACGGTGTATCAACAATGCAAAGGATAACACAAAGCACCTGACACTGAGCTATAGGTATTTATCGACAAACACAGACTACTTGAAACATAAGAAGAAACAATTCTTAACAACAATGCTGACGAAAGAAAGACAATGGCGGCTTGCCTTTTTAAACTGCAGACAGTACAGGAAAGAAATCGGGGATCAGTGTTTGCCTGATGTAAACAATAACAGCGGTCTCACTTTAGAACGTAACATTCGGCGCTGAATATGACATGAGACAGCATGGCACTCTAAGAGTTGTTGTTGTTGAGTTGGTGTTTCAAGTCCACTTTATGCACAGTAACGCTAATCGGGACTGGACCTACAGTTTAAAGTGGGATCCGAAGCACTATGTGCCTCCACCGGGTATGGCACTCTATAAGAGTTGGTGTTATTCGTTGAAAAATGGGCGAGGAAGAAAATTAAAGGGTGCGCAAACACTTCTTCGCACCTACCCCTTGGCACTGACAAAGAAAGGGTAGTTCAGAATTGCCAATACTCATTGCAGTTCATTCCATCAATACTTGCGTCAGTAACATCTCTACAAGCAAAGGACAATTTGATCAAATCTCATACTCTATTAATTAAAGTAGTTATTATTATTATTATTAATATTAATATACATATTCAAACTTGCAAGCAAAAACGTAATTTCAATCAAGTTCAACGTAAGATTCTTTTTAAGTACACTTTATTCCTAGAAAGGGTAATCGGGATTGAACCTACAGTTTAAAGTGGGATCGGAACCACAAAGTGCCTCAACCGGGTAACGAAGTCTGGACTTCTTGATTACACTACGTCCTGGAGAGAGAGATTCTAAAATGGCAAACTTAGGTTTCTCAATGGGTAAACACTAGTATTGTAACTGTGAATAGTACAGAGTATACAGAATATGAAAATCGCCTTGTAAACTGGCGATATGCAGTGGAGGTGAACTATACACTGGTTCGAATATTATATTATATAATATGTAATATATTATATATTACATCTTATATATTATATGAATATCTTGCTTTCTGTCCTCCAAAATCTGGGGGAGAAGTTAGTTCAGTGTAATACGACGCCAGGGTTTCCGGGTTTGAATCCCAGCCTGGGCATGAGTGTCCCTTCCTAAATTTCTTCTAATCACCACACATCCGCACCATCGTGGTTAAATAAAATGGCAGAAAAGCGCCTCCTAATAAAATTATTGAACACTGTGAAAAAGTAATTCACGGACTGTAACTTCTTTCTTAAAATGTGTCAGCCATAATTCTGTTTAATTACGTTGATTATAAGAATAATTTTAAAAATATATTTTTTTTAAATTTATAAAGTGCTTATTTTTATTACAAAGCGAAATGAAATAGAATGTTTATGGATGAATGAGGAAAGAATCTGATTCCAATATTTCAACTGATTTTACAGTCGAATAATCATTACTGACTGAGGGAGCGTAGGGCGGCAGTGACCATCACTTTTAGCCACTTTTGCTCCGACACTATGCTAAAGCTTATCTATAAAGGAAAAGTAAAGTTCCTTTGCCCAATCCAGTTTTGGAACCCAATCGCCGCCACTGTCGACAGCACGCCTTGCAACACACACCACCATCCTGAGCCCAAAGGAAATTTTCCTACCTGGCCACCTTTAGTTGTCTTTGTTAGGCTGTGAAGTGGAAATGGAGACTTGCTACTCCTTGCCACAGGCCTATCTTTCATGCCTCCCTCATGTATATGCCACTGGGCGATGCACTGACCATACGTAGGGGACGATTCGTTGCTGCCACTCGAGAAGAGGGAAAACATGTGCCATATACTAAGTTAAATACAATTGAGTCGCCGTAGTTTTCTGGTTTTCGATATCATAGTCTGCTCCAATTGTTCTCACGGTGCCACTGGCGTAAGCAGGATTTTTGTTCTGGAGGGGCTGAAATTGTAAAGGTGTATAGTATATAGCTTTGTTCTAGAATTGTGGAATACCGAATAAAATATATAGGCTATTGTATATTTTCAGCTTTTCACTATTAAAACTGCACTCGAAGACAGATATGGTTATCGGGTGTCATTTTAACTTTAAGGGAGGTTTGCGTTTACATCTTTCCTTTCTGTGAGTTCTTACAAATTTTCTTTTAAAATTTGGATTTTCTTAAAATTTCTGGAGGGCAGTAGTAGCCCCATCAGCGCCCCCTGCGTACGCCAGTGCAAGGTGCTATGCCCCATAGGAAATCGAAACCTTTATTGCTCGCACAAAATCATGCGTGTCGTGTCGTTTCAGTGTGAAATCCCCATGTAACGTGCTTCTTGAAAACAAAAATTTTGAACTGAAGCGACACAAGCTGCATTTGTAGCTTGGACTGGACTATGTTCTCAATACGGTGCATCGTGTCACCTGTTTCTGTTGTTCCCGCATACGCAATGAATCTTTTGCATTAGATTGAAGGGTCTCGTGTCGCTTGTCGCTTGGGTGTGAAATCACCATGTCGCTCGGGCCATGCATCAAATTGACTTGGTCTGTTCAATTGTGCGCGGTGTATGTGTTGCTTTAGTGAGCTTTTGCATGTCGCTCGAACTGGGCTCTTCTCTCATTGAGAGATTTCACATTGAAGAGACATGTGGTGCTTGAGAATCTCACCAGTCGAACTCAGTCTTCTCGGGCTACCGGTAAGGTGTGAAACGTTGATATTGATTGACTATTTCCGAAGCGACATGTATTGTGTGTCGCTTTGGTCTGAAAGCTGCTTGGCATCTCCATGTTGCTTGTCGCCTGTAACTTTCAGACCGAAACGTCAAGCAACACGTGGATTTCACTCCAAACAGCAAGTGCAAATGACATATGTCGATTGGAAACGCGTCAATCCGCAGCAACGTTTCATAACGTAGCGGCAGGCATAATAGGGCTCAGAAACTTGCGTTGGATTGGTGAAATCCTCAAGCAACACGTGTCGCCTGTAAGTTCGGTGTGAATTCTACTTTACTTTAGAGACATGTATTACGAAAAATATTGAAATGTTAGTGAAGAACCTATTCTTATTAATGTTTAACTACGTATTTTGCCATTTTTGAACATATAGCATCTGCATTCTAGTGACGAAAGAAACATTTTAAGGGTGGAAGGTATTTCGGGAAGGAGATTGAAGTCGTACTCTTAAATACGCCAAAGTCACCACAGAGGAGGAGCAAATTTTTAACGAGTGGAGTAGACGGAGAAAACGAATAGTTAGACCACAATTAAGAACGTAAATATGTATGTTGTTTTTGTACTATATTGTCCTGTATCTGGCTTTTGTGATTTAGTTAGAGTAAGCGCAATCATTTCCAGTATTCTAGCATAGGAACTCTGGTTGAATATTTTGTTAATTAATACAAGAAGAAATCCTACTAGTTTGCTTTCTTGATGAGGAAATACACAAGCATTTCCTACAATATTCTTTGCTCGCTCACACGCGCCCTCCGGCAGATTGCTACAATTCTTCTTTGATATATATATTTTCCTAGAAATACGAGACATAATTGCCCTAGCTCAAACCGTTATATTAAATACGGCTACTATCACACAACGAACCCTCTCAGAACGCAATCGTGAAGCGCCGTTAACATTTCCCATGTAGGCAATGATGTAGCAACGCTGCATTCTCCAACGTTGCAACTTATGCAGCACTGCGAACAATGCAACGTTCAGAGCCGTCAGTGAAAAATGCTGAGTCATGTAAGTTGAGGGGGAGATCCGACAACGCTGTTCTCTGCAACCGCAGGCACCACCCCTTACGATCTTCCTCGCTCCGCCTTGACGTCACCGCTGATGTAGTTCCGCAATTTTTCACACACTGCAGATGTCACTGGCGTCGCACAAACGACACACACGTTGTGTGTAGGTGATAAGCACAGAGCCCCGTTGAGAGGAACCGATAAACACCTGATACACACGTACAGGCACAATGCCCCGAAAAGAGGAACCAGAAAAATGCACTGTTTTGTAGCATAACTCCGAGTACAATTTTCGGACATTGTTCTACCTTTTATCAAAATATAGATCTTGGTCCCCTTCGTCGATTAATTCCACGACATTAAATTTTCCTTTGCCGGTTCGGCCATAATATTAAATAATGTGCTTTCTCGTTCCGAGGAACCACCAAAATTACCTCGCAATGAAAAAGTCCCTCTTAATGCTGGTAATTTTTCTGATCTTGTTCCTCGTAATGACGGGTATACCAACGCACAAACAAACACACACAAACACACCCCTGTTTGTCTACCCTACCATGCGAGGACATGAGCAGATCACATACAATACGAGGACATGGCTCAACTGCAATTAGTAGCGCTCAAGAAAGACGTTTTATTGAGATGAAACACCACGCGCGTCGGCATACTCAATGGCTAAATAATAACGAAGATATGACAACTTTTCTCCTTACAGGCATGTAACAGACATTATGAGGACGGTCCTCTAACTGTTGGTCATCTGTATAACCAAATGTACACCTGTGTTTTGTGTGCACAGGTCCTCGCATCGCACATAATTCTATCAATGATGCGAGGACATTGATGTCCTCGAACTGTAGATTCTGCAACAAACGAAGTGAGGACCTGAGTGTATGTATGTTGCCGCAGCTGGTGCACCACAGGGGGCAGGGAGAGGGTCGGATAAGGAGGGATGTGGCTATCGCGAAGGGAACTGTTCTAAATGAAAGCCATATGTTTCCTTCTTTGAAGTAAACCGTGTTGCGGTTAGCAAACTTACAACTTAAAAAGACTCCTGAGGGTCTGGGTTCCATTTTAGAAACAATGCCAGAAATGGAATTTCTGATCCAAGAAAAAAAGTTGTCCAGGTAGTTTTACTGAACCTTCTCAGAATGTATAACGTGATACTGTTTCTAATTATAGTCTAATTTAATATAATTCATCTTATGTAATAAATTGTATCTCTCTTTTAATCGTACTTGCAAGCAGCCCCCTTTCTCTAGGGATGGCCAAAAAAATCCGCATTCGGAGAATTTGAAATCCGGATTCGGAAAATATAATATCCGGATTTCGGAGAGAATCCTGATTTCAGAGCGAGAAGAATGCCGGAAGCAAGACAGGTTCTGGAATGATAACGGATTACAGAGAGAAAGCAAATTTTGGAGGGAAACTGATTTCGACCCATATTTTCAATAATTGTCTCATGAATTTAACAATATACTCTAATCTACCAACCCAATATCAGACTGTCTTCCACGTAGTACACCATGGACTGCATTTAGCAGACTAACGAAACTATGGCGTCTGGACTCACAGCCAGTACAATCCTACGTGGAGCTTTTTTGTGGTTTTGTGATCTGCCCATGTGTGTTTGTGATTGTCCTTTCGTCTGCTTCATCTTATCACAATTCATACTCAATGGAGCAATTGAAGGGCATCAGGGAAGGGACACATAAATGAGAGAAGTAGGGAGGCCATATCAAGATTCACACAGGAAAGATAGATTGATTGAGTTGGTGTTTTAAGTCCACTTTATGCACAGTAAGGCCAATTGGGACTGGACGTACAGTTTAAAGTGTGATCCGACAGGAGAGATAGGAATGATAGCCAAGAGGCTTTACAACAGGTGACGGACGACATCGGTTACTTTTGAAATCTATCAAAATATCGCCCTTGTGCAACTGCTACGACAGTTATGGAGTCATCGAGCAATGTGGGCATGTTGGCGGAAAGAAAGAACTGTTGTACAATACTACTGCACATTGCTTTTCAGTTAGCCAACTATTCCTCTTTCTCAGTTTGGAATTAGCTGCAAACATAGTCAGTAGACTTAGTTACGTACTATTTAAACATTTAAAATAAGCGTGAGCCAGGATGGATCGAATTCGAAATCTGGATTCCATTCAAAATCCGGATTCCCTCCGAAATCCGGATTCTCCGTTTTTACTATACGGATACCGGATATATTTTTTTAACAAAAAAAACGGATTTGGCCATCTGTACTTTCTACATATGTATGACTTTTCCAAAAATATTACATGGAAACTTTCTTAGAAATATTAGCGAAAGTAGAAATCTTCCTTTCTACTTGTATTCCATTCATTTGCACTGTATGGATATTTTATTTCGTACTGACGTGTATGAGACTTTACGATCAACAGAAAATACATTGTAATGCATGCCAGAAGGAAAATATATTTATTTCTAATTTATTTTTCTTATTAAACGTCGCCATTCTACCTTTTTGTTTAATCGCGACGATGATGATGAATGATGAAATTGTTATTTGAAAGGATTTATCAAATTACCGAAATCCGATAAAGTTAAAGATAAAACAACATAAATTTCATGAATAAAATTGTCCTTCATTGACATCTGACAAAATACAATTATGCCAGATATTAGCTCATCAGGTGTTTCGAGTGGATTGATTGATTGATTGTTTGCTTTATTTTACTTCGCCTTTAGTACCACTTTTGCCTAATTTTCAAAGATGAGGATGAGTGATGATATGATGAAATTGATGAATGGACACTCACAAACATCCACGCCCAGGCCGGGATTTGAATCAGGGACGCCTGGCATCGTAGCTCAATGTGCTAACCACTCCGCCACGGGGGCCGGCTGTTTCGAGTAGAGAAATGCACCAAGTTTATAATCATAACATTAATAATAATATATATAAGTAATGGTTTCATTGCAAATGATGTATTTAGGGGGGGCAGGGGGTCTTTTTCCCCAAAGTTCATGGTATTATTTAAAACACCATCCCAGTTGTATTATTAAGACACAGAATGTCAACATGATTCTGATTCCGAAGCTTTTGGATATATTCATACAGTAGTTCCCAACCTTTTTTTACTGACCACAACCTTCACCAAACCCCTGCAATCACGACACACGTTCATTTGAATTTCTAATTATTATTTTTATTATTATTACATACAATTATATGTAGTATCAGATATTTAACTGAAATGAAGTACGCCCTGGTAGCCGAGCGCTTTGAGTATACTGATAAACAAACACTGTAAATTCACCTTACAGGGGTGACTTTGGTTTGTAACAAATAGACGTCCACAAAAGGCAAGTTTCCTCGTTCTAAACAAAGGTGAGTTTTCCTTCATGAACTTGGGAAGCGCATTTACCCGCCCGCGAAATGAGGGGTTGTTATACTCACCCGAGCTTAGGGGGTGTATTTGCACTGTATGCAGATGAAAGGGTGTAAATACACTCCTTTAACCAGGGCAAGCATGTTCACCACATACATTTGCTAGAGGAATAATTACAAAGCCTAGACTAGTGTGAGAAAACTCACCCATGCTTAGAAATTGGAAACTGGCTCTTTGGGGACTCCTATTTGTGACAAAACTCGCCTCAAAAGTCGTAAACTACTGACTCTTCATGCAGTTCATCAGATGATCATTCATCTTCATCGTCGCGATTAGTTAAAATTGGTAGAAAATCGGCGTAAAAAAAAATCAAGTCCAAATTGAAATTAAGCACTTTGGTAAAATAGTTGCACTGCTAGCACACGCATATGCCGAGTATAAACTGACTATTACAATCGCACGATAGCAGCAAGCAGGAAAATTAAACTCATCATTGCTACCGGTGTTGACCGTTTGGTATAGATATTCTCAAAATAAAACGACATATTATAGGGTAGGTAGCAAATAGTAGAAAAGCAGTATGGAATATGGAACCATTCCAAATGAAATTATATGTATTTCGCCATACACTTACTGGGGTTTCTACACTTTTTTTTAATGTCGTGTTGTCAGACCCGTAGCTAGGGATGGGCGAGGGTGGCTTAGCCTAACCTGGACCGATACCCCTTTCATCGTATTTCACAATGTCCTTCCATGCTTCTTCTTCACATGCATGTCAGAAAGAATTTATAAGTTTATTGATATCTAATAAATTTGCATCTCTTATATCGCAAACGGGAACATTTACTAGGGGCAAGTGAGACGGAACAATGCATTCCCTTCAATTTCAAAATTTTAACTAATAATTCAATTTAAATTATCGATTTCTTTTCAAAGAAAAAATAGTAATTTGTTCTTGCTCAATACGCTATCACCACGTTGATTTGTATATTAGTCATATCAACTTCATACTTATTACTATGAAAATTAGCCCTCTCACCGGTAAAATTAATATTGTTGTTCATTTTTAAAAAAATAGGAAGAAGAGTAAAAATCTTCTCACTTGCTCTCCTCGCAATGAAAGTGCTCTTGAAACCACCACAACAGCTTTTCTCAAAAGTAATACAATTCTGATAGAAGAATTTAGTTATATGTATGAATTCAAGAAGCACCGAATTCTATTCTAACTTTGAACAAAAAAGAAATAAAAAATCTCTAGTTGCAGTTCATGTTTCATTTCTGTTTAACTATTGAAAGTAAAAGTATCATGTTTTACATGTTTGAAACAAGCTCACCCCCACTCACCAATAACCCTTGAACGTCTCCTCAAGAGATCACTCCAAGCTACAGGCCTGCGTGTTGTCAGAGTTTGGCATCTACTTTACCAGAAACACGACCGAAGACACAATTTCCGTTTGCATATTCATATTGGTCTGAAAGAACTCTTTCAAGATAATTTAAAAACGTCAGAAGGAAATATTCTGAACGTGCGAATTGAAAAAAAAAAAGACTAAATAAAAATAGCAATGAAAGCTAAGCAATTTGGAACAAGTAACATATGCACTGGAATATATAAAAACATGAATATTTTCAGTGGTGGTTGTTCAAGAGAATACTCACCCTTCAGTACGTATGATTCTTCCGTCCTCTGAACACTCCAATGTGTGAGCAAATACTGATTAGTTTAAATAAATTCAGGCAAGAACTTTAGAAACTCTAGTGCAGTTTAGAGTCATGCGATTGGTCAGTGTAGGGACACTGAAGACACCTTTCAGCCTTATATTGTTTTTAGTGAAAAGCGTGGAACTACGGGGGAAAAAGGGTGCGACTCAACCGAAATGCGTTAGGGGTCAATCAAGTAATTTTCGAAAACTCACTAAAGATGGGGAAAGCTGTCATAAATTACCGATCTTTCGAACCAGAATGTCCAACCCTTCTGGTAAAATTGATGAGGCTGTGATAGGGATGAAAATGTTAAAACATTTAAGAGAGAAGGGTCGGCATAGAAAGCGTGCAGAGGGATGGGGAACAACAGGGGTGTTGCACATAAACTCGCAAAAACACAATAAAAGGAGCCTGCCTTTAAGAATTGGCCTCAATGAGAGAAACATCCCTCAGATGGTTAAGGGGTTACATAACGGCACGTGTGGAGTTAGCAGGCTGGGGCGCAAGAAGAGAAAGTGAAGAGATCTCCCTTTCAGAAAGTGAAAACCGTCACTCTCTTCACATTTATTGTACTTCCCTTGTTAGTTCTAACACTTTCCCTTCTTGGAGTAAGCACTCTACGAACAAAGGCGGTACCAACTTTACCCTGTGGGTGTATCACTTCGTGGGGCTTCTTTTAAGATATTCAACAATATTCGAAGGGCCACAAAGATTATAGATTATATTGATATTGACGGTATTTATGTGCAACGTGATTATCTTTAAGGATACAATCTAAATGTTGAATTGCATGATTTATTTATATTTCTGGCTATTTTACATCAACGTTTACAGGTTTCGCTTGACCATGAGAAAGAAAGATGTAGTAATAAATTACGGAAGTGCAATTACCGGAATTTGTTTGACGGCACAGAGAACGTCACTGGCATGAAATTTTAAGGGCCTTTGTTGGGTCACTTGCAGCAGAACATATAGTACGAGATTGCGACTATTTTAATCTACTTTATTTACTTGCTTTTCGATCGTTAGGGGTGAAATTTGAAAAGTCAATGAGGCAACGAACGAAATGATGAGTCTGAACCACTGTGCAACGTTCCTCCATCGGGATCAAACTCGATAATCCTTGATTTAAAAGTCACAATGTTAGGTTCTACATTAACATCGAGATCCATCGTGTACCTCCGTGTCAACCATAGCTTCTGAGACACTCATAAGTGAGTATCTCAGAAACTACAACAGCCAGAGGGAGAAAATTTGGGGATTGTTAAATTTAACACACAGCTAAAACACCACCACTAGACCCTGTGAAAGTTCGGCCCCCCAATCCCTGGTTTAACTCCGGCCCTCGGGATTACTTCCCTTCCCTTGCATTTTCCTTTCAATCTCTCCTTCCACCTCACCTTGCGTGCCAAGCGAGCAGATTATATTTGCGCCGGATTACGAAGGGGGGGGGGGGGTTCACATAACATTTATATTTTTAGTCCCTGGTTCGTTACACATGTACAGAAAGTGAAAAAAATATTTTGTTAAAAATGGACAGTTACTTCAGCAAATCATAACATTTCTAGTAGGATTATATGGATTTATTATACGTTGCTATTATTTACATATTTACAAAGCGTTTCCATACTTATGTGCATTTACATAATCAACCAATTTCCTTAATTCAAGCAAAGGTGTACCTATGGCCTAACCATTGGTACTTTCATTAACACAGAGTTAGCCTAACTATCTCTGTAGCCTACCCTCGACTTACTTGATATTCCGACTAGTCTTGCGTTTCCTTACGCAGCATCCTCATTCAGCCCGCTAGGCATTATGATGCGACTCGGCAATATCGTACAAATGCAAATCTTTTGTAATTGGGATTCTTGTTGTTTTTCAAACAGGGGTTACCTTTACCAAATGCTACATATATTTTCCATCATTAGTTTAGCCACCATAAGTGAATTAAACTTTCGAAGTAGGTTCTTTGGCCAAATGATACATTAATTTCAGTCACCAGTCTATCCACCATAAGTGTACTAAAACTAAGACTCTCGAAGCTGTTCATTTGCCAAGTATTACATTTTCTTCTCAATCATTCAGTCTAGCCACCCTGAGTGGACAAGACTTTCGAAGGGTCTTCGTCGTTGTGAAGGTAGTGAAGAACTGTTTTTTTTTTTTCCTAAAGCCCAACTGGCCCTTTTTCATAGTCGGGGTAAACGTCCGTGAACGTGAACCCCGTAGCTTCCCCCAAACCGGGAAGCTAAAAAACAGTGGAATCTAATATCCAGCAAAAATCACAATTCATTAAGCACATACACTTACATGTAATAATATCATAGAAGTACACACATGGCAAACATATTACTTACCACTACACCTTGTAGCTGGCCGGCAATTAATTAATACAATAATACAAAACTAGTAATGGTCAACCCGACCATTACAACTCCTACTTCTTAATTTCTGTCTAGCTTGGGTATTACTTGACCTTTTATTTGAAAGATTGAGGGGCTCCCCGATTTCGCAGTGGTAGTGTCATCTCCTTGTAATCAAGGGGTCTCGTGTTCGATACCCGATGGAGGCTCATAGTGGTTCGGATCCCACTTTAAATTATAGGTCCAGTCCCGATTAGCTTTACAGTGCATAAAGTGGACTTAAAACACCAAATCAATCAATCAATCTTCAAGGATATTCGAATTTCGAAGATTGCACCTGACAAGTTGGATTATGGCACGTAATAATAATAAAATGTAACATTGACGAGTATGAAGCGGAACTCTAGAAGCTGTGAAA
This sequence comes from Lepisma saccharinum, assembly GCF_977018435.1. Taxonomy (NCBI): domain Eukaryota; kingdom Metazoa; phylum Arthropoda; class Insecta; order Zygentoma; family Lepismatidae; genus Lepisma; species Lepisma saccharinum. The sequence continues at coordinate 108,889,579 of NC_139230.1, forward strand.
AACATCTGAATTTTTCAATCACATGTGATTACAAACGCATTTCAATGAGTGTACGTAACTATTAAAGGCCGTACCAAAGATGTGAAAAATACTATACGGCCGTAGGACGGGACAAGCATGCATTTCTTCCCTTGCCCCAACACAATAATCGTCCCTCGTACTTGGCATCAGTCAAAAGAAGAGAAACGTAAACAAGGGGTCTCGTGTTCGATACCCGATGGAGGCACATAGTGGTTCGGATCCCACTATAAAACCAGTCCCAATTAGCCTTACTGTGCATAACGTGGACTCAAGACACCAACTCAATCAAAACTCAAAAGAAGTGAAACGGAATTACTAAAACAAATGGGTTCTAAATCAAAATCTAATGTCCGTGTGCAAAGGCAACAGTTGTCGCTGAGGTTGTATTAACATGTTGCTAGAAAAATTCTGGATTCCTCCCTACTTACACGTTATTTTTTCTTTAAAAAAAAACTGGTCACCGCACCACAATCCAAAGAAAACGAAGCGCATCTGGAGTACGCAATTATGCTTGCAAGGTAAAGCACCCGAAAATATAAATTTTTGTCTGATATTTTTAAATTCCTTTGAAACAATGGCCATGATTATGACAAAAATAAATTGATTTTTTTGCAGGAACAATATTAAGATGATGGAAATAACCTAAACCTGCTTCTCCTAGATCTATTTGAGATTACTTGATACTAGGTTATTTACGTCGCTTTTCTGGCACTTTTGGCTAATCAAGACGGTGAGTATGAGTGATGATTTATGAAATTGATGAAGGGACACTCACAAACAACAATCAACACCAGGCAGGGATCCGAATTCAGGACCCCTGGCATCGTAGCGTACTCTGAAAACCACTACGCAAGGAAGTCCGCTCCTATGCCTACCTGAATTGATATTGGTTTATTTTGGGAATCTCTCACACAGTATGTTGTTACAAGTACAGACTTTTACAAGAAAGTTCTGTTCTCTTTGGTATAATGATACAGCATCTTTTACAAACATACTGTCATCGCATGAATTCCAAAAAAATATATAGTGGCGTGCAAAAATGGGGGCTGGAGGAGATTATTATCCCCCTTTGGCCCAGTAAAAAGAATGTCAAAGCAGAAAAAGGTGGCGAAATGATGACTGACTATTGTATAAATGTATAAGTGCCCCCATTCCGTAAATCCTTGTTACGTCACTGTATCTAGAGTTTTGTCTTTAAACCCAGTTTATGCACAAGATGGCTAATCGGGACTGGGGATTTGCAATTTAAAGTGGAATCCGGACCACTTCTACCTCCACCCTGCATAAAACCCGGGACCCTTTAATTGCAAGGAGGTGACATTACCACTACGTTATCCATCAAAGAAATAAAAGCTAAAACTATCCCACAACTTTTCAAGACATGGAGTGTTCCATTTGGAACAAAGAAATGGAGGAGAAATGGCCGTTCCACTTTCTGATAGGAGAGGAAGCGTGATAATTTACATTGACATTTCTTAACATTTTGAATTTTTTTTTCTCGAAAATGGGACGAGCCCCAATGATTTTTTATTTCCATGTGTTAGTACATGTATTCAGCTATAAGATGGCATACCACGTTTTTTGCTACCCTTCCGCTGTTTTGAGATAAGCCTAAATCTAAAGTTCCCGATTTCGCAATTTTTGAGTGTTTAAATCTGCGTCAATATCCAAGTAATGTGCTATATCAGGTAGCTTGCCCTAATAGTGAGTTTCCATGCCCAGTAAAAAAAAATGGGGTAGTGTTACTTAACCAAGATATTAAGGGCCGAAAACAGGCAAAAACTGCATTTTGAACCCTCTTTGTTGCCGCATAACAATGGAAAGCAACAATACCCCATCAAAACAATTGAATGTATACAAGCAGTCTTATACTAACATTATATCAAAACAAAAGTTCGGGGTGTTGTTGCTTTCCAAAGATACAGCACTCCAAACGTACTCATGTTTCACTTTTCATGAATAGTGGACGGTTTGACCTTGAACTTTGACATTTTCTACAGGGTAGGGAAAATTTTTCCAGCGTCTGAAAATTCCACAAAATTCATTTCTCATGACCTACTTCAACATATAAAAAAATCACGGAGAACAAAAAATACAACTATCCAAATATAACTTTTTGGTTCGAATTTCAAAGTAATGGCTCTTAAACACATTAAAAAACGTTATGTTCTTTCCTATTTCCCTTTGACAACAGACACATTGCAGACATAAAAGAACAATAGATAATGCATTTATGCATTCTCACTTTCATTCAGCTATAATTCTCTTAGGTCACCTTTCGTTACACTTTTCATTGTATTTTATCTCCCTTTTAAAAAAATAAGTTCCCTGAGTAATTTTGCAGCTGACTTGCTAATTAAGAAAGTCATAGAAGTTTTCTTTACTAGTTCGCTCGCACTAGAAACGTTTCTCTAAAAATCCCATCCCGACACCCTTCCTTCAAATACACTACTGTCAAGAGGAACTAATAAATCTTGTTTATGTTCCTAGACAGAAATTGAATAGTTTATTTCAGAAACCCCCCATTTCCACAAATATCGTTTGTGAGAAAACAAAAAAATGCTATTGTCCCATATAATATTTGAGCGCAGTAAAATAAATTGGTCAAAATTAAGTCCCATTGTCCAAAGACATTTACATGGTTTTTGAATGTTTCCGATATTAAGTAGTGGGGGAATTAATATTTTTCCAATTTCACAGTTGTTTTTTTCAGTGAACCACTTCTGTACATTTATTTTGCGCCATTATCAGCGAGATTTTATAATGCTCATTTATTATTATTTTTTGTTTATGGAGGGAGAAAATCGCAACGAATCACAATAAGACTTTATTTGATTCATGAAATAAATGAGCGTGAAGAAAAATGAAAAAGGTTGAAAACACAAATGTATTGTTTTCTTCATAATAATCATTAGCTATTCAAATTATTTGAGCTAAACTTAAGGGGAACAAAAGAAAAAAATCTTCTACGTAATCAGTTAAAAAATTCACATTTTCAGAGAACAAAATAGGTAGTAATCTAACGTACCTAATCTTTCTCCTAGACCAGTGGCGTAGCGCAGTTCTCTGCCCTCCCCTGCAAGTAAAATATTGGGGCCCCCTCAGTGGAAAAGAATGAACATCGAGATGATGCCAGAGTGGGACGGACCAAGCCCGTAGCCAGGCAGGGGCCAGGGGGGCTCAGCCCCCCTAACAGGGTCGCCACCCCCCCCCCCCTGGCACTGCCGCCAGTCCCTTGACATTAGGTAAAACTATTTTGTATTCTAATTTGAGGTGAAGAGCGAAAATTTAGACAGAATATATAATTTTGTTCACAACTTCGTTCGTTCATCTTGTTTATGAGCAGAAGTCTAAGCAGCGGCAAGTGTTTAGAAGATTCTCAAGACTTTAGAATGTTCCTTCATAAGGAGCCTTCTTTATCTGTACCTTCCTTGCCCCTGTTGCAGCCTCTCGTTTAACAGAAATCTGTGACTTTGATGTCATTATCCACATTCCTTCCGCATCTACGTCAAATGTCAACAGATCCCAAGTTTTATTGCTTTGGGCGGGGATGGAATGTACGGTAGGCACTATGATTGAAGTGAATATTGTACATTTTAACATATGATAAATATATTTGTATCATGAAAAATAGTATGGAGAGTGTGTTAAGGGATTGTGTCAGTGGCAGTCATTAGCACTTCAAGAGATGTTTAGAAGATATATAGAAAAAAACTGTAGTATTCGTATGATATTTCTAAATTTTATATTTTAATTTAACTTAATGACCCCCAACACACATAATTTACCTTCATTTAATACTATTGAACTTTTGAAAAATGGACTTGGTTCACAAAGCCCCACCTGATACCCATAAGCCCCCCCTGGAGGTCAGTTCTAGCTACGGGCCTGAGACAGACGCACAATAGTTACCACCCCCCCCCCCCAAAGTTGTAAAATGAATTAACCCTTCCTTCCAATTTTTCGACATCAACTTAGGCTATATATCAGTTTAGTAATTTGTCGAAACTAAATCAGGGTTGTCTGAATCTCTCATAAATAACTGGATGAAGAAATTAGAAATATTTTCTCTTACTTCAACGCGGTGGCAAGGCCAAGATTCTTTTTTTTTAAGGAGGGTGGAGGCTTCACATAGCCAACTATTTTGTTCGTGATCCTTTGTATTTTTTGTTCGAAGCTTTTTTTCTTTAATGTAGGTTACATATAATGCACATATATTTAAAAAAATACTTTTTGGGTAAATTGTTTAAAGGATAGTAAACACTCCTTTTTTGGACTTAGAGGTGGATGCACCTTCAGCCCAAAAAACCATCCTCTGGCTATGTCAGGCCAAGATTCAACGTAAGAGCCTTCACATTACGCTTCTAATACTAATAGTCAGTTATATACTCAAGCAAACTTATCATTTCAGTTACGGGGATTGAACTGGACCTCTACATTGTCAATGGTGACCTAATATCTTCGGGTCAATTGCAATCTGCTGCTAAGAAATAGAGGCGGACTCAAGTCTTGAGAGATAGAAAATTAAGCAGCGACTGGACTTATTCACTGAAAATTTGTCACTCAATGAAATACCTATTGGAGCGATTGGAGAACTTCGAGTACTGCATACGTTGTATACCCTGCGTGGCGGAATGGGGGCTATTGGACCTAAGGGCAAACGGAAAATTGCCCCTGGGCTCAACATCCCGAGTTTTTGGGCCCCTTTGAAGTAAAATGTAATAGGTGTGGACAATGTGGGAAATTTATCTTATTTCAATCTCATACTGAGGCTTGGGAGGCTTGAAAATATTTGGTAGGAAGTTACATTTTAAATATCACGTAATATTACTGGTAATAAAAATGTCATAAATTATCAAGTTTGCTTGTTTAGGTATTGTGTAACAATAAGACATCAACCGGTTGAGCAACTGAATCTTTCTACTCGATTCACAACTGTACTACACTACACTACGCTACTATTACGAAAACCACGTAGGTATAAAGGTATGAGATGAGAGAATCTTCCTACCGATTGCCATCTATGAGCAAGTAACTTAATTCTGATTTTCGGAAGAGACCCATAATGTCAAGTTGCCCGAGCCCCTCTGCTTATTATCGCAGATGTCGTCATATGATATGTTACTGGGAACCAACTTTCTGTTTCGTAAATCCATTTTTTAAATAAGCGACAGTAACTGCTGAATTTCCGGGATTATATAGTGGGACCCCTATAACTCGCCCCCCCCCCCCAGCATTGCGGGGTTTTTGCGGGGGCGGCTGCTACGCCACTGTCCTAGACCAAGTTGAAGCATTCAGCATGTGTTGTTGGCCACAGCAGAATGTTGTAGTAGAAGTTGTCATATTCTCGTGTGTAATCCAGCAACTTACGAATATCGTCCAGTTTCTTCCTGATTATGGGACCTTTCCTGTTGGCTTTTGGTGAATTTAGCTGAAGATAAACTTTGTCAAGCAACAATTCATGCAGTGGCGTGCTCAGGATTTTCTATATACATTTGTTTAGTTGCCAGCCTTCATTTTGCCATCTTTTCCTGCTTTTGATGTTCTTTTATTCTTGAATGCTGGGCATGACCTCCACCAACCCCCCCCCCTTCCCCTTGGGCATGCCACTGAATTCACGACAATGTTAAACACACCACTCCACAGGAGAACACTTGTTCTTGGATACAATGTACGTAGTATTGCCAACTGCACGGAACGTCCGATTGAATCAGTTGGTACCAACTGAGTTACATCTTTACTCTAGAAACCCTCTATGTTGCGGCGCCTGAGGGGTTTCTGCAGTAAACGGATATTTCAAGGCCACTTGCCTTTGTTACGGATGCGGTTATATGAGCGGTTTCTACATCAATTGATGCATCTTGGTAAGGGCTAAATGAAACTGTAAAAATGTCGTTTTGGCCAAAAGTGGTCGATAAGCGGTTTCTTAAATAAACGATTCAATTGTGTACTGAATGAGCTTTCAAATGTTTTTTTCTTTATATAATATTATGATATATTGCAAATGCAGGAAATCAGGTTGATGATTGATGACCTTGACAGCAAGCGCACGCAGGAAACAGCAAAGGTGTTGTATATAGTATTTCGGCAATGGAAACCTGGGGCTGACGCGACCCTCATAAAACTGTCATCACTAAACTTGTCCCTTTGCCAACCATTCCCCCCGAAAGACATCTCGTCTGTCCTTCCACTGCCTTTGTCGCCCGCTTCAAGCGAAAAAGGACTGGGATAATCGCAAGCTGAGGATGAACGATGAAGCAATGAAAAACATCATTAAATAGACACAAATCCAATACCTCCCCCAGGATTCCAACATGACAGAGAACCTCTGGCGTCGAAGCCTGCTACACTCATGACATCGTAACGGAGGCGGAAAAATAATCAACCTGTTCAAATTTTATATTATAATTTTCAATGTATGTTGTATATTGTTTTGATCATTTAGAAACAATGCAAATTATTTTTTAAAAAATAACACACGGACTTCAGACGTTTGTGAAGCAATGGAACTACAGTACTTTTGTCTTATTCGAAGTTTAGCATGTTGCTTGGAATATAAATTAGTAACAAACTTTGAGACGAAAATGCGTAGTTTAGAAGAGTAGAGAGGTAAACCCCCATTTTGTAACAACGAATGGTTTAAATGTACTGTAAGCACTGGCGTACGCAGGATTTTTTTTTCGGGAGGGGCTGGAAATTAATAACTGGATGCTTTCAGTGGCGCAAACTCGTAGGGATAATTTGTCGTGTTATTACTATTATATTTGTTATTATGTATTTGCGTATTGAAATCAGTAAATAACAGATTGAAAATAGCGAGTATGATGCATTAATATCATAATACATGGAAAGGAGAATTTCAGATATTTTCTTAACTTAGAACCAAATGTTATAAAGAATGGCAACTGCGGGTCATTTTATGGGGCTTGCATAGAAAGTGTGAGGCGCTACCCCCACACCCCCTATACGCCTTCATGGCATAGTGCTATGCACAGGGGAACACTTTACCTTTACCTTTTTTTTTTTGCATTTACCACTCCGGCTTTTTCCGAGTATTTACAGTCAACAATGTCAAGAAAAAGTCAAGAAATCAACAAGTAGGTCAAGAAAGTCCAGAAGAAATTATTCTTGTAGTCAAGAATTGTTGTCTATCACTAAGGACGAGAGGGCCTCACAATGGCGCAGTGGTAGCGTCCTCGCCTTGTAATCAAGGGGTCCCGGGTTAGATATCCGGTGGAGGCACGTAGTGGTTTGGATCCCACTTTAAACTGTAGGTCCAGTCCAGATTAGCCTTACTGTGCAAAAAGTGGACTTAAAACACCAAATCAATCCAATCCAAGTAGCCTTATAATCAAGACGTCCCGGGTTCGATACCCACTGGAGGCACATAGTGGTTCGGATTCTACTTTAAACTGTAGGTCCAGTCCCGATTAACCTTACTGTGTATAAAGTGAACTTAAAAGACCAACCCAGTCAATCAGTCAACTAAGGTCGAGAAAGGTCTAGTACTAAAGTGTGGAAGAAAAGTTTCAGAGTGAAGGGTAATGTGCCTAATGTGTTGCTGAGAAATATGCTGTGCAGCCTGGTACGACGCTCATCGGAAATGGTGTTACCTCGGGACCGAAGTCCCTTTCTTTTATCTTGTTTCTTCCGAACCAGTGATGGATAATTTTGGATGAAATGTTCTGGTATTTTATTTACTTTTGGAGAAACGTTCCTTGTGCAATTTGTGATGTAAAATTGCACTTCTTAACTGCATTTGCTACTTTGCTGGTGCATGAACGATGCGTAATGATAGCATGTTAAGTATGTGTATTCTCGGTGAGCGATAAGTGTATTTGGGAGGGGTGGCGTAGTGTTCATATCAGTGGCAACGCCAAGGGGTGGCCAGGGTTGGCCACAAACCGCCAGACACACGTCTACCTCCTCTCCCCCCCACCCCCCCCCCCACTTTTCCTGACTCAAAACTCGCAGCGTAGATCAAAGTAACTTTAAGAAAACCGTGATGTAATTGCTACCATAGACTGGAAGCTCGGTATTTGATGTAGATATGATAGCAGATCAGTAATGTACTCTAAATTCAGCAAATTTGTTTGTGCTTACTCCTCTCGCAATACAAACCTTTGTAAGGGAACCTCCTATTACTTTGAAAGTATTAGTACAGCAATACATTAATATTGTTGTCTCTTTGCTCACTGCTCTCACAATACAAATGTTTCTGACTCATATCAACTTAATATGCATTACTTGCCCTATTATTGCTGAAACAAAGAATACCGTTATTTATTTATTTGTTCGTGCACGTACAATAATAATGATGGTGATCCTTAACCGGAGTATGTTTTTATGTATTATTTGCCTTGAACTCCCTGGAAATCAAAATAGATCGGCTAATATGTCTCATTGCAACGTTTCACTCCCATGAAAAAAATATATTCAGACACCCTTCCCTCCCCTCCCGTCTATCGTTCGCATCAGTAAACTTTCGGTCCACCTAATGGATATGCAGCTCCTCCCAAATGAAGTAAAAGTAGCTAGTTTGAAGTGGATGTCATGTTGTTGTTGCACTAAAAACAGTGGAAGAATATTAAATATAATTGTGAAAATATGGAAAGATTAAATTCAAATAAATAATAAATTCTATGGAGCAAAAATGTCCACTGTGGCAATGGCCGAGAATATGTGGAGCCCTATCCTCTGTCTCATGTGCGTCTGGGGCACGTTTCAATGCACCGGGGATGTATTTACACATATCCCACAGTCCTGCATGAAGGTAGAGAAGCCAAAAAAATAGACTTTTTACTATATTTTTTGTGCTCCTTCCCCTTCACTTGCCGTTCTGGTCCTCTCTTGGCCGCTCTGGTAATTTATTCCTGACTTAGCCACTGGTTCATGTGGTTTGAAAACTGTTAGTCCTCTTTACAATTTTAATGTTTAACTACCAAAATTTAATTGAACCTTTCTCTTAGTCACTTTAATTACCTTGGTGCTTGTTACAATCCAACCATAACATTCATATCGATCACCTTTGGAGTCTCAGATACTCAAACAGCTATCTTCTTTCCTTGTATTATTTGAATTACCCTTAATACAATAAATGGTTACATTGTCTTAGACACCTTACATCATATTATCTTAATATGCTTCCGAATATTTGATTACATGACATTATGCCTTCTGGCATCGATCCTGTTATTGATTTAAGAATTGGGGAGCGAGTGGGGGGGAGGACTTCGTAAGCTCATGCAACTAGCATCACAGTGTTTGCAATAGTTACTACAACTTTGGAAAATAGAATTGACATTGTCGTATCATTGGAGATGAATAGCGGACAACCAATGTGTAGAGGCTATAGGTAATAGGAAATTACTTTCTCTTAGCGTAATCCAGTTTCAAGAAGACAGAATGAGAGTGTAAAATCTAAAATCAAGTCTTAATTTAAGATCTGTCATTGGTTCTTATACGAGGGTCCATAAGAAGGGATTTTCTTCTCATCGGACACCTTGAGGCGTAGTGGTAATGTTGTCGCCTTGTAATAAAGGGGTCCCCGGTTCGATACCCAGTGGAGGCACATAGTTGTTCGAATCCCACTTTAATCCAGTCCCGATTAGCCATATTGTGTATAAAGTGGACTTAAAACTCAAATGCAATCAAAACAATCAATCAAAAGCAGGGAATGGTGGCTAAGATGAGAATAACTGACAAAAGAACTGAGAGTCTTGTTTATCTCTTTATGTACGAGACTTTCGTGCATTGACATGCAGCTCATCCATTTTATCTGTGAACTGGTAACTAACTAACTAACTAACTCTCTAGCCTTCTTAAACCCGAAGGTTTATGGCTGCAGCAACACAAGCCTTCTATCTGTCTCTATCCTGGGCAAGATCAATCTTTCCCATCCTTACCGATTTCCTTTAGGTCCATCGCAACGTTATCCCTCCATCTTCGTCTTGGCCTTCCTACTGGTCTCTTACCATCAGGTTTCCCAAACAGTTTCCCAATTGCCTATCTGTGAACTAGTAGACATGCCAAAAATCCACTTAGTTAGCATTGAGTTGATCATTCCTCTGCCATCCCCACAACTGTTCTTGGAGCGCATCACGGACGGCTCCATCGTCATATCTGACAAGATCCCAGACCAAACCTTTTCTGATCGTGTTACTGTGGTTTGAATTGTTGTCTTAAGTTTACTTTATGCACAGATAGACAATCGGGACTGGACCTACAGTTTATAGTGGGCTCCAAACCACTGAGAAATGTGCCTCCACCGGGCATTGAATACAGAACCCCTTGATTACAAGGGCGTTTTATTGTGAAATAACCTTTTCGGACCAAGTCAATATGTTCCTTTGAAGCTATCTTCTATTTTTGACAAAATATATTATCTCCTGCACTCAGGGACGCTAAACTATATCCTGTAAGTACTGCATGCAGTGATAAAAGCAATTGAACCCATAAATGACATTCTATGAGAAAGAACAAATGTAAAAAATCTAGTATTATAGAAGAGAATTACCACAAAACTTCATGTAAAACATGTTTCCACGAGCTCCGCACTTCCAAATCGGCGCGGAAAAAAATACTTAAAATTTCTAGCTCATCTAGCACCTAAACAGCGCATCCTAGAAGAAAAATGCACAGAACCTTTTTATAGAGATTTGTATGTAGATTAATTTTTGTTATAACCTCTTTTGCTCTAAATGCTTTCCAAGTTAGATATTTGGAAAAAAAACTTATTTTGAGGGCCAATTTCCAAGATGGCGGCCAAATCTGGGGTGGTACAGGCGTGCAAAATTAATATATTGTTAAGAACCATTTTATGAAGATAATAAAATTTGTTCCAGCTTTCCCTGTTTTTTTCCTTATTGGACCCCCTTGTTGACTGTAGCAGAGAATCTGACAGAACGATATTCCTGATTTTAAATTTCGTTCAATTCACGTACGTTGCTTAACGTGTTTGATACCTTTACGTTACATATTTTATAAGTTTTATTAAGAGATATTTATATCTTGGAGGCTATCCTTCCTTGTCTGTCAGTAGCGTATTAAACATTTTGTCGTTTTACAATAGAAAAAATGTTAGTGGCACCGGCATGTGATTCATGGCTGTAAGCATACAGGATAAAAGTGGTATATTTTGAGGGCTCGTACTGTCAAAATAAGACCTCAACGAACAAAATGTTATCGAAAAATTTCGTTCACATTGATGTCGTTTACATGCTGTGGAAGGATGTCGGTGTTTCACAACGACACCCTGTGTTAGTGTATATCCATATACGTATATAAATATAAATGTGTTTGCTATTATATCTTTACCAATGCTCTAAGTGTATTCGGGGAGTTGTATTCCCCTCCTCAATAGAATATTTTATGCAAAGAATACCCCCAAGGCTAGAACAACTTCTCTCACCTAACAATTTTTCAGTACGAGCGCTGATCTTTACACATGGTATCGAACAAATATGAATATTTCAGTTAGTATGGTATAGTTGCGTATTTGTAGAACACAATGTAGCTTAGCTCTCCTATAATATTTCTCTCTCACCTTTCTCGCTCACCAAGGCCGATGACGCCCCCCCCCCCCCCCCCCGAAAATCAACAACTGTTATTTTTAACGTTTGAATATCGCGGAAACTATTAGTTTTCTGATTTTGAAATTTAGAATACTGAAACACCTCCTGAACATGAACATGATGCATTATATATTCGTATATTCTCGATTGACCCTTGATAATCTTCATTAGATAACATGTCCTCGTTGGCACGCCCGATCCTTCTTTCAGGTAAATAACGGAATCAATTACAGATACAGAGATAACATTCTATGAACTAAAAATAGTATCACTTTCTACAATAGGATATAATATATAGACCTGCTCGTCTGTCTATCTGAAATGAGAGTTAAATATTGATATTTCCGATTGATAAAGGCCTGTGGAGTATCGCGTTTACCTTGTAAATGCTGCTGCAACTTGTTTAGCATCTACTGTCACAGTAGGGCGTAATTTTTAGAATTACTAAAAATATATGCTTTTGGCTTCCTGATTTGTCGGCAGAATAGTAAGAACAATTAAATCCTAAACACGAAAACGATATAGAACACGAAGAAATGGAAGTGTACAGTGTACGAGTTACAGAGGCCTAACTACAAACTTAGAGACCCCTGCCAATGTTTCAAGATAGGTCCCCAATTGATTTGTACAAATTGTTCGCAAATTGAAAGATCGTTGAATTTTCAACACTTACGTGCAAAAGAGATGTTCTGAATTGATTTCTATGCCACGCATATGAAAAATACATTACTGAAAATATAATATATCCAAAAATAGATTATATTAATTTCAATTTTCCGGAAAACTGGATGAAGGAAAGTGATTTTCCTCTGTAAGATATTAGAACTCATGCGCTATGTATTTAATTGAATGGTTAAAAATGGTTTATTGGAAGGAAGGGAGGGAAGAAAGAAACATAAATAGCGAGAGAAAAGCGGGTTGGCTCACTTCATATCACGACCCCTGACTCTTGTCATTCCATCCATCCTGCAGTTACGCCCCTAATGAGCTACGAATCAAGCGTTGAAACCAGTGGTAAGTTATGAATGTTTTTGTCCTCTTTGGTGTGTCATCCAATTGAATAATTCATATGCGTCTGAGTGAAAAGCAAAGAAAAACAAAGAAGGGTATAAAAGGGAAAATGATTTTAAAAATCATGGTACAGATTACAAAGCGAAGTAAAACTGGAAAATTGTCATTCTTAGTGATTTCGTCGACATGACCAAAAGGCAAACCTGAAAGGGCATGGACTCGGTGGAAGCTTTCTTCCCAGAAGCGAGGGGGAATTATAGTAAACACATGTCCACGGTGCACCCTGGGAGGTCTTTGTCCTCTGCGTGGAGAGGAGGTGGGGGCGGTAGAGAAGTACTGTGACGAGCATGCGACATTCAGTCCGAGTACTTCACCCCCTCTCGCCCCGGACCCTTGGCAGGCTTTCGTGACCTTGAGGAGAGCCGAGTGTGAAATCCGAGATGTGTTACTTATGCCTACAGACCGTTAATATAGGGACATTTGTGTGAGTGTGTATATCGCTACAGGCACCAGACCTACGTTCCGAGCCACGCCTGGGAAAAGGACCACAGACTGAGAAAGCATTGGGATGCTTGAATATATTGTCGAGACGATCCGAGGACGTCCTCGCATCTACGGTCGGCAAAAAATGTCCTCGGACTGCTGATGTGTTAACACATGGAAGTCCTCGTTTACACGGGTAAACCAACGCACACACACACACACACACACACACACACACATATACATATACACACACATGTATATGTAAGCAATGACAATATTAGAGGAAAGGGTCTAAATATAGGCCCCCTTTTTATGTTGTCATTTTCGGAGGAAAAAAATTGATATATCAAGCACCTGCCTTGAAAATGCATATCTATGAAATATATACTTAAATGTAATAGGATCCTAAAGTATAGAAGGTCTCCATTTTTTTTAAAAAAAAAGCAATTTCTAAAAAAGGGTAAAATGATGTGTTTCAAAATTGTGGTCTAAATATGGGCTACTAGTGGCAATATCACAAACAGCAATTAAAATTTTAAAAAACAGTCATATACCACTAGAACATTATAAATTCATATTTATGAATAGTCTGTTGTTTCAGAATGGGAAAAATCGAAATTAAGAAAAACATACCAATATTTGTTGAAAATGTGATCTTAACATTAGACCTCATGTCATAGCCCATATTTAGATCATCACGCTATTTTTCTTCTTCAATTTATTTTCGCTCTCTGTGGTACATATTTCACAAACAAATCATGGTATTATAAAAGGCCACATTTGTTTTATGTACCGCTAATATCATAACCTATACAAAGCAGATGAGAATTCAGAAAAAGGTGAATTAAAACATAAATGCAAAAGGTTTTCAGAGGTCGGAATTGTATAACAGCATCCAACGCCGAAACTAACCACCACTTTCTCTTGCGATATGGTGCCACAACCTTTGTCCTTGACAGATAACCAGTTCCAAAAGCCTCTGCCAGGCTGTAGCACCCGGAAGTGCTGATTACTCCAAAACCCATATTTAAATCTTCACCCATATTTAGACCTACTCCTCTATTATAACTTGGAGAGGATGTGATTTGCGAGTGGGACAAGCATGGGAATTTAACGAAGTTTCCTTGCGAATCATCAATTATGTATGCATGTGTACATGTATTTACTGACTACAGCGTTGACACAAAATAATACATATCAGGTAAAAACTGTCGAAATTTAAAAAGAGGAAGTGCTACTTCCCCCCCTCGCCGCCTTTTCTACATTTTATTCAAATCGGATGCGGTAGGCAGGCACGTATCTAGTATATATTTCGGAGGGAGGTCCTCACCTAATGTCTCAAAATAATAATAATGTTAAGTTAAAATAAGTACGGTTACATTAATTGACATATTCAAATTAATTAATATATTTTTATTATATGAATAGGTAAAAAGGCGGTATAACGATAGTGAGATAACATCATGAATTCATTATCTAGCTTACGTGTAGTTACCAGGGTGGCTACAAACAAGCAGAAATGAAATTCCCTGACTTTTCCAGGTTTTCCAGGACAAAATATACATTTTTCCCTGACAATTACAAACTAAACTAAATCAATGTTTTTGCAAATGGAAATAATAAACTCATACAGATCCACATATGGTTTTGTTAAGTACCAATATTATCTTCTATGAAATTGACTTAATTTCTCTATTCTCTAAGATTTGAATTCAAACAGCAAAATAGTGAATTTGGAATGTTATTACAATTCACAAGCTAGGGAAGGATTACCGAATTTTGTCATACGCAGTAAGTTTAAAATAAAATACTTGATTATTTTTAAAGTTACGACTAAATGAGATAACAGTGAAGAGTGATTGATTAAGAAATACAATTTGTAATTTATCAGTCTCCTTATACATTCTCGGTATTATATGTTGATATTTCCACTGAGGTTTGGAACCCTCTGCTTGCAAGAACCATGAGTGCGGACTCATTTTTCAATGCATAAAGCTACTTCTCTCTTCTCTGTAAAGCAAACAACTTAACTCTTGCATATAAGTGAAACAATTGAATCGAACAAAATAAAGTGTCATATTTCCTTACATTATCAATGGGATTTCTGCTTCAGTACAGTATATCCAAGTGAAGTACTGTGAAACTGACAACATGCAGTTATACCATTAATGCTGAGGAAAAGGGTATGTAGGTATTAGAAATTTAACGCAAGGAATTTATAGAATTGCATTGTATAGGTACCTGATTTAGCTAACCACACATTAAAACAGGAACACACTAATAATAAAAGCTTCTGAAAGTTCATATTCGAGGGGCATCCTGAAAAAAGCTCCAATGGTGCTTATATGCAGCACTAGTGGTCAGAGATAGACACACACACACATGCAGGAAGGAAGAAGTGGCATGTAGCTGTAATCTGGTACATTTGCAATGCAGTCATTTTAGGGCAGTTCTAGGTTAAAGATTGCAGCTCTCATACAGTCTCCCACAGACTGCGATGTAGCCTACATTGCACGCTCAGAATTTGGCACAGCAATCGTGTGAGGTGTGCAGACCGGATGTCGTGAGTGATAGTATGGTCAGACGATGGTGCAGACTATTCACGGAAGGCCAATCGAATGTGCACAACCCCATACAGCTGAGTACACACGAGCCCTTTGCATCACTTCAGGTGAGATATCTTGGACCACTCCCTGTACAGCCCTGGCCTTGAATGTACCGACTTTAATCTCTTTGTTTAACTGAAGAGGTTTCTGGCAGGGCAAGGATTTGACAGCTACACTGTGGTAGAGATAGTTCCAGTCTTTGCTGTCAGACACATATACCATTGGCATACAAAATTTAGTGCCATCCTATGACAAATGCCAGAACAAGGGTGGTGAATATGCCGAAAATTAGGTTAGGACTCATTGTTACTAATGCAATAAATTACAACTGATATTGATGTTTCATTTATGCCTAATCGGTAGGGACCTTGATATTTTGTTATTCTTTTCAAATTGTTTATTTTCTTATTTTTTATTTTTTACTATACGGTGTTATTTTCCCCAAAATTCACATTTTCATTTTACCGCATTTTCTAGCAAATATCTGATATTATACCTTCATGGTGTTTTTAAACTACTGTTTCAAATTGTAAGTCACATGGCCTACGCCTCTTTGTTAGAGTTTGATATCTTGAAAGTTATTTTGGGAAAGTTATTTTCCATACCCCTTTCTTTAATTTTAAGGTAAGGATTTTAGATATTAGAATTTTCCCCGTATATACTGAAGGGTGTATAATGACCATAAGTGGCGATGCACCGAAAAAATTTAAATCAATCAATCTCACGTGACAGATACCGATATATTATGGCACCAAAAATTGGCATTATCTTATTTTTTACTTGTCAGTGTTACGTTTCCCAAAATTCGAGTTTTTGTTTTAGAACATTTATCTGCCAAATATACCGAAATTTAATACGCCATTGTGCTTTTAAACTATTATTTTAAATTGTAGGTCACATGGTCTACGTATTTTCGTGACAGTTTGATATGTTGGAACAGATTTTTGAGGAAGTAAAAGTAAAGTGCTCCCCTGCACTTTCCCATGAAGGTGTATAGGGGTGTGGAGTTAGGGCCCCACACTTTCTTCATCACGGCTGAAGGTGGGGATGATGTATCAGCACCATGCTCCTGGCTACCTTTATCCCTCAAAGTTTCCTCAAGGTACCAGCTTCATATGATGCTGGGTGGGTGCCGGAGCAGTTTGAATGGGTGGAAAACATCCCGGTTCTCCCCAGCAGGGTCTCTTTCATAGTAGTCAGACGCCCTAATGACTGAGCTTCATTATTACTCGCTCGACAAATACTGAAGATGTGGCTCATGTGTGACGGTAGATACGCACTCGATCTCATGTTAGAAGCGTACCACTTTGCTCTGTGATGCAAATAGTTTTGATAGAAGTTGAAAAAATCGTGGGAAATACATGATTTAATGTGGCTGTCGGAATTATTCCATGTACGTATAACTCTATAGTTTACTCTTGAGTAAAATGTTGGAAAACTGGCATGTTCTATGTACACAAACATGGCCTAGAAAAGAAAAGAATGTTGGATTTCATGGAATTTTTCGTTGTTTTAGGACATTTCTTTTAAAAAAATCGCTAAAAACGCCAACAATTTGCATTTTATGCCAAATTTGCATTATTTCGATATTTTGAACAGGCGAAAAATGTGTCCAGACATCACTGCACATTCCTAAACATATCTTCGCAGCAATTACCATTTTTCACGGTTTTGGCATTTGCGAAAAATCAATGTCCCTACTAATCAGAAATTACTTTCTGTCCACCCCTCGTATAAATCAGTAGACGGAAAGTGAAAATTTTGCAGGGCTGACAGAGAAAAGTGAATTCTTGAAGAAAGTGATTTTCTTTAATGATTGGAGTAAGTATGATATAAAAACATTTACATATTTATTATTAGTATTTTATTTCATAATATTGGACATTAACCTTACTCAGCGAGAGATTAATGACCATCTCTCACGAGTTTAAACAGACAGGACAGAGAGTGGCGTTAATTTCATTGCAATACTAGTGTTGCAGTAAATTTGAGGTTGCCAATTTTTATAACATTCACCAATGCAAATTTATGTTTCACTTTTTCGTGATAGTATTCAATATATATCCCGTTTGGTTGGATTCTTCTTGATATCTAAGAATAGTGCAATGTCATTGTAAACGTATGTTAACTTGTGCGAAACCAGTAATACGTCAGGATGATGAAGGAAAACTTTCGTAAGCACTGCTACATTAAATAAGGGGAAGTGAGCCAGAAGAGTAATAAAATTCCAGCAGCATATTTGCAGTCTAAAGCTCTTCTTGTTTATGCATACGATTTTTGTTGGATGTTGCAGTCCATGCAATTTCTGTCGCTTTTCACGGCGACATTCGCCAAACTCCACCATCCTCTTAAAGGGTTATTGCAATTGCAATTAATATGCTTTATATTACTTCGCTTTTAGTGCCACTTTTGGCTAATTTTCAAAGATGGGGATGAGTGATGATATGATGGAATTGATGAATGGACACCCACAAACATCCATGCCTAAGATGGAATTCGAACCTGGGACCCCTGGCATCGTGGCACGATGTGCTAACCACTTCACCACGAGGACTGGCTCTTAAAGAGTTAATTTTGATAACAATTATATTGAGAACCAGACAATCAAACAATTTCCAAATGTACATGAGCACAGAGAAACAATTTTATATATATTTCTATGTGTGTCGAGACACGGTCTAGTTGCCTGTGGAGTCACGGCTGGCAAGAGTATAGAATATCTCTCAGAATCAACTGTCAGTGATCTACACCTAAGGCTTCAAAATTCTTCACACATTTTGCTATGTTTCTATGACAGAAAGTCTGCATGTGAAAAAAAAAAAAAAAAAAAAAAACAGTGTATATTTTAGCTTTGTACTGGAATATGTCAACTGTCAACAATACAACTAATTAAATAAAACAGCCAATTCCACTGGTTCTAGTTAAGACAATTACACACTGGTAAATAGCAAATTTGAAAAATAGCTCATGTAATGCAGTATGATATGCTAGAGGCTATGGAATGAGTCCTGTTTCATGCATTTTTCAGTTGGCTTCCCTTTATTTTTATTTGAATATTTATATCACATTATAAATGGAACCGCAGTGGTGTACTATCTGTGACAAAAATATTGAGCCCTCAGTTTGCGTGCTTATAAAATTGTACTCTAAGGGAGGAAAAAAGTCAAATATGCCTCATTGGAAAGCTGCAAGTGTCTGTTTTTAAACAAAAGCAAGACAAAGTGATTTTAACTCTTATCTGTTTTCTATTCAGACAAAAATGTTCATAAAAGTGTAGTTTTTTCGGGCATTTTGAACATAAGTAGAATTCAATTTTGTGTAGCTTCGTGTAGAACCATCATAAAAATGTGATTTTTTTTTTTTTTTGGTGATTGAAGCTTGTTGATGTGGAAATATCTCAGCCAAATATAATGGTACTATCATCTGTGGAACAGTCACAAATAATGATTAATTATGATGTTGCAATCATGGTAAAGGTCAGCCCAATGGTCATGAAATGCATGTCAAAATGATGGCCGTGGATTAAAAATTAAAATTTCCACATCTCATTGTTGCACACTCTGCAAACTGCAAAAAACAGAGAGAATTGTTTTTCTTATTGTTTTCGGTAACGCGTCTGACTACCATGCTAAAGGTCCCGGGTTCGATCCCCGGCCGGTTCAAATCCGGGAACTTTTCTAACGATGGAAGCAGCCCCGGCGCCCACCCAGCGTCGAATAACATGGGTACCTTGGAGAAACCCTGGGGAGTAAAGGCGGTCAGGGGCGTGATGCTGATCACATCACTCCCACTCACGACCGGATCAAGAAAGTGTGGGGCGTTACCCTCACACCCCCTATACGCCTTCATGGCATGGTGCTAAGCACAGGGGAGCACTTTACCTTTACCTTTTTTTTATTGTTTTTCTTGGCAACCGGTTCCCTCGCAATTCACATCGTTGCTAAGAACGCACGTAGAGCAAGTGAACATTGTTGCCAAGCATTGCTGCTTTCCCTTTAAACTCCGCATCCAAGCAGCTTTGACAGGGGAAATGAGCCAAAACAATGTGTTGCACAAAGGAAAGCCTTGTGGAGATGCCGAAATTTTCTTTTGTCACTTCTGTGTTTACATTCCTGCCATGAATTATTGAGTGAAATCCCACAAACCATAATAATTCTTATGCAGTCGGTCTCTCACAAGTTCGTGAGTTTGTTCGTACGCACAGTATTGAGTGATGGCGGTTCTGTCAAGTGATTTTTTTGTTGCATGAAAATGGCAAGATGGTAATATCATAGTGGTGCAAAAGAAATGATAGTGTCAAGAGATATTTCGACCAGGAGAATGGGCACATCTCCAGACATAAACCAATGTGTCAAGTGCACGGTGGAGTGCTTGGGGGTTACATCAGCACAGTGAAAAAGGTATGTAAAGAAAAAAGGAAGAACAAAAAATTTGCATCGACCCAATATTTTATTGGGCAAGTTCTTGCAAGGTGTGGTGAGAAAAGAAATACACAACTTTAATTTCAATTATTCAGTTCAACAGAATCCATTATGAACAGCATTTTATACTTTTACCTTTCACTCATTATATTTATTGAAAATTTATTAATGTTTTTAGTCCATCTGTCTCTCTTTAAGAACCCACAACTCCTTGCTTATGACAATAGTTGCAGCTGTGAAACAGACCAAAATATAAAAGCAATATTTCAGGTAAAATGTATAGCAACACGTTAAATGCTGAAACTACCACCACTACTTGACACTATGATTAAGTGAATTTTGTGAGATAAACACAATTTACATGCATTTTTGCTCGAAATATATTTTAAAATATTAGTTGGCGTGAAGGCTTCAAATGCGCAATTTTTTAAATATAATTTTTATGCGTTGCTATCGCTAGAACGCACCTCGCTCTGGTCCCCTTTCTTATGAAATCGCTGCACACAGCAGGTGTGTTATTATTGTATACAGAAAGAAGACTGGATCTCTCATCGACTTCATTCAAATCGTCCTCATCAAACATCGTTGCACTCAATATATCTGTTTAATGTGCGGCATAAAATAATACTGGGAAAATGATGTTCATATAAAGCTGAGTTGACTTGTTTCTCTCTTTAAGTCCACTTTATGCACAGGTAGGCTAATCAGGACTGAACTTACAGTTTAAAGTGGGATCCAAACCACTATGGACCTTCGCCGGGTATCAAAGGAGACAACATTCATATGAAGATAAAAGCTAGAAAAAATGAAAAAAAAAGCAGTACAGCAGTACTCCATTTGCAATATGAAAAATATTACATTCATTATTTTATGCTGCGACAATACTTTAAATCGGCTTGACGGAACGCACTTGCACGATTCTTGCAGCGAAGTGCAGTGAAGCAGCAATGCTGTGGAACTTGCATGCGGGCCTGCATAGACTGAGATTGGCTGCACCCTGCCATAGGTCATGCGGCCGTTTACCATATTAGGAGTGCGAAAGAATAATTAATATCGAACCACATTTGAGGTACACACACCAAACTTCTGGATTTTGATCAAATGCGTTATATCAACAGTTTCTTGCAATTTCATTTAATTTGTAATTATGCATTTCAAGTTTGCAAGTTTCCCTAAAATGTCAATTTTTGAAGTATCTAGTAAAAATATGCATTTGATTTTTCTCTACAGGTGCAAAAATAATCAAACTTCAAGTACACAAAATGTCAAGATTATATTTACAGTCGATTATGAACTGAATGGTGTAATTGGAAAAAAAAACTACACTTTTCAGTGAATTTTTCATTATAGTACGAAAACAAAGTTAAGATTAATTTTCAGATAACGATTATTGAAAAGTAGATATTTGAAGCTTTCCAATTAGGTATATTTGACTTTTTCCCTTACACGGAGTACAATTTCGCAAGTGCTTAAACCGAGGGCTCAAAATTTTTGTCATGGATAGTAGTGAATAGGCCATCTGATTGCCACGTGGGGGACCTGGGTTCAAATTCCTGGGGTGGGTGATCTGTCAGAATTTTTCTGGCCTTATCCAGACATAAAGTGGCTCCGGGGCTCACCCAGCCTCAAATCAATGGGTACCTGGGGACAACACTGGGGGTAAAGGCAGCCAGAGCATGGTGCAGATCACAGCACCTCCAAGATGGGCAAGATTGAGAATATATGGGGCCTTAACCCTGCATCCCTTAAAATGTGCCTTCATGGTCCAGTGCTATATGCACGAGGAACTTTACCTTATCTTACTTGTTATAACTAACAGAATGAGTATAGAGTAAAGTGAAAAGTCATGTTATCCAATATAACTTCGTCTCGCAGCATGTTATTTCTCCTAAAATGAACTTTTAGCACATGCAGCACTAAAAGTGATACAAAGGTATACTATATGAACAAAAGTTACTTGTCTTTATGGGCTTTAAAGAAATTGATTGAATTATTATACATCCTATATATACATTGAGAGGGCTTAATGTAATGTCATGAGCCGGAAGTAAAATGCTATGTCATCACAAAAACTCCAGCCATCTCGCGGGTGACGAAAGGTCACAGAGAGGGGTCTTAAGAGAGCGAGCAAGGCAAGCGGTTGGGCTAAGTGGTTCGACTTGTGAAGTGTGTTCCTGCGAAAGTTTGGCAGTGCCCAAAGTACACACCGCCAATGGATGACACGGCACCGACGCAACCCAACCAATGGACCAGATCAGGTACAGTGATGACACTAGTAATTTAAGTATCAGTGTTTAGTTGTTCAAATCTGGCTCGAGCATATTCACCCCCTCACCCGTTTGGCCCATGTACAATAAATAGGTGAAGGACTAAGGAGCATTAATTATTCCACTTTCTCACATTTAAACTAGGAATGGCCAAATCTCGATTCTTTAAAATCCGCAATCCATATAGTAAAAACTGAGAATTCGGATTTTGGAGGGAATCTGGAGTTAAGATAATCTGGATTTCAGAGGGTATTTGTGATCAGTGTTGTTGCAGTTGTATTGTACAAATTTCTTTGTTTCAGCCAAACATGCCCATTGCTCGATGGCTCCTTATCTGTCATAGCAGTTGCACAAGAGCGATATTTTGATAGATTGGACAAGTTCGCACTTCAGTTAAATGCGCAAGCACTTTCTGACCCCAAAAGAATATAATCATTTGCATCTGCTTCCTGACATTACATGCTTCGGAGCTCAAACAATGAAATTGTATACAACACAAAATGTCATATATATTTCTTTCTGCTTTCAATCAAACTATCCTTGCTCTCATGCATGGGTAGCACGGGGAAGAAGGTGCAAAGGAGTTTTTCAGCATCCCTTAACCTTTTAAGTCAAGATTGATCATATGCTGATCGATGGCATTTTTCGCCACAGTCCCGATCGATCATGTGCTGATCAATGGAACAGAACCTTTTTTCGTCACCTTGCAACACTGTTCATTTCGTATGCTCATGACTCGAAGTGCGTGGAACTTGAAACCAAGAGTCGATATTCATCGACAGTGATGCTGGTGCTCTTCAACTCCCTCATGACATCAGCAGCAGCTGCTAAATTTACATCTCCTCTTTGTCGGCGCAGTAAAAGAGACATTGAATGACAAAGCTCACACAAGTGAGTTGGTGCCATTGTAAATGCTTGTTTACAATCTCATGCCTTGCAGGAAAGCCAAGTATGAGGAAATCTTTTGTCTATTGTTTTCCTTCTCAACGTGCCGAAGCAGGTCATGGTTGGAGGGGGAGGGAGCAATGTTGTCAAAAGTGTTTGCGGCGATAACTTTTCAGGGGGTGAAATGGACTTTGCACAATGCTTGCTTCAGAAGACAACCACTAATTCTTTGGAAGGAAAATGAAAGGGGGGGGGGGGGGGGTTGGGGCTAAAAATAACTCGTGCACTTAATTTTATTGTGCATGTTGTCAACCCTTGTCGAAAATAACTCATGCACTTGTTTTTTTTTTCTTCGGATAGCTAAAGGCATTAGGAACAAAACAAATATTGAATTATAATGTAGACATGTGGTTGCAAATAGGACATAGAATTTGTTACTGTCCCAAGTCTCAACAGAGAGAGGGAGAGGCAAAATTTTGTCTTTTCTTTTCTTATTTTCAATTTTCACATTTGAAGCCCAAAATAACAACAAATACATACAGATCCACGAATAATAACATATACATACAGATAGCAACACTTCGTCTTTTCTATGTGAAAGTACATTTTGTTCTTAGTAAAATGTTTCTTGTTTAAATTAAATTATCTGCCATAGGAAGGAAGCTATAAAGATTTCTGCTAAACCTTACAAAACTTGTTTAAATGGCCTGGGACAGAGGTAAAAACTGCATTAGAGCCACGGGACTGTAATGGTTAATTTTTCTCTGCATCTGGCATGTTACGTTATGTATGACTTACTAAAACTTTGTCATCACATTGGAGTAACACCGCTGAATTGTAGACAACAGACATTGATTGTAATCTGAAAGAGGGGGGGGGGGGCACGGGAGTCTCCACAATTGTTGTCCTTCTTCCACCATTACTATTTTTTTTGTTAAAAATTTCTTTTTCTTTTTTACGACACAGTATACGGTCATTGGCCTGCATAAACAAGCTATGTTCATTTAAAATTACAAAACATGCGCTTGTAGTGGCCAAAAAAAAAAACTGAAACAAGTCATTAGTAATCTTCAGTTTCATTGGCATATTTTCATAAAAGCCTATTAAATGTTCATTTGTATTTGATGTAATGGTTAAAGAATGCAAGTTTTGTTTATTTTCAACATCACACCCCCAAAATTTCATTCAACGCCCCCTCAGAACACCTACATGATTAATACTGGTGCCGCCGCTGCTCTGGTATCGTATGTACAAAAAAAATTCAGATTACATCTGATTGTTGCAGAACTGATCTCAAGTACCAACTTTTTGTTAACCTGTACCAACTATTTTATGGACAAAAATGAAAACATAATGTAGTGCAATCATTTCATAAAAGAAGGGAAATCTGCTATATTACTAAGCGAAGTCAGCTTCTTTCATGCACGGTGCCAGAAAATTTTGACCGGCTGGGCAGGAACCAAATACTGATAAATTAGGGTTGACAGATATAAAGTTTGAGTTTCACACACCGATATTCCCTCGCCCTTTCCCAAATTCCTTTGTATTTCTTTAAACTTTTCTCATTGCTGTTGTACGTCTAATTTTTTCCTTCCACAATTTTTCACTGCTTGTGTTACCCCTTCCCCTCTCTCTCTATGTTTTAAAAGACAAATCTGCATTCATGGGTAATCCGTTCACCAAATCTTCTGATTAAAATTCTCTCTATCCGCTCCAGTCTAGAAAAAAGTAGCGAAAGTAACCGATGTCATCACCTGTTGTAAAGCCTCTTGGCTATCATTCCTATCTTTTCTGTCAGATCACACTTTAAACTGTAGGTCCAATCACAATTAGCTTTACTGTGCATAAAGTGGACTTCAAGCACCAACTCAATCAATCTATCTTTCCTGTGTGAATCTTTATATGCCTCCCTACTTCTTTCATTAATGTGTCCCTTCCCTGATGCCCTTCAATTGCTCAGTATGTACTTTGCTTTGTACAGTCATGGACACTTCTGGGTTGTAATGATTCCATTGAAAGTTAATGGAATTGTTATAACCCAGAAGTGTCCATGACTGTACAGGGGATATTTTATCTTATCCCTTTAAATTAAGCAGAAATTTATCATAGCCCATACTTTATTAGTTGAACAACATATTACATTAATTGATTTGTTTTATTTGTTGTATTTAACTTTGCTTTTCTTCCACCTTTGGCTAATCGCGAAGATGAGGATGAATTGTGATAAGATGAAGCAGACGAAGGGACATCACAAACACACATGGGCAGATCACAAAACCACAAAAAAGCTCCACGTAGGATTGTACTGGCTGTGAGTCCAGATGCCATAGTCTCTTTAGTCTGCTAAACACAGTCCAGGGTGTACTACGTGGAAGACAGTCTGATATTGGGTTGGTAGATTAGAGTATAATGTTAAATTCATGAGACAATTATTGAAAATATGGATCAAAATCAGTTTTCCCTCCAAAATTTGCTTTCCCTTTGTAATCCCTTATCCTTCCAGAACCTGTTTTGCCTCCATAATTCTTCTCGCTTCGAAATCCAGATTCCCTCCAACATCTGAATTCTATTCGAAATCCAGATTTCCTCTGAAATCTGGATAGTATATTTTCCAAATCCAGATTTCAGATTTTCCAGAATCTGGATTCCGGACTTTTTTGGCCATTTCTAATTTAAACTCCTCTCATAGCCAAGCTGTTAGGCCGGCGAATGACCTAAACATAACAGTAATGAAATATGCTTGTAACCTGTCATAGTTCCTTGTTCTGTGGTAAATTCCACAATTTCTGAATGGAAAGCTGTATTGTCCACATATTCATTCATTGCAGGTAGTTTCACACATTCTTCTCCATCCCCATGTTCTGGTTCAGCCTGAAAATAAGAGCAGAATAAAATAATTCACATTCAGCAATTAAAATTAGAATTTTATTTTGATTATGATAACTAAACTTCGAATAGTATTCATAATTGGGAAAAGATATGCTGTAGTATATAAATATGGAGAAACTAGTACTCACTTTTAGAACATAGAAGAAAAAACAGTTTCGCGGATAAAGTGAATACTAGTTTCTCCATATTTATTTCGAATAGTATGTTAAATATTTGTGTGTGGCAATGCCATTCCACTTGAAAAAATGACAATTTGGAGAAAAATTCTACGATGTTGGGAGAAAAGCATGTAAGTCAAAAAATGCAATTTTTACAGCATGCAGTTTAGGTTTATTTCAAAATATTCCCTTAAAAGAAAAACAATATCAACTTATATTCTGCTCTGCATGTGACAAAATGAATTGTAAGTGCCGAATCAAAAAATGTATAACTACATTTAAGTTGTTACCACTAAAGAAGGCCTCCTCCACCCCCCCCCCCTTTCCAATAAAAATACAGTGCTAGTGAAATTTTGAAGAAAACAGGCACTGAAAGTAACCAGACATAAGCATATTATACTCGGATATTACCCCCAGGCAGGAAATCATCTTAGCTGACCTGCTGTCAATTATTATCTACTAAAAGTTTGAGTATCATCTATTGAGAGGATCAGAGGCCTGCACAAGACCTAGAAGGAACCAGTCTACAAGGAGTTATTCCTACAATAATGTGCAATATGAGTGTCAAGCCAGGTGTTGGACATTGCGTAAGTGAGCTTCACTTCCCTGAACAAGAATCCACAGGCCTCGATGCCTTCCAGATTTTGCTCTTTACCCGGGAACTGAGAAGTCACGTGAGACATGATGTAGTTCCTTCAGTTCGATGCGAGCACCACTGTCAGTGTTGTCAATGGCAAATAAATTTCACTACGCATGGATACATTTGAATTTACTTTAGTAGCAGGGGCCTTGAGGTTGTATAACTTTGTAA
This sequence comes from Lepisma saccharinum, assembly GCF_977018435.1. Classification (NCBI taxonomy): domain Eukaryota; kingdom Metazoa; phylum Arthropoda; class Insecta; order Zygentoma; family Lepismatidae; genus Lepisma; species Lepisma saccharinum. The sequence continues at coordinate 108,916,707 of NC_139230.1, forward strand.
TTTCTTATAATTATATTATTCCATAAGAATGTTTCATTATTATTATTATATAATGACCACATATTCTCCAAATTTGCTTTGAGGGTCTTGAAAAAAAAAAAGGTTTATGTGTTATGTTCATTTTATATCACTTTTCTGATCTTGAAATTGCAAATCTTCTCAGTTTCATTTTTATGTCGTTTGTTTCATTAACATGTGTAGGCAAACACTGCTGGCTATTTGTACCCATCTCAAGACACCAACTAACAATTGTTTTTCATCATGTTACTATCATTGCAGTCTGTAGAACTAGATAACTCGCAACAATGTGGGATAACGGCGATTTGTTGAAATAGATGACAATATGCAAAAACCCTTTGTAGTATAAATACTGATTTTGTGACATGTTTTATGGACCCCTGTGCCTTAGTGTTCAGCATCACATAATGTCAGAATGTAATGGTTGAATAAGTACTACATTGTACCTAACTTGAAAATAAAATTCCCTTCAGAATAAAATTTACGAAAACAAAACAACCCATCTCTGTGCCCCAGAGAGGATAATAACACTAAGCAAGTCAGGAATACTATAACTTTAAAAAGGGGGGGGGGGGCTATATTGAGCAACTAATTCGGAAATTGAATTTGCAAAATTGTACCAGAGAGAAAACCTGTAGCAACATTTTTCAAATTTCTTTGAAAAATAGTTTAATGTAGAACAACCACCAGCCACACAAAGTTCCAAAAATGTATTTACGATGGCACTTTTGTGTGACTTGCTTTGTACTCTGTTACAGGTGTCAGTAATACAAATGTTTTCTACCATGGAAGAAATCTCTGCAATTTCAAATTGATTCAACATGATGAAAATTTCAAGTGCTCCTTGAACAGTTTAGAATCTGAAAGTTGGCAACAGTGACTGCATGACTCATGTATCGGGAGACGGTGCAAAACCAGAATGAGCATTTGCTTTACATAAGTGAGCTGGGTCTTGCAAGGCCAGCCAGTTACCCCTGATCTTTCAATGCTTCAAACCCAGGCAGGTAGTTCGTACTCGCTGACTTGCCAGGCGGATGAAGGAGAAAAACTTGGCCTGATGAGCAGGCGGGCATAGTAAGCAAAACTGGCCGATGTGCATGGCTCTGGAGAGGATCATGCAATACTACTGCCAATTATTCACATCCTTCTTGCTTGTTTGTAAATATATGGTCTATGTGTTGGCCACAAGTGCAGGTAGGTAAATGAGCTGTTTGTACCCCTCTGATTCCATCACATCAAGGAACGAATTATCAGCTGAAGTGGGTTGATGACATCATAATTTGTATCCCCAACAACAATTGAAGCATGGAAGCAATCAACAACTGCAGTATGATTTCCAATTCATTGAAGGTGAGATGGGCCTTGGGATGTCTATGTACATATCTTAGAATTAAAGGTTTTTCATTCTGTTTGAGTTTTAAATATACCCACAATACTTCAATGTCCACACCCGGCACAGATTATATAAGCTCTGATATTATGTCTGTTTTCACATAAACAATAACAGCACCCCCCCCCCCCTTGGATAGCCTATACATTTTGAACCCTTCAATTTCAACAAGTTTGTCTAGTATAGAAGCATCAGCCAAGTCTCAGTGATTGCAATGTAGTTATGTGTGAAACTGCAATTTCATTTACAGTGCTCAAAAAAATTATTGCATGTGATATTTACAGAAGAGAATATGATATAGCTCTTGAAGGTAATGGGATATGCCAGGAAATGAGGCAGAGCAAAAACCATTATTTCAAAGCCAAGGTGAAGTGTCTTACATGAAACAAGAGGAAAAAAGTATACACTAGCACTGTTACAAATAGAATAATAATATTTAAAAAAAAAAAATTAGGTGCATAATGAATGTCAGTAATCCCAACAGCCATCACTGATGCAGTCATTCCTGGCCTTCAGGAAGCAATAAGCCCTCCTCTCTACATGATATGAGATGCTTCACACCTGGTTGTACTGTGTGTGGTTAAGCATATGGTCCCATTCCTGTAGGAGGGTCTGTGGTACATTGGGACAATAATATATTTTTAGAACATATAAACCTGCACAGGCATTCCTTTCATGTGGTGTTTCATGGAAAATTGACATGATTATTGTTTCACATCATCTAGCAAGAATATGTATGATGTGTATCATGTTTTCACAACATGCAATAATTTTTTTGAGTACTGTATTGGCTGGGAGAGAGACCAGGAAACCACATTCTTAGCTCGAGTTTATTTCCTCCAAAGGGTTGAAATTTAGCATAGTTACCTATTTTCAAATGTTCCTCATTAAGTGAAAGCAAAAGTGCTACTGGTGCCTCTCTACAGACGATACTCAAATATCTTGTGGGGAGTTATTCACAGCAGGAGGTCAGTGAAAAGGTTTCTTGCCAGAGATCAATGTCTGAGTATAACATTCTTATCTGTGGTTTAAGGTAATAAATGTGGTGAACATTCAATCAAAAATTGACTTAGTGTAAAGAGTTCAACATACTGACTTCATCAAAAACATTGATCCATGGCAATATCAAGGCCACTTGAAATCGTCTCTGCACAAGATGAAAGTTACTACCTTGACTCACCATTCAGCAGGTTGCAGGATCAATTCTAACAGACTTTTTTTTACCCAAAATTTGGAGATTTGCCTCTAAAGGTCTTATGTTGCAAAAATATTTACTTTCACAATCAAGTTTTCAGTGCCAAATGAAGGTTTGTTGTTGGCGTGTCTCCTTAAACCATTCATTCACCAATGGATTCCCTCAGTCACTTGAGGTGAATGCTCAGGTGCCTTTAAAAAGGCTGTGGATGCTTCCTTGCCACTTTCCTTTCATACTGCTACACCAAACTACATTGAGTGAGTGGTTACTGTGGGTGACTCATATTTATGGAGGGAGGCATAGGTTCAAATCGTATAGCTGCACACCTTGAATGTGCACTATCTGAGATTTTCTCTCCTCCACTTTAGGTAAATGCTGGAATGACACCTTCAATAAAGGCAATGGATATTTCTTTACACATTGTGTTCTTTTCACAGGGTTCTTTGTGACAACTTTTTTAATGGAATACACATACTCTATGTGATCAAAAGTATCCGGACACACCGCGAAACGTGTGTTTATCATAGAGGGCGACACAGTACTGCCATCTACCATGTGGAACACATAGTCAGCGAACTCAGTAGTCTGCAGACAGTGTGAGACAGCAGTATGGGATGGTCTGAGGAACTCACAGACTTTCAACGTGGTCAGTTGGTTGGATGCCACTTGTGTAGGACGTCTGTGTGTAAGATTTCTACCCTTCTAAACATCCCTCTGTCCACTGTTTCCAATGTTATAGTGAAGGGATGTGTACAATCCAAAAGCGTGCAAGCCAACCTCGCATGTTGACCTCCAGAGACCATCGAGTGTTAAAGAGGGTCGTACAGCATTATCGTCAATCATCCATCGCCACCGTCACACAGGAATTCCGAACTGCATCAGGATCTACTCCAAGCACCATTATTGTTTAGCGCAAGGTGCGGCAACTTGGTTTCCATGGCCGAGCAGCTGCCCATAAGTCAAACATCACACAGACAAATCCAAAAAGACCACCTCGTGTGGGGCAAGGAGCGTCGAAACTGGACCATAGAACAGTGGAAAACCGTTGTGTGGAGTGATGAATCACAGAACACAATGTGGCGATCCGATAGTAGGGTGTGGGTGTGGCGAATGCCTGGTGAACCACATCTACCAGCCTGTATAGTGCCGACAGTGAAATTTGGAGGTGGCGGGGTTACAGTGTGGTCATGTTTCTCCTGGAGGGGTCTTGGCCCCCTTGTTGCTTTACATGGCAATGTCACGGCACAAGCTTATGTTAACAGCTTTCATGCTGCCTACCGTCAAAGACCAGTTCGGGGATGACCATTGTGTCTTTCAACACGACCGAGCACCGTCCATACTGCAGGGCTTGTGGGGGAGTGGTTTGACGACAACAACGTCCCACTAATGGACTGGCCTGTACAGAGTCCTGATTTGAAACCCATAGAACATCTCTGGGATGTTTTGGAATTCAGACTTCGTGCTAGTCCACACCTGAAATCTGAATTGGTGGGTGTCATTCTGAAATCTTGCAGGGTGATTTGAAGTGGAATAAACCAAAATGTATCTGTGCAGGTTTCCAACATGAACTGCAAATGTATTTTCCCTGAAAATTCCCCGAGTTTTCCAGAATTCAAAACTTTTTTCCAGAGCACTTGATAGGTATTTTAAATGTATTTTACAATGGCCTTCATTTACCCTTCATAATCATACCATCCTCACCTTTTTTCTTTTTTATTATTATTATTAGTGATGAGACAAATTAATCAGTACTTGGTATGGTGTATCTATTTTATAAGTAATATTACTGACCAATTTGTAGAAAGCCTGTAGCTTTATACTGGATAAATAGAATATTGGTCTCAGTAAATTTTGTATCAGTAGTTTATCAGTATCTGCAAAAATTCCATGTCAGTTCACTCTCAGACATTAATAACAAAACTACTTCAAGAATAAAATTACATCTTTGTGCACATACAAGGGAGAATCAAATGAAATCTTTAATGTGGATTTTTTTCTAAAATATCAAGTAGATTTCTGCATGTAGGGTTGCATTAGTTTGCTCCTCATTGCTGCCATACATATATTTTCAAGTCCAAGTTCGTGTCTGTATACCTCAAGAAAAATAACCTTTGGGATACACTTATGAGCCACCACAAATATTTTTCCACTCATCCGCCTGTGAGCCGAGGCCATAGTTGAAATTCCTCCTCCAATTGTAAACTTTCTGATGTGGTAGACGTGCATAGCGATATTGAATTTCCTTTTGCGAAGAAATTGAATTTCCGTTTGCGGAGAATTTCACCATGTTTTAGGCTTCCAAAGGGAAAGAAAGCTCTCCTGTAATGCAAGTGCAGAGGAGGTGCAGTCTTTAAAATGAAAGAACATGGAGTTTTGAAGTTCAGTTGGTCAATATTGCAGACTTCAGGTCATTTTGTGAATAACAGTGATTTTGTAATTTTGAGTTGTGTAGCTTGTTCTATCATTGTTACCAAACTTTTAAGGTTGTTTTGATTTGATTCTTCTTCGCAATTAAAGACTAAAGTTACAGGTTTTTGTGGGAATTCTCAAAATGTATTACTGTGCACAAAATAAATTTCACACAGATCATATGCAGTGGACTCTTTTTAATTCAAACTTGGATAATTCGAACAGTTTATTCCCCTTGAAATTCCTATAACCAATGTTAAAAATTCATATATAATTCAAATTTTCAAACCTTTTATTTGGATAATTAGAAGGCAGATGTAGGGAAATGATAGGTTGTTTGCTTTTATGCAACAGTGATGTGCCGTAGACTATAAGCTTAGGTCTACATGCATTGTCTACGTGTAATCTACATGAAGATTACATTGGATTATAGTTTACATAGTCTACTGTAGACAATGTAAACAACAGAGAAGAAAGAAATCCCAGTGCTGTTAAAACAAAAAAGTATTTTCTTTCTTCAAATACGTCGATAATTGTGCTTATAACCAACTTAAGAGTAAGACCATCTGATGTGATCAAAGTTATCAAATTTTCAACAACAAAAGACAAGAGACTACCGGCAGAAAACAAATGACAGTCATAGTTTAAAACTGACTATTATTTACACTGACAAAAAGGAAGGCTAAGAAATATATTTTTTTTTGCCTAGTTACTGCATAGGAAAGTGCATATGCCTTTAAAGTAAATCTTTCTACGCATGTGTGAAATGGAGGTACTAGTAAAACAAAGTTTGTCCTTTCTACGGACATCACATTTCTTATTTTAGATGTGTCGCGACAAGTTTATTCTGCAATTCAATGAAATTGTAGTTGAACGTAAATATATACTTAAAACACTTATTTCTGAATCGGTGCCATGCTTCACACTTTCTATTTTCATCTGCTGGTTGCTGCTCTAGTACTAAGGCCGTGCCTTGCACGAAGAACGCCAAGCGCCATGTTGTCTACATTGATTATGTCATCAATGTAGATTACATAGCTTACATAGTCTACATTCTATATACATAGAATGTAGACAATCGTTGTTTATGTGTAGATGCACATAACTGGTATGCAACCTCCACCCTATCCTTAATAACCTATTATTGTCTACCCCTTTTGTGTGCAGGTGTTCACCCTTGAAACCTCACTAGCCAGTGATTTGTGAAAGTCTGGTTATCTGCCTTCAGTTGTCAGTTGTGATTAGTCAGGGCACGTTGTTCACAATGCCAAACCATGGTGCATTGAATCTCAAGCAAACAATAGTGATAGTGTATTTACTTAAACATGCTTTCTATTTTTTAATTACTATTGTGAGAGGAATTGCTTTTAGCTTGCACAATAGGACCACACACAAAATATTTCAATTTTTAAGGTAAGGTCCAATGCACGTTCATTGTCCTTGTACATACTGTAGTACAGTAGTTATCTTTTATCAATTTTCTTTAATAATGCATGTTTTTGTTAATTCCAATTTTGGATAATTGAAAAATTTTGTGTCCCCCTGGATTTCGAATAAAAAGATTCCACTGTATATAAAACACTTTTCATAAACAGAAGTTTGCAAATGGACACAATATCTATTAAGCTGTAATGAAAAATAAATATATATCTAAAATCTATACAGTGGAACCTCGATTTTATGTTTTTCAGGGGACCAAGCTCAAAAACTTTTAAAAAGAAGTTTTGAAATAAGTAAAGGGCAGTATAGGGAGATGTGATGGTAGGGCTTCTCACACTCTCGATCTCGGTCATTCTGGGGGTAATGTGCCATGCTCCAGCCACCCTTACTACCCAGGTATCCATTTATTTGAAGCTAGGTGAATCACAAAGCAAATTTGTGCAGGAAAGGCTGGAATTTTTTTTATGTTAGGTCACCTACCTCAGCAATTGAACCAGGGTCTCCCACATAGGAAAGGCTTATATATTTAAAATATTAACACAGAAGGACACAATAAATGATTAATGAAAATTGTATATTTATAATGCTAGACTAATTATGATGATAAAATTGAATGAAAGAAAAAAAACAACAGAGCACATGTGACACTTGTAATAAAATGAAATCATGATTACTGTAATTCATGAAGTAAAGTTGTTTATATATTTGTTTAATGCAGATGGATAGATACCCAAATATTACATTCCTAGCTGTCAGTAGATATGGTTGTGAGAAGTGCCTGTGTCTGCTAAGTTTTGTGTTTATCTACCCGTTATAACTCCTGAAAAATCTGTAGGAATTATGTTTCTTAACGAGGGGAAGAACTTGATATTGTGCCATGGAAAACTTTATCAATATCTTGTTCTATTCAAACATTTTTAAAATCAAATGAGAATATTTTATTCGATCCCAATTTTATAATATACAGTGTCCGAAAAGTCACGCAACCCAGTGTTTACGGCCGTATAATGGAATAGCAAAATGGAATGAGAAGAAATGCTTTCTGCCAAGAGAATGTCCTGTATATTGGGAAAATTTAGAGAGACAAACATATGTAAGAACATGCATGTTTTAATAACAAATAAGCAAAGTGTTGCCAAAGGCAAATTACATACACCTTGCAACCCTGAAATCCCTACAAATTAAAGCAAATGTTCGAAGTGTCCACCATTTTCTTGGATACATAAGTTGGTTCGCTTGATTATGTTCTCAGATACCTTCCTGAGGGTTGCAGCACTGATGTTTCGTTTCAGATCCTTCAATGTTCTGGGTCTCGTTTGGTATACTTTCCCCTTTAAGTAACCCTACAGAAAAAAATCTGTAGATGTTAAATCCGGCGAGCAACTGGGCCATAAATCCTTGGATATTAGACAATCACCAAAAAATTCTCTCAGCATACGAAGAAATTCATTAGATGTATGGCAAGTAGCTCCATCTTGTTGTAGCCAAGCATCACGTTCGTCTTTTTCCAGGAGAGCAACGAATTGCATTATGAGATCCCTGTACACAGCAGTATCCACTGTTGTCTCAAAGAATAACGGTCCCACAATATGACGTCGCGATATTCCACACCATACACCAATTTTCAGAGAGTGCATGGGTAGTTCATGCAACTGATGTGGGTTTTCTGTCGCCCAATGCCTGGAATTTTGGCTGTTGGCTTCGTCGCTAAAAAAAACTTTATTCAGTACATTGACACAATTTTGTCGAATGAATGATTGAAACCAATAACAGTAATGCAACCGTGTCAGGACATCCACCGTTTTCAATTCATGAACAACACAAACTCTATACGGGTAAAATTTCAATTTCCATATAGCCTTGTGAGCAGTTGATTTGCGTAAGTCCAATTCTGAGGCGAGCTTCCAAACAGACTTTTGTGGCGACATCACCATTCTTTGTTCAACACACTGCAGAACATCAGCTCCTAACACAGAAGGGCGCCCTGAACGTTGCCTGTCATGTACTGACCCAGTTTGGCGAAACCCTTGCACAAGACGAAAAATTGACGACTTATCTGGAGGGGAAGTAGTCAGAAACTTGGCACTAAATGCTTCTCTTACGCCAGAATATGACGATGTTCGGATATATTCTTCAACAATAAACACTCTTTCCTGTGTAGAATATGGCATTTTGAACACACACACACGACATCAGCATAAGTAGACACAATCTGGAATGATGTTCGCGGCAAACAGCAACCACCTAAGGCACAGAAAACATAACAATTGATACACCCTCTTCTGTACCCACATTTCAGGGTTGCAAGGTGTAAGTAATTTATTGCATATGTTCGAGAATAACCAACTTTTTCCTTTGTCGTTAAAAGTGCCTTAGTGTGATAGCCTGAGGTAAAACATGTCTGTTAGTGAGACGTGACAGCAACAGTGTTGCCAGTGTCCCTTGTAATATTGTGAAAACATCGATTTTTGGAACAGCCCATTTATTCCCTTGTGCAATGTTTTTGAAACTTCGTCAAAGTTCTTTTTCTGTCAAATTCAATAGATGGCCATCCAAATTGTTCATTGGTATTGTGAAATGTTGCAATAATTTACCTCAGTGAGTTCTGTGCATCAATACACACGATTCGCAAAAAAAAAAAAATTCCGCCTTTGGCAACACTTTGCTTATTTGTTATTAAAACATGCATGTTCTTACATATGTTTGTCTCTCTAAATTTTCCCAATATACAGGGCATTCTCTTGGCAGAAAGCGTTTCTTCTCATTCTGTTTCGCTATTCCGTTATACGGTCGTAAACACCGGGTTGCGTGCCTTTTCGGACACTATGTACTTCCATGCTTGAAATATAACTCTTTTCACATGGTCTATTGTGCCACTCATAGCTGCTATCCCTCAGCAGTAATAGGCATTTCTACTGGACGGATAGCTAAGGGTCATTACCAGGCAAATCCATTTAAAAATTACTCATGTTGGGTACCGATAGTTTTGAAAACTTCTCCCAGTTGTTATGAGCACCATTCGGTAGAATTGGGAGACATTTTTTGCACTGAGAATGTAGGCAGCAATCAGTGGGTAAGCACTGGATCTCATTTGCAAACGTTTACTTTTGAAAATATGTGAGAAGATAATATATAATTGCATATGATATTTTTCAAAGCATTATGTAGGTCATCTCCATTGTTAATTGCTTAAAAGCTTCCCCTGATGGCATTGTGATAACACTATGGCCTTGTAATCAAATGGTCCTGGGTTCAATACCCAGTGGAAGCTTTATAGTGGTTCAGATCTGACTTAAAACTGTAGTTCAGCAATGTTTATTGTATTGGTGCACAAAGTGAATTTTACAAAAATTCAAATCAAAATGGAAAAATTAAAATTTTCAAAGAAAGGTTTGAATTAAATATCACTCTCAAACTATTTACTTCAGTTATAAGCACACCTCGGATTTTTAGGTTCTAAAAAGCATGCTTTGAGGTGCCTAAAATAGGCTCTAAAAATCCTGAAATAGGCTCTAAAAATTCTAAAATAGGCTCTAAATCTGAAAATATGCTCTAAAAATTATAAAATAGGCACTAAAATCCCAAAATAGGTTCTAAAAATTCTGAAATAGGCTCTAAAATCATAAAAAAGATTCTAAAAATCCTAAAACAGGTTCTAAAAATCCTAAAATAGGCTCTAAAAATCCTGAAATAGGTTCTAAAAATCTTAAATGAGGCTCGAAAAATCCAGAAGTAGGTTCCAAATACCTTAAAATGGTACAAAATTCCTGAAAAATACTGATTAGATCCAATTGTTAAAAACAAAATTTCACAAGAAGTGTAAGAAATTTTAATAGGTATATAACAACCAAATATTAATTTTCTAACCAAATTTTCATTTCTTTACATTATTTTCAAAATCATCAATAAATAATTTTATTGCTATACTTGTGCTGTTAGCAAAATATGCTCTTTGATATGAAAACTGAATTATGTATGTATAATTTGCTGTACAATACCAGGATCACTACTCGGAATTCAGTTATTGGCTTTGGGAATTATGCCTGAATTACTGGCTCTGGAAATTATGCATGAATTTTGGTAAAAAATTGCAACTTTTATTAATCCAAGTCCCATTAAACTTATACGCGTACATATTTATAAATGCCCTGAAGCAAGTTTTTCACAGTTTGGCTTTTATTTTTATATTTATCAAGGAAGAAAAAAGAAAGTTGCATGGAAAATAAAACAGAATTTTCTGAATCCGTTTACTTTGTTAGTGTATTTTGCAGAACAATCTGTCTGACAGATGAAAGATTTTGTAAAATAATATTTCTTAAAGTTGATTAGATACATTTTTGGGTACATTAGAATCACACAGACCCTTTATATTGTTAATATAGTATTTGTGTGTGTGGGTGGTGAGAGTCAGTAATACATAAGGCTGGAATACATCTGCTTGTACTCTTGAATATTTTGAAAGTTTGCCTTGAAAACCTGGAATTATACTTGAATTTTATCAGTTTTAGTGTAGTGATCACCCTGAATCTTTTCTCATGTTATCCACAGTCAAACTCCGCCTTTGTGCGAAAGGATCATTCTATATGCTGAAAATTATCTTTCAACAGAAACATAGTCAGAGGTGCATATTTGGATGAAGAAACATTACTTCGCAAGGTGTTAATGCCACAAAAAAAGGATTGAACTGACGTGCAATTGAGCAGACCACACGGAGCAAAGTTCCACTTTGGACTGTGCAGGCAGTAGAGGTGATTTTCGATGCCAAAACTGGAAAGAGGGTGGGGGTGCAAGGACAGTTCACTTTCTTTTCTTGTTTGGAGCTTTGAAGAACATCATAGACTCGGAGGGAGGGAAATCGATAGAAAGCATGTTTCAAACACGCCAATAATTGAATTGCTTTATCACGAAATAGAGGAAATAACTCTGTGAGCTATAAAAATCCTGTAAAACCTAAAAAAATATATAAGAACCTAAAAATAGGTTTAATTTAGGCACATAAACCTAAAATATGTTCTAACAAGCAAAATAGGATATTTTAGGCACTATAAAACTTTGTCAGTTGTTCCGTTTTTTAGTGAAACTCTGGCATAACTTGTTATTTCTTATTTACCTGCAAAGAAAAAAATAGGTTAAAAACCTAAAATCCGAGGTCTAGTACAGAACATTTATTAATTTTTCAATAATTAATACTCTGAGACTTCCTAGCAGTGACAGAGTGACAGCAATTTTATGTTAAGAATATATGGTCTGCAACTTCCTGTCTTCATGCTTAACTGAATTTCCAATATCAACACAACAATTTCAAATTTTTTAGTGATATAAATTATAAAACTCACTGCTTTTTCTCCTTCCCAGTTAGGAACACAAAAGTAGAATTCTTCATGAGATGGAACACGTTTGAAGTATGTTGTAATTATTTTCATGAACTTTTCCTTAATGCAGCTATGATGTTGTTTGAGACTTTCACATGTCATGTGATGCTGTAATAACCCTAATGGAAACTTGTGATTGCCTTCTCCATCTTGGCTTTCTTCATTGGTTGCAACTGAGCCAGCAACTTTTGAATTTGTGAACTGATTTAAATTTTCCAAATTTACCTTCATCTTGTAATCCTTTAGATGGCCACATATAGTCTGGAAATAAAAAATGTGTATGAATGTATGTCCAACAACCCTGTAAGGTAACTCCGTTATTAGTACAGATAGTGAAAAATGGAAAGTTGCTGAAAATATGGGGTTCCCAATCTGATGTGATTGAGTCTTCAATGAAGAATGCACTGTTGAGGATATGCACTTGTACGAGCCTTGTTGCTTTAAGCTTCATCCTTAAAGGAAGCACTGCATTATTGCAATACTGTACTATACTACATAAACTAAGAACTGGTGATTAGAGGTAAAGTAAAAAGTGTGAGCATGTAGCACATGCATGATACCCCACCCTTCAGCCCATAGAAAAGGTAAAATACTCAAAAATAAAAATCTGATTACATTACACAGTGTACACTATGTGCGGGCACCCCTGGGACTGGTTATGAGTGGGTGTATCTATTAACTTCATTAGCATAATTTACAGTATTGCGAGAATGCAAACGAAGCATGTGGCAACAAGCATCATCTGTTCGCATTGAGGCTTGTACAAGTGTACAGCTTCAATGATGAATTCTATGTTGAAAATTCAAGTAAATTAGATTGAAACCTCCATATTTCCAACCACTTTTGACAATTTCCATTTCCAAAACATTACCTGATGTGTGTGGCACTCTCGATTAAAAAATGATGCACTTGTTGAAACTTTCAGAGAAACAAATGTTTCCCAATGTAAAGCAATGTGCCTCATATATACCCAATACATACCAAAACAAAAAGGACAAGAGTGCAACTTTATGCAGACTTCCTTATTGTCAGATAGTCTAAAATAGCAACAATCACTCAGCAGTCAACATCCCCCTTCCGATTTCCTGTCCCTTAGATGTTTCTGTATCTTTCTCCAATCTGCACCCATGAAGATATGTGGTTTTATTAACTTGTCTACAGTAATAGCAGAAACATGACTCCGTCCACCTGTCCCCAAACCCCATTCCATTAGTACTTCTCTGAGAAGTGGAAAGACCCAAGTTTTTTCTGTGAGCAAACATAAAAGGAACACTAGGAATCTGAATTAAAGAATAGAAATTAACCTTTTGAAAATTGATGGGAAAAAAATATAAAAAATAAAAATAAACATTTTATCTAGGATACAAATATAGCCAGAATCAAATTACAGATCACTAATTACTAATAGCAAACTTCAAGGCTCATGTAGCAATCAAAACATGTAATAACAGCTTCACAGATAGAAATCTACATCTTTGTAAATAAACTGGATGACGAGGAAGTCTACATTGGATATATTCAGCAGGATGGAGTAACATGCCACACATCACAAGGCTTAAACTCAAGTCATTTTTCAGTGACCACATCATATTAACCTTTTCAGTCCCAAGCGTCTCGATCGAGATACCCAAAAGTAAGCCTCACAGTACCAAGCATCTCGATCGAGACGCTGTGTCAAGTCGTAGTTTTTATGTTATAACTTTTCTATTTTTGGCTAGAATTTCGATTTTTTTTATATTGCTCCTAACACATGTATTTAACAGAAATGTTTTTTTGCATTTTTTTTTGTCTTCATGAAAATGGAGGGGAAAAGGTGGGAAAGGGGCGGGGAAAGGGACTTCTCTTTTGCGTCTCTTTTCAAGGTCAAATTTTTGTCGACTAAGGAAGACCGACTTTGTTGTTCTAAAGCAATGCTTTTTCACTCCCTCCTGTTAACTGCATTCGAAAGAAGCTTGTTTATCAGTATCCGATGTCAAAATGAAAGTTTTCCGTGAGGGCGCAAGCAGAGGGTGGGGGGCGGGGGAGGAGAAGACTGGTTGTTGAATCTGCGTTGTGAGAATGGAATTTCGATTTCGAAGCGCACTGAAGGAAACCTTCGTTTTTTTAGCACAAGTGTCCACAAGTTGCACCAGGGGTTACCCTGCATTGTCTAAAAATAGAATTTCAAGCACGGGCCTCCCCCATGGTGCAGTGGTAGGGTCATTGCCTTGTAATCAAGGGGTCCCGGGTTCGATACCCAGTGGAGGCACAAGTGGTTCGGATCCCACTTTAAACTGTAGGTCCAGTCCCAATTAGCCTTACTGTGCATACAGTGGACTTAAAACACCAACTCAAACCAAGAATTTCAAGCAGCTGCAAGAATCGAAGCTCATTTTTCAATGCGTTCTAGCTTTTCGTCTGTGAATGTTGTGCGTAGGTGTCGTTTTGTGCCCAAGTGTGAGGACATTTTTTGGGTGAAGTGACAATTTTTTAAAATAATTTTTGGGGGTTTTCTCCCTTCCCCCTCCATATATACGCCAAATTTGCATAAATTTTGCATTTTGTGCATTTTGACATTTTTTTCGGGGGGGACACAATTTTTTTAAGAAAAGTATTTTTGAGGGGATTTCCCCCCTTTCCCCCTCCATATGTATGCCGAATGTGCATAAATTATATATCGTCTGAATCTTTGATTCTTTCTGCGTACAACGGTATATCTTTCATTCCTTTTTGGGGGTACAACTCAAGTTACATTGGTCATATGATAATAATGCAAATATTTTTGTGTTCCTTACATGTCAGCGATCATTTCCATGTGCATGTCGACACTGTCATGTACTTTTTTCTTGGGGGAAGGTGGGGGAACCAAATTTTTTTTTCCGAAATTTTGGAATTTTGAGAGTTAGCTCCCTCCCCTCGCCACATATATGCCAAATTTGCATAAATTTCATATAGTCTGAAACTCTGGGTTCATTCTGCATACAACGGTATATCACTCATCTCTCTAGGGCAATTAGTCTCCGATCTACACTCATTTAATTGAAACTCTGCATTTTGCTCAAAATCGGCTCGGGACAGAGAGGCTTACTTGTGAAAATGGCCTTGGGACTGAAAAGGTTAATGGGACTTTGGCCACTGTGCTTGCTTGATCTGATGCCGCCTGATTATTTTCTATGGGGATACAAGAAAAGGGGGAGTTTATGCAAACAAACTACAGACCATAGACACCTTGAAAGCAAGCTATAACAAAGAAATTCAGACAGTGACGGCACACGAACTGGCAAAGACGTTCCAAAATATGGTGCACTGGGTTCAATGTTATCTGGACACAAATGGTGACCACTTCCAGCGCATGTTATGATGTCATGACATTTCTCACAAACTGAAGTAAGTCCGCTTCAAATCTCATTACAATATATTCATTGGTGTAAATTTTCTTAGAGAAATGACAGGTTTGGTAGTGAGTGGGGCATCTTGTACAGTGGTTCATCATAGCATGTCATAAACACCAAACGATGCTCCATTTTTCACACACACAAAATAAATGTACATAGGTAGATAAATAAATAGATTACCTAACAGTTACATAAACCTTTGGTTACCACAGTTAGGCCTTGTGATCTGTAGCAGGCTCTCTACTGCTTGAAATGGTATATTCCTGTCCCATAAAATACCTTACATAAAATATGCCAGCATTTATTGTAGCTGTTTACAAATCAGGTTCTCTAATTCACAAAATGATACTAATTTTCAGTGTACTAGGTACCAAGTTTTGTACAAATCCAATTTTATCAACATATCAGTAGAATACTCATTTTTTCTTTAGTAAAAGAAATAAATATAAAAGCACTATCTTCCAAGACACCCATGTTTGTGCTAAGATCAGTTAACATATCTGTATTTTCAACATTTGTTTCAGTACAGTTGTATTGGGTTGGCAACTAAGTTCCCGCCGTTTTTTTTAATTGGAAAAATCTCTATGACATTAAATACGTTTGGCACGAAGGTGTACATCATGCGAAAGAGAATATATTGTTCTACCTAAATTTATGTTTCTTTGTTACTAAGACACATTTTTTTGTTATTTACAGATCATTAAAATGGAATGTCAAGTTGAGAAGAATGATCATTTTCGACACTTCCTCCTTTTTGCCTTTAATCAAGGTTCTAAGGCCGCAGAAGCTGCTCGCAACATTTGTGCTGTGTATGGAGTGGGTGCTATAGCTGAAAGAACCGCCCGTGATTGGTATGCGAAGTTCAAAAAAGGAAATTTTGACTTCAAAGACGCATCTTGTTCTGGCCGTCCAGTTGAGTTCGATGAAGAGCGATTGAACCACCTGTTGCATGAAAATCCGCGTCAAACAACAAGGGAACTGGCAGAGACAATGGGTTGCTCCCACACTACTGTAGAGAAGCATCTTCACTCGATGGGAAAGGTTCAGAAGTGTGGAGCATGAGTGCCTCACACTTTAAGTGTCACCAACAAAAATCATGCAACAGGTGGTTCAATCGCTCTTCATCGAACTCAACTGGACGGCCAGAACGAGATGAGTCTTTGAAGTAAAAATTTCCTTTTTTGAACTTCGCATACCAATCACGGGCGGTTCTTTCAGCTATAGCACCCACTCCATACACAGCACAAATGTTGCGAGCAGCTTCTGCGGCCTTAGAACCTTGATTAAAGGCAAAAAGGAGGAGGTGTCGAAAATGCTCATTCTTCTCAACTTGACATTCCATTTTAATGATCTGCAAATAACAAAAAAATGTGTCTTAGTAACAAAGAAACATAAATTTAGGTAGAACAATATATTCTCTTTCGCATGATGTACACCTTCGTGCCAAACGTATTTAATGTCATAGAGATTTTTCCAATTAAAAAAAATGGTGGGAACTTAGTTGCCAACCCAATAGTTTGCCTGCCTTGAAGATAATTATACTTGAATTACTTAAAGGTTTCATTCTCTTAAGAAATAATTCAATTTTTTTTTTAAAGTTGGTTATTGAGATTGGAATATTTGGTTGCAATGATAATTTACAAGTTACTAGGTACTATTTGTCTAGAAAGTAAATGAGTGGTTGATTGCAGGTATGAAACTATTGAGAATATCTAGGTAACAGCAAAAGAAAACTACATGAAGATTCACGTAAAAGTTCAAGAAGTTCTAAGCATGTGTAATTTTTCAGACTCGGGAATATTATAGCGGTTTTTCAAAAGGAAAGAAAAATTCAAAAACAGTTGCCCTGGTATTGGCCAAAGATCCAGCCAAGCTTTAAGAGTCATTAGCAATCTTGCAAACTTGGTTAACGTACTCGCTGTTTCTCAAAAGTTTATTTCACAAGCTGGAATAGACTTTGAGGCCTGTAACTCAGAAATAAACTTCTGTGGTAACTTGTACTCTTCCATCTTCTCTAGTGTAGCATATCTCATGTATTATAAATGTGATGTGTCACTGTTACATGTTCTGAACAATTTCTCATTCCATCGATAGTTCCAGACTTCTTGGCCACAGCCTTCATAACGACAATACGGATGCCGCACTGCAGTGAATATCAACAAGTGAACAAACATTATATTAACATTTATATATATCATGGCTTTCACATTGTCTGTATTGCAAATATTTCATTGCTTACAGATCTTTGATTAGTCATTTATTTATTTATTATTCCGCGCCAATTGTGAAGTTTGCACGCCACTGTGTGGAGGAATACGAAATTTCTAGAGATATCTGGTGGGGTGCCATCCTCACATTTTATGTCTCTGCGAGCATGGGAGGATGGAGGGTTTTGTCGTCCAAAATCCAAACTCGTAGCCAAAGCTGGCCTCTCTCTCCAGAGAACTGTAAACAATGAAGAGTAGCCAGAAGCAAGGACGTTAACATAAGAAAGAAAATTACCAACCATTGGAAAAAATAATTCTATATTACATAATCTTAATTCACTTATGACATAATTTCCAATGAGGAAAAAATAAATTATCGGTAATGAAAACATACAGACTCTTTTTTAATTTTTGTTATTTAGCATCTCTTTCTGCTACTTTTGGCTAATCACAATGATGAGGATGAGTGATGATATAATGAAATTGATGAAGAGACACTCTCAAAGCATACCCATGCCCAGACTGGGATTCGAATCCAGTACTGCTGGCTTTATAATGCAGTATGCTAGCCACGGAAGTGGGCTACAGATTCTTGTTGCTTGCAAAGTTATCGTATGTATGCATGGTATTTTTTCTGTGTGTTTAGTGGAAAGTTCATTTGGATTACAATTATGTAGTCTAAATCATGTAGCTTTAAATACGCATACAGGTTTTGATTAGCATGTTTCAAAAATTTCCTGATAATGTAGCAAAGCTGACTGGTAACTTCTTTTCTTTACTTCTTTACTTCTTAATTTAGGAGATGTTATGGTTAAATCCTTTAGCATTTTATTCCTCTCCCATTTTCATGATCTTCTAACCTAACATGATTTTACTAACCTAAAACATTACATTCGATAAAAACAAATATAGCAATTTCTTCTAACGCAGGCTGTTAAATAAATTAGAAATTCATCATCGAGTTCGAGTCTGCCTGGGTTCAGTCTCTGGGTACAGGACCAGTGGCAACCCACGATTGTGAGGAAATTGGAGAGCTACGATTTTGGTTTGGTTTGATTTGGTGTTTTAAGTCCACTTTATGCACAGTAAGGCTAATCGGGACTGGACCTACAGTTTAAAGTGGGATCCGAACCACTATGTGCCTCCACCGGGTATCGAACCCGGGACCCCTTGATTACAAGGCAACGACGCTAACACTGCGCCATCGGGGAGGCCCCGGAGAGCTACGAGTCTGTGGTGTAACCCAGTCTCAGAAATCTCTATAACTGCTGACCCATGCCACCCTATTACCGCTTGAAGATCTCCACACCTCTAGGTAGGATTGCGGGAGGGACACTTGCAGTCGGGAGATAGGCCAAGGCTCTTCGAGGGCTGTCGAGCCATGGGTTATTATTAAACTCGCCCCCAGTTTGACTCATCAGGAGCTGCTACAACAACCTGTGAATTATGAATTCCTGAAAATTTAGCAAAATTGTCTGGCAACCCTGAGACAATACAACAACCAGATGGTAAGACGATAGTATTTCCAAGAATTGACACTTGCTATATCTTTGCTTTCCATAAAGTAAAATGAAGCTTTTACGGTAATTGTGTGTTTGTCGCTATGAACAGTGTGAAGAACTTGTTGGTGCGAAGTTTATCCACCACAAGTCTGGATGAAAAAATAAAAATAATAATAAAAAACTTGTTGATAACATGGTTGCTAAAATCTGGAATGTCCTGGATTAACTTTTGCTACAAACATGTCTGAAGAACGTTTCTGGTAAGTTTGAAGTTTCTACTTAGTATATTGATAGAGGTTCTGTTAATGCAGATATCACCTTTCCCATTAGATATTTACTTTGGTGCCATATCAATTAGTCATGTTGGACAAGAAACTTTCTCTGTGTTACTTTTTACTAGTAATTTTCATGTTCAATGCCCATAAATATTCCTTATTATGCTCATCAAGCTGTATATAAACTAATTTCCCTTCATCTGAAATATCCCCCCCCCCCCCTGTTAAGTTTAAAAATGCTACAAACTAAATCTCTTGGAATTCTGTTTCTTCTTCCATCTATCATTGTCTTCATATTACTGTTAAAGAGGTTCTAAAGCCATGTTAAGGCATAGGCCCAAATTTCAATGGATAAGCGTACAACTATGTAATATAGATTTGGTAAGGAAGAAATTTTCCGATATAAAAGATTGTCTTATTCACTAAAACTTGTAAGCCATATAATTTTGTTACGATTAAAGATATTTAAGTAAATAACAGAAAATAAAAGGTCTCCGTCATGTTCAAACTTCTGCTTACAGATGGCGCTGAAGTGGTAGTTTTGTCAATCCCGGTGAATTATTTTGTTTTATGACTAGTATGGAAGATTTCGTGGTGAAACAAATATCACATGCTCTTCCCGCAAGCATCTGAAATACTATGTGAAAAAATGAAAACATTTCGTACCTTCAGAGAGTAGTGCTTATCAATAAAATTTTTGAAGTGGCATTTCGTCGCAATATACTCCATGCCGAGATTTAACTCTGTGTTTTCTAACAATATAATCAATGCAATTGCATCAAAATTGTGAAAGTTAAATCAAGTTACCAGAGAATAACGAATCCAGTACATGTTCAGATAAAAATATATAAAAGACTTACGTGAGTGAGTAGAAATGGTTCAAAACGATGTTTCGGAAGTAGTACAGACTTCCGAAACATCGTTTTGAACCATTTCTACTCACTCACGTAAGTCTTTTATATATTTTTATCTGTATTGATAGTGAGTAAAATGCACCATTGTCAAATGTCAGTACATGTTGGAAGAAGGAAACATCGGACAAAACTCAAAGGTAAGTCTTATATTTAAATGCTTGTTGCTTAATCCATCAAAAGCAAAATATTTCCAATATGCAAGAGTGATGCAGAATGTATGATTTATTTATATGTTGAGGAAATACCTTCCGATATAATTTCTTTGAGAATATCGCTTCAACGTGTCTACCTTTTCAATGCAGCACACATTTCTCCTTACAATCGAAGTTCATAATTCTTTGCAATTGTAAAATCAGAAGAGAATGTTATTTTAAATTAGACATAATGCAGATATTACAGTTTTGTGATTATTACTAGAGCATGAAATACCTTGATATAGATTATATTCTGGCATTAAATAGATATTGCACAAAATACTCTACTATCATTCATGTGAGATTATTTTTGTATTTCACTGGTGCTATTCAAATGTACGTACATCGGAATCTGTATTACAAATCAGTCGTTCATTGTAGTTTCACTTTGCCCTTAACATGATTGGAATGAGTCATTTCTGACCTGCTTTGAACAAGATTTTTCTCCTTTTTGTTTTTGAAACTTGAACATTGTTCATAAATCTCGCAAATGTTAAATGCATTAAGTAGGTTAAGCTAATTTAGGTTGGATTGGAATAGATTTAATGTGAGATCCCCGAATTTTGTGCACATTCTGGACAACGTTCTGTTATCTTCTTTCACAGAATCAGGTCAGAAAACTGGTTTTGTAAGCTGTATAAAACTATTTGGTTTTATCGTTCTTTCATAATTTTGAATGTTTTGTAATTGTAGTGCAGCATTTCCAATAAGCTCATACTTTATGTATTTAAAGTGTAAAAGTACACCCTAACAGCTAAAAGAGTAAAGTCCTAACCATCTACCAAACAATAGTTTGCATGTTTACTGAGAATTTACAAATTCGTATAGATTAGAAAAGATTACTAGTTCACATATTTTACAAGTGCAAGGCCAATCATTTATTTGTGGGTAAGATTGATTGATTATCAGAGAAATCATAATTTGTCCTGATTATGTTCTGAATATTTTATTCAATAACCTACCGAAGTCCAAGTCATATTTCACATGCACTGTAAAGATAGATCTGAGTCACTGAAGTGAGCTGATACCGTGAATCAAACCTTTAATGATTTTGTTATAACAGGACTACTTCGTTAACCATTATGGGACAGTTTAGATCCATTATATTCAAATCCAATTACACAACATCTCTAAGTTGTTTTTATTTTAACTCAACTTGTAAGAGGTTGTAAGAATGTAATGTAAATGTTTTTTTTTCCATCCTTGTTCAGTTCATAGTGTCATACACCATATTAACAAAATTTTTATTTGTTCCTTTTGCAGATGAACATTTGAGAATCTACTTGACGTGTCTTCTAAGAATATGTTGAAATTTGTAAAAAGGAAAACAGATTTGACTAACAATGGCAACCCAATAGCATGGAACTTTGTGGATATGCTTCTATGGAATCAAAATCGTCTGTGTGGATTCTTTGAACTGTACACAATTTGCAGATACATGGTTGAATGGTGATGGTTTATAAGAAATCAAGAGTCCAAAATATACTCAAGAAATGATGTTGCAAGACTTCTTAATATCTGGTTACAAGTAGTCAGCAATTTTTGCCCAAAATCTTAGGATATTCATTGCTCTCTGAATGGGATGATGATTCCAAGACAGGAAGAAACATACATATCTATGAGAGAACGACATAATGTTTTGCAGGATGAGAAAGAAGGAGAATGAATTTACATTGAAACAAAAATGTTAATGTGAATTTATACGTATATCCCAAATATATAGTTTTAGTAGTCCCTTCATGCAATGATTTTTGAATGATTTGAATTTTATTCTAGTAGTAATTATTACCATATTGTATCTTATATAACTTCTCTCACAATTCTTATCTGAGTAATGCTGAACTCTGTTTGGAAAGTTACTTTTCAAAAGCTAATCACTTGAGAAATTAATTAGGTTATAATTACTGTTGCTTGAAAACGTATCTAATTTAGTTACTATTAATTACTTTTACAAATACTTTATTCTAGATTAGTTATATCTCGTAAGACGTGGTTCAGAACATAAAATGCAAGTGTGCTATTCATTTCATCGCAGATGACTACCAACAACTTAGCATTAGTTTCATATATAATTATAACTGCTGGTCTCCATGTTGGAGTGGTTAGAACAGTGTGTTATGAAGTTAGGAGTCTCTGGTTCGAATCCCGGCATGGGTATTCTTTGTATAAGATCCTTCATAAATTTCATCATATTATCACGCGTTCTCATCTTTGCGATTAGACAAAAATGGCAGAAAAGTGTAGGAAAATAAACTAAATCAATCAACCATATAATTATAACTAAGTTAATATATTTTATATGTAAATACAGAAGCAATAAAATCCACATCTTTTACTTAAAGATGAAATAATAGTATTTTATTGTATTTTTGTTGCACAAACAATATATTATTCACTGTTAAACTGTGGTATACCAATGAGGATTGTTGAAGATTATATAGCCTTATGTCGAAATTATTCTAATTAAAATACGCTTGGAATAGATAAGATTGTTCTCGTTGTCTCACAATTTCAATAATCACTAATTCATCAGGCGAGCATATGATTCAACAAATTGTAAAAATGAAACAAAAGTAAATTCCTTTCTATGCAAAAAAATAGTAATTGTACCCTTCTGTTCAGATCAAGTGGAACATAGTTCAACTGTTCGACCCTATAAATAGTGACACTTTATGTGAACAGGAGTGTACAACTAACTTTCAATTTAGTTACTAGTTAGGTGGAATAATAACTGAATTTCAGGTACTAATTTCATAAAGTAAGTAGTTTATAGTTACTGTTACTCGAAAATGTTACTCGAAAATGTTACTGTTACTTCCAAAGACAGCTGCAGAACAAACCAGTATAATTCGTGAAGAACTGTGAAACAGGACTTTGGGCATTGTGCGGAGGCAACGTATGTAAAATTGTACTTAAGTAGTATGAAACGAACAAATAATCACTGTGCTGCTTGTTTACCTTTATTCCCGGTTTTCAAGTAAAGGCCTCCCCGATGGCGTAGTGGTAACGTCGTCGCCTTGTACTCAACAGGTTGTTCGATACATGGTGGAGGCAGAGGCAGAACCACGAATTTTTGTCAGGGGGAGGGGGGGGGTTGCGTTGCATTCTACCCAAGAATATTTTGAATGGTCACTCCATACACAAGAAACAATTTCGCTGGAGCAAGCAAACGAAAAAGTCAAGTAGTGACGCGAGACGGCTCAACGAGTACCAATGAACACGTGAGAGGGAATGCGGGATAGCGGTTGAAGTTACCAGCTTTCGCAGCATTGAGTACTGCTTCGCTCTGCCCACTCGATTCTTCCCCCCCCCCTTCCCTTTCCACCTTCTCTGCTATGTGCAGCCTTGTTGCAGCAGAGATAGTCGGGACAGAGTATAAAGTATCCGATCAAAGGTAGAAAGCATTGTCATACAAAATGAAGTGTACAGTCAACGCAGCATTTGTTTCAAACGAATTCACAAAATGTTTTTAATTATTTCAATTACTGTCCCCACTTGGCCCGTTTCGTGTTTGAATTAACTAAACTTATTATTGTATTTTCTTCTCTGCTTTCTGAATATTAAAATAAATACTTAATATAAAAGAATGGATTTTATATTAGTATTTCAACTACTACTACCTTCCACTGATGATATATTGCTTATTTCTCTAATAAAAACATATAACTAAAATCTGACGATTATCAATTTCCTTGATTTACAATTTTCTTTAATCCACTAACTCACCTCTAACCAATATGGCGTCACCTGACATCAAGTACCCTAATCGACCAACCTGTATTTATCTGGCAACATGGCCCTCGGTTGCCATGGCAAATGGTGCTGCCATCCGTTTTCGAAAAATCACCACAAAATTGCCTTTAGTACGGCCTTAAATGATTTATCAAATTTCTTATAATAGGTGTAAAACATGATATTCAGTAAACACCCATATATCAATTTCTTATCACGTTGGCTGGTACACGAAATTTGTAATTTAAACTCACATTACTAGTAGAGCAAATTTGTGACCTGTTGCCCCTCCACTTTGGTTCACCATGAGCTGTCACTGCATGAAGGCACATTTAGGGGATGTAGGGGTAGGGACTCATACATTCTCGATCTCGCCCATTTTGGAGGTTATGTTATCAGCACCATGCTTCGGCTGCCTTTACACCTCAGGGTTGCACCCATGTATCCATTGATTTGAGACTGGGTGAGCCCCAGAGTCGCTAAAGGCTGGAAAAATTATAACCTTAGATCACCCACCCTGGGAATTGAACCCTGGTCTCCCACGTGGTAGTCAGATGCCCTACTCATTAGACCACCACGGCTCACTAAAACCCAGGATCTAAACAACGTAAACTACAAGAACATATTCATCTATTCTTTATTCACTCATTGATCACACTACAACTTTGTATATTTCTGGTTAAAAACCACACAAACAAGGATCGCAACTGAAATTCATTTCAGTTCGAGTTCTGGTTCGGGTTGGACTGTTTCACTCCTCGCAATACCAGTTCTAGTTCGGCACTGCAGACCGAAATCAGACATGTAATTCGGATTCAAACTCGAATTGACGCTGTCAGTTTCTACTCCGGCCCAGGCGAACCAAAACTTGAAGCTCCTCATGCAAAAGCATTCTGGTTTGCACCACTTCAGAAACCAGTTTCTGGGAAATCAGTTTGACATATCAGTTTGAGATTACAGTCCATGCCACAGAGGAGGCGAGTTTTGGTCCGGAATAATGGTTCGAGGGACTGAAATTGATCAAACTACTGCACAGAATCGGTTCGACCTTCGGAATGCCAGAAAGCTGTGATGCACGCAGAGGAAAAGTGATTCTTAAAAGTGTACAGAGAACAAAATACCAAGTCGTTTCATTCAAAACACTAGCTGGTGCCATGGTTGCCACATTTATTTTTATTCTTTTAATTTTCAAAACAAACTTCAAAATCAACATGCTGATTATATGTGCTACATTCAATATAGTTAAAGGGGAGAGTTTAAAGTAATTGGAAATGCTGATTGTTAATTTTAACCTTTCAATTTTTGGAGGTAGAAAGTTGAAGATCGGAATGCTGGTTATTTATGCTACCGTGACAGCCAAATAGGAAAGTTTTTAATAATTGGAAAAGCTGGGTTGTCATAACTAACCTTATATTTTCTTTAACTAATAAGTTGAAAATCTGTATGCTGCATCTTGTTTTAATTTTTGATGGTAAAATTTGAAAAGCAGTATGCTGGTTGTAGGCCTAGGTCCTACTTTGAATACAGCAGATTTTGGAAATTTTAAATTGTATGAAATAAAGGGTTATCATATTATTTTTATATTTTTAAAGCTATGAAGTAAAATGTGTATCTAATGGTTATTTATGCTACGGCGAAAAAGATTCATTGATTTGATTAATTGATTGTTGTTATTTTGTGTCACTTTTCTGACACTTTTGACTAATCGTGATGATGAGGATGCATAATGATATGATGAAAAAACACTTACAAAGAATATCAATGCCGAATCAAGGATTCGAACCCAGAACCCCTAACATTGTAGCAAGCTGTGGTATCCACTCCCCATCGGAGACAAAAAAAGCGAAACAGCGAAGCTAAAAAAATACAGACATGCTGGGTTGTCATATTTAACATTTAAATTTTTGAAGCAGAAACCTGGAAATGAGTATGCTGCTTACTTATGGTTATGTGATCGTTATAAGAAAATTGGAGCAATTTGGAAAAAAACACGAATACAGTGAATACAGTAACTTCCTGAATCAAGAAAACTGAAAACAGTGTAGTGTTTAGGTATCAAAAATATAACCAAATTGTGAAATGTTAAAAAAGTAAAATGGTATGGTTGTTATGACTAACTTATTTGAGAAGTAGAAAGCTGAAATATACGTGCTTCGAGAATATGGCCTCCCTGATAGTGTAGTGGTAAGGTTGCCAACTTGTAATCAAAGGGTCACAGGTTTCATACCTGGTTGAGGCTCATTGCACAATGGTTTGTATATCACTTAAAACTGTAGGTGTAGTCCTGATTAGTCTATTTGTGCATAAAGTAGACTTTAAACAAAAATTCAAATATAAACAGGAAAAGTGAAATTTAGACTTGTAATTAGATAAACTGACAATTGATCAATATTTATTACAATTACATGCATAAACGAAATACTTGGTTTTGTTTTAAATATATTTTTTTTGTAATTTTCCTTTCTGTACTTTTTCATTCTCTTCTTGAAGAGGTTTAAATGAAAACTCAGAATGAATGATTGATTGATTGATTGATTGAGTTGGTGTTTGAAGTCCACTTTATGCACAGAAAAGCTAATTGGGACTGGACCTACAGTTTAAAGTGAGATCGGAATCACTATGTGCCTCCACCCCGTATCGAACCCGGGACCCCATGAAAACTCGAAATGATTCCCTTCGTTTAATTATTTCTACCATAAGCCTTCCATGATTTCCAATGTTTTTGATACATGGAACTAACAATAAGGAGTACTTGTTCTTGTATATTGTTTGCAATAATTCTGGACATCTTGTAATTTAGATTAACCGAGTGTGGTTCAAAATGATTTTCCATTCATTATCATTTTTTTCAAATCTTTGAATTCTCATATGTCACAGCTCACAGACATGCACAATATGGATATATCTATGTAATAGAACACATCTTTTTAAAATGCTTCTTGTTATGACAGAAAGAATGGAACAGCATGCATAAATTTGAAAATGAATACCCTAGCTAGAGTTGGTATACCATAATTCAAATACAATTGGCAACACTGGGTCTGATTGAAAATGCAACGATTTCCCTTTGAGGATGAGAGATCATGACAGGGTGTAATACACATTGCCACACAGCGAACCTTGCTTGCAATCGCAGACATTCCATTGCAGTTTCCTCCACCTTCCCTCTTGCAAGCAGCACAACACCAATCCGCTAGCCGATAGCACTGACATCAGTAAACTACAAGCAGCAGATCATGAAACAAAACAGTGATCGTGTGGAGGAGGTAGGTAAACGGTCAACCTTGTAATGCAGGAAAACTGATTTCTTGAACTGGTTCACATCCTGTTCCACACCGATCAAACCCTAACTAAATGTGCTGTGTTAAATTACACGAAGACAAACTATAACCTGAACTTAAACATTTCGGTACTTCCAAACTGAAACTTCCTCTCAAATATTTTATTTCAGTGAACTGTTAATGTGCCTCGCAGTAAACCAGTTCTTGGGTACCGAAACTGAAATTATGTAGAACTCAAATCCAGTCTGAACCAAAATTGAACCAAAACTCCGTGCTCAGTTACGAGAGACAGAAACTTGCCTCTGACATTTTAGTTCAGGTTCAGGAAGACTGAAAGTACGTTTAAATCAGTTTTTTTTTCTTATTTCAGTTCAGTTTCAGTTGCAATACCTGCACACAAAACAAATAAACAGCATAAAAGACACTTTAATAGTTTACTATTGATTTGTTTTGTGTGGTTTTTAACAAGAACGTTGCCAACATGTGACATAAGAAGGTTTCTAATGTTACTAGTGTTTAATTTGGCTTGAACTGATTTCTCACAATTTTTTTTTCCCCATTACTAGTTCACGTTAAGCCAGAACTGTTTTTCAGAGTGAGTGTGGCTTAGGAATATGTAACACATGAAAGTAGGACATTTGTAGCCTGTAACTGGTAGACTTGTGCATTATTGAATGTCCGTTCCCATAATAAGCTTTGCATGGGATTGGGCACTATTTCAATTGCACAATTTCAAAACAACTGAAAGGTGCATAAAAATAACAAGTCAGAAAATGAAATAAATAAAGGAATATCACTGCACACTGTTACCTTTATGGTCAATTCTCCATGTCATCAGTATGAAACAACAGGATTCATATCTACTTGAAAGGTACCAATACACCTATTTACTGGTCCTATGGCTAACTGCTGCTTCCATTATTGTATGGCAGGAATGATAATTTTATTGCCTGATAAATGTCGACAACGGAATTAAGTTAGTTTTCTAAAGGTACTTAATATTGAGATATTAAAAAGTCTATCTTATTCATTGGAAATGTAAACAAATCCAATCATTTGAAACTACCATGTTATTCAAGTATTGTCTGGATAGGTGGTATAAAGTTGGTGGTAAACAGATTTAAGTGCAAGAAAAATACATTTAAAAAAATTACATTTAAGTTGTGGAAATGGTGACCATGACTGTTCAAGGATAAAGGCATAATAGTCTGTAGCTTGGTTTTGACATTCAGGGGTCTGCAGTTGGGAACCACCTATCTAGAAAAGATCCCTTAAAAGTTCAAAGCACTGATCAAAATTCAGTGTATTAAATTCTTGTTGAAGTTGTACTTTATCTGGAACATTCAATAAGAGGACATAGTATAGAATTAATGAAAATTGGTTTTAGTTCATACTTCTATTTGACTAAGGAATGTTGGAACATTTCGAAATTTTTTTTTACACACAATTTACCTATCAAATTAAGCAATCATGTTATAAAATAATGTAAGTACATTAACGCTCACCTGAATGTAACGAGTAATATCAATTTCTCTGAAGAATTCTTCACACTCATCAACAGCAGACTGAACATCAGATGAATGAAGAAAATAATTAAGTTGCAAAGATTTGTACAATGTAAAAACGAAGCACTTGAAATATGACAAACTTAACAACTTGCAGTGCTGCTTCAAACTCTGCTTATCTGAAATAAAAATTCTTGGCATTATTTTTTGTAAACTTCACATAAAACCTTTTCTTTATACATACACTGCGTATTTTTTAAAGATATTTATATTTTTCAATATAAATATTTAAATTAAGAGTAACAATATTAATAATAAGTATAATTCCAGTATTATTAATGATATATAGAGAGTACAATAAAATCAAAGATCACTCAAGCAAAACTAACTCCCTGTTCTATCAGTCTTATTTGCTGTGATAATATAAATATATGAAGACCACAAATATATGTACCAGAAACATAAATAAAATACATGTAAATCTACATATGTTTATTTTATTACAATTTATGATCACTGATTGTGTCTAGTATGTTTGCAGGAAAATTCCCAGCAGAATGTAACTGTAATTTAGTTACCTTTTAAAATGAGTAACTGACACTCCACTCAGTTACTTTTTGAACCAATTAACTGTAACTCAGGTACTTTTGAAAAGTAACTTTACAAACACTGTTGTGTGCATACCAACACTGACAACATCTCTGGATAAATTGAAAAATTGCAGTTACTGCAGTGGAGTCAGTGACAATGGATATGATGGAGTAAGTATAGCATGAATTCGACTATCACCTCACTGTTGCTCAAGTAACTTGATTGATTGATTGATTTGTTGTTTTAAGTCCACTTTATGCACAGTAAGGCTAATCGGGACAGAACCTACAGTTTAAAGTGGGATCCGAACCCCTTGTGCCTCCACCGGGTATAGAACCGGGACCCCTTGATTACAAGGCAACAACGCTACCACTGCGCCATTGGGGAGGCCGCTCAAGTAACTAAAGGAGATCCAAAATAGTATTTATAAAGTAATATATGAATTTTGGTGAGTTTTCCTTTAGACTGACACATCACTAGATATCGGATTTTAGGTTCTAAAATAAGTACTTTTAGGTTCCTAAAATAGGCTCTAAAAATCCTAAAATAGGTCTTAAAAATCCTAAAATAAGTTCTAAAATCCTAAAAGAGGTTCTAAAAATATTAAATTAGACTAAAAAAATCATGAAGTAGGTTCCAAAAAAAACTAAAAATGGTTCAAAGATCCTGAAAAATACTAATAAAGAACAATTGTTAAAAACAAAACTTCAAAGGAATGTGACAAATTTTAATTGATCTTCCATCCATCCAAACAGTCAAATATTAATTTTCTAACCAAATTTTCATTTCTATTCATCATTTTCAAAATTATCCACTCGTTACTGTAAAACTAATACTTGTGCTATTAGCAAAAGCTACTTATCGATATAATAAATGCACAATCTTTTTCATATTATCCACAGACAAAACCACACCTCTTATCTGTGAATATTTATTTTATTTATTTATTTTACCTAAAGTTTCAGATACAGTACTGAATGACCATTTTACACTGAAACAGTAACAGCAGGATAACAACAATAACAACAACAACAAAATAGAGTACGAGATGGCACTGAAAACAAATCAAAATTATACATATATCGTTAACAATTTTCTAAAACTTTGTTCTGGCAAGAATATGTCCACATTTGGAGGCAGGTTATTATATGAGTGAGGAAGCCTGTAGAAAAGCGACCACTGTAGAAGGGAGAGCCTTGTGGTGGGATTGTGAAATAGCTTAACATTGCAGGTTGGCCGTGTGGGAACACGTAGATGAAATTTGTTGAGCAGAAATTCGGATTTAATTTTACCATTCATGATTTTGTGCAAGAATATCATGTCTGCTAATTCGCGATGAGTGTGTGGTGGTTGGATATTGAAGACAGACATAATATGAAGGTGCCTCAGAGAAGGTATTCTGTGGCAAGCAATGGCGAGGAAAAAGTTGAGAACAGAATCAATCCGGGAAAGATTTGTTTTTGAAGCCATGGTCCAGAAAGGAGAGCAGTATTCAAGAATGGGGGAGATAAGGGATTTGTAAAATATGCTGATTGATGATTTGTTTTGGATTTCAGTGAACCTGTACAGAAGACCGAGAAGACGTATTGCTCTTTTAGTAGTGTTCGTAATGTGCTCATTAAAGTTTAGTTTTTTGTCGATGATAACTCCGAGATCTTTTTGAGAGGAAACTTTTTTGATGGGATTGTTTTTAAGATAGTAAGCAGAATCGAGTTTGTTCCTTCTTAGGGAAATGGTGAGGCAGGAGCATTTTTTAGGATTCAATTTAAGTTTCCACTGGCGACACCACACAAGTAGTTCTGTAAGTCATCGGCAAACAGAAGTATATTTATAGGGAGAGAGGACAGTCTGTCGGGGAGATCATCCATGTAAAGAAGAAACAAAAGTGGGCCTAAGACGCTCCCTTGGGGAACTCCAGACAAAACAGGAAGAAAGCTGGAAGAGGTGGCAGGAAGGATAACACACTGCTCTCATGCACTCAGATAGTCTTGTAGTAAGGATAGAAATTTCCCATGGATGTTAAATCTGGATTGTAATTTATAAAGAAGGAGATCATGATTTATTTTATCGAAAGCTTTTGAAATGTCCAAATATATAACGTCAATCTGGGAATTATTTGAGATAGACTGAGTAGCATGTGAAAGTAATACTGATAGATTGGTCAAGCAAGAGCTGCCTGGAAGGAAACCATGCTGAGCAGTATTTATAAGGGGAGATGTAAACATTAGCAACCTGTCTTTAATTATTTTCTCACAGACAATGGAGAGAGGTGACAAAAGAGAGATCGGTCTGTACGAATTTGTGGAATTTTTGTCTCCAGATTTGTAGATAGGTACAATATTGGCACGTTTGAACAAGCCGGGAAACTCATCTGTAGAAAAACACTTATTAAGTAAGAGGCACAGAGGGTGAGCCAAGGAGTCAGCACTTTTACGAAGAAAAATTGTCGGAATTCCATCAGGGGCTAATGACCGGTGAAACGGCAAAGAGGAGAGGATAGATTTTACTTCTTCAAGGGAGGT
Organism: Lepisma saccharinum; assembly: GCF_977018435.1. Classification (NCBI taxonomy): domain Eukaryota; kingdom Metazoa; phylum Arthropoda; class Insecta; order Zygentoma; family Lepismatidae; genus Lepisma; species Lepisma saccharinum. The sequence goes on from NC_139230.1 coordinate 108,948,628, forward strand.
TTTAATCGAATAGAGAGTGTGTGAACTGACAGACTTGACATTAGGAAGAGGTTCAGAAATTGTCTCTGAGGAGAAATTTTCATGAAAAAACACATCTCCTACAGCGGTGGTAGAATTATGCACAATTTCCATCGGCACACGCGGGTTTTGCTTTCTTGAATTAACTAACGAAAAGACCTTCTTTGGATCACTCAAACCCTCTGATGTTAAGTTATTTACATAACAATATACTTATTTTTGAGTAGATTTTTGAATGCCTCTGAATATCACAGAATGTTTTATAAGTGTGTTCATTAGGGCACTGTTTCCACAAGCTCCAAGCCTGTTGTTTCTTGTTTTTCAAAATATCAATTAGTTCACTATCAAACCAAACCGGGTATTTCGCAGAGCGCACTTTCTTAGTGAGAACAAAGTCATTTATTGCAGCATGCAGAACTTCCACAAACATCTCCACGGCGTCGTTGATCTCTTCCTGTTCCAGCAGAAACCAGGGGTAGGCATCTAGTGCTCTGCAAATTTCATTCCAGGGGGCTTTTCGCCACAGGCGGCGCGGTCCATTCTGGGGTTGGAGGATCTTCACCTTCTCAGCGGACGGGAGGTGCACAGCGACATCTAGAGTGTCATGGTCTGAGGGTAGCAAGTTCCTTTGTGGAGTTATCTCCATTTCGCACAGTGTTGCCAGCACATAGTCCAAATAACTTTCACCTCGTGTTTTGTGCATGTTATGTTGCTTCAAACCAATGCCGTGTATGAAAGTGTCGATAAACCATTTGTCATTTGAGCAATTTGCACTTCCGGTGGTTGGAGTTTCCCAGTCAATTGAAAGATTGAAGTCGCCACACAACAGGACATTTCCACACTTCATGGCTGCCAACACCGAATCCCTGCAAGCTTCAAGGATATGCAGGGGTGAGTTTTTTTGCGGGCAGTAGTAGGCACCAAGAAGAAGTTTTTTACCTTTCAGAATATTAACTTCCACCCAAATTATTTCACAGGCTCGACTTAGATCACCACGTAGTTTACAGTTCCATTTCGTGTTTAAACAAATCATGACACCACCCCCACGTTGATTTAGGCAGTCATTTCTAAAAATATTAAAGTTCTTGGCAAACGGAAGTTCAGCGTCACTCACAGTATCATTCAGCCAGGTCTCGGTAAAAACTAAACAGTCATATTGTATGAATTCACTGAGGTTTATAGCACAATCGGAGAGCTTGTTTTTTATGCTTTGTATATTCTGATAATATACAGAAAAAGCAGTTTCATTTTGATTTGAGGGGCCGGGGTTCAGGTGGATGTCACCGCACATGAGCACGAGGCACAGCAGGTGAAAAGTGCCAGGCGACGGTTTGCTTACCTCGTGGTTGCTCCCCTTGGGTCGGTGACCGCGACATGGCTGCAGAGTCTCCAGGTACACATCCAGCTGCAGGAAATAAAAAGCTCCTATTTCCCAGGTTCCATCCATCAAACTTAGAGTCAATACTCAACACTGACACACTAGGAAGATGTTCTCCACAAATACGATGTTGAAACACACAAATATAACATAACACCAGAAGAACAATAACAGAGTTTGCGGAGAGGAAAAACATGCTCCGAGTACAATCCGCCATCTCATATGCTGAAAATATTCTTTAAAAACAGAAGCATAGTCAGTGGTGCCAATTTGCATGCTGAATCATTACTTCGTAATGCGTGAATGCTAGACAGTACCAAAAATAAGCAAGACCACATGGATCAAAAGTTTGCACTTTGGACTGAGCAGGCAACAGTGGTGCCAGACATTTTGCTTTGTTTAGAGCTTGAAAACACATTATGGGCTTAGAGGGAGGGAAATCGACAGAGTGTGTGCTTCAAACAAGTTATTCATTAAATAAACTGCTCACAAAAAGTTTTGCATTACCCAAGAAATGATAGAAAGAACAATCGCAACATGTCCCACTGGGCCAGCTGTGAGAAAGCACACTGTGCTGTGCAAGATACCCATTCAACCCCGCATAACTCACTCTTCAGACGACAGCCACGACCAGCTGAGCATATTTGTGTGTTCGAACATCTCAGTATTGTGGGTGGTAATGGTCAAGGCTATATCTCCCACTTACGTAGAGAGACTCAAGTAGTGAAGGTGCGTTGAAGACATGCCCAGGCGTACAATATCGCAGTTCGATTGGGCAAGGGTTATCGCCTTCGTGCAGAGTGGGATGTCACAGCGGGCGGTAGCCGCGACGATGGGAATCGCACAGAGCGATGTCAGCAGAACATGGAGAAGGTACACAGACAGTGGGACAGTAGCAGATCGCCACCGTTCAGGTCGACCACGGGTAACAACACCAGCCCAGGACCGTTTGCTAGGAATCACAGCCCTGCGGCACAATACCAGGACCGCAAATGAGTTGCGAAATGACCTCCAACAAGCCTCAGGCGTACGTGTTTCGACCCAGACTGTTCGCAATAGACTGCGAGCAAGAGGCTTATGTTGCCGAAGACCCATGCATTGGCAACCTCTAAGTGCAAACCAACAGCGTGATTGTTTGGTGTGGGCACGCGAACATGTGCATTGGGGGCCTGCAGATTGGTCTTGTGTACTCTTTACAGATAAATGTAGGCTTTGTCTGAGGCCTGATTCGAGACGTGTGAGAGTGTGGAGAGGCGTAGGACCGTGGGAGAGACTTCGTCATGTGCAACCTGTTCATCCATTCCAAGCAGGTGGCATTATGGTTTGGGCAGGGATTATGCACGGCCGCCGAACGCCCCTAATTGTAATTCAAGGGACACTGACAGGACCGCGTTACATCAGAGATATCCTACAAACAACTGTGGAACCATACTGTCGGAACATTGGTCCAACTATTGTGTTCATGGATGATAATGCCCAACCACATCGTGCAGGGGTGGTGCAAGATTATCTGCAGCAGGCCCAAATTAACAGAATGCCCTGGCCGCCAGGAAGCCCAGACATGAATTAATTGTATCGAGCATGCTTGGGCCATGTTGAGGAATGCAATGGCACACCGTCCTGTGCTCCCAGACTCTCCACGTGAGCTTCTTTTGGCAGCACAGGAGGAATGGGATCGTTTACCACAGGGTGACCTTGATCATCTTATTGCGAGCATGCCCCAGCATGTTGAAGACCTCATTGCAGCTCGAGGGGGACATACCAGGTGGTAAACATCCTGTCTGACATAACAAATAGGCAGATAGCATTGTTGTGCCATTTGTTTCCCTTTGCTACTTTCAGCAGTGTGTCATTTTTTCTTTTTTTTTTGATTAGTGTGAACGTTCTTTTTCATGCCATTCCCATGTTTTCCACGTTTTCTTCTTTCTTGTAATGATTGAGCAATTGTATGTTTTTTCTCTTCCCAGGAATACAGTTTTTGTTGGTGATGCAAAACTTTTTGTGAGCAGTTTAGTTTCATTACCAAACAGAACAAATACCTTTGTGCAATGTAAAAATCCTGTAAAACCTTAAAAAATATACAAAAACCTAAAAAAAGTTTGATTTAGACGAAAAAACCTAAAATAGGTTCTAACAAGCAAAAGAGGTTATTTTAGACACTGTGAAACTGCATTAGGTATTGCATTTTTTGATGAAACGCTGACGTAACTTGTCATTTTTTATTTACCTGCAAAGGAAAAAATCCGAGGTTTACACATCACCTACCACTCTGACATTGTCAATTCTAAATATATGATGATTTGAAATCGAATGAAGCATTTGGAAACACACTGTATATTTTACACATTGGTGTACATTAAAAGTAATGTACTGTATATGTATCAGTAGCAGAGATATGTGATCCAGTTACAATACAGGGACAACTTTAAGGTACTGTTCAATGAATGAATTAATTACTTAATTAAAATTATATGGATGTGTCAGCATATGGCTATTTTGCACCATTCGCATTGTACAGATAAGGAACCCCATACCTAAAATCCATATTTAGATTTAAAAAAGGGGTGTAAGAGGCCACTGGGGAAAGTTAAAATTGCAAGGTTGAAAAGAGCAATGTACAGGACATGCAGAGAAAAATAAAAAGCTAAGGAGAAACTAAAGTACATCTCACAGACAGTGGTACTGCTGTATTGATTCTTCAAGACTATTGGGAAATGTTCTATGAGCTCATTATATACATATTATATATATATATATATATATATATATATATATATATATATATATATATATATATATATATATAACTACATAACTACATATGTTTTGTCTTAAAAAAAATTCAAATGCAACAGGCATGGCAGCAGTAAGCAGAAAATTTATAAAGGGACAAAAATGACAATAAATTGCAAGTGTAATCTCTTTTATCATTGAGAATGCTCTATGAACAAAGTAGCAACTAAAATATTTAGAAAAGGGTTTCAAATTTTAGGTTCAAATTTATTTCATATTACAAGGAATTAATTGCTCCCCTTAAATGTGCCTTCATGGCATGGTGATATATGCATGGGGAACTTTACCTTTTTACTTTTACCTTTACATTAATTGCTCTCCTCCTTTTCCACTATAACATGTTTTTCACCCAATAATTGATTGATTGATTTGGTTTATTTTACTTCGAGTTTCTGCCACTTTTGGCTAATCACAAAGATGAGGATGAGTGATGATATGATGAAATTGATGGACAATCGCAAATAATACCCTTGCACAGGTCTGAATTTGAACCTGGGATCTTTGATATTGTAGCATGGTGTGATAACCACTCCACCATGGAGGTCATCTTACACCCAATAGATATGAGTATTGGTACAATATACAGGTAAGTGATTATTAGTAAACTCTAGGGTTGAATAGATATAGTAGTTCTGAAACCAATTTGAAACAACTTTATATTGATGCTTCCCTAATATATGAACTACCCCAGCCTAAAGGCAACGCTTTCATGACCAAACATTATATTAAATATGTGATATAATTCAAGTTACAGTACATAAATGTATGCACAGGAAATATTCATTGTGAACAACTAAGTGTACAGTTAAAAACTTTACCAACTCCAAAGGGTTACTTAAATTTTGTGAACACACATAGGTCCACAAGGGTAATCCAAAGTAGAAGCTGCATTCCATATCCAGCCCACATTGGTTTTCATGTGGCTAACCTTTGTACTTGCAAAACTGAAATCAGTATGTTATGCATTATCTTGAATGTACATATATGATGCACACTAGCCCATGGTCAATGGCTTACTGTATCTGCACATAAAAACCTTTTGCTCCCAACCCTTCCCCTACTACACACTGACCTTGTAAGGAAGGTATTTTCTATAGAATCCCTGGTGTGAAGTATTTACCCGTGTTGGGAAATTTTGCCAAAAATCTCTTTTGGAAACAATACACATATACATCCATAACATTTCTTTCAATATCAACTGAATGATGTGGGTATGAGAGCCAATTCACAAATAATGCACACTATTTTTTCTGGCAAGTTTACTCTATGTTAGGCAGCATTTGCTTACAATCCTTCAATGTGGTATTTATTTATTGAAATTTCCAGTACAGCAGAAGCCATTATAAACCAGAAAGAAACAACAGTAAAACAATAGACTAAGTTTAAAAACACATAACATAGAATAAACAAAACTAAAACAAGCCAAAACAGTACCAAGGTAAATAGATCAGTTTCACAAAGCATTACTTATGTACATTTTTTTCTATGTTGCTGATAAAAAATGAATATGAGGTGAATATATCTATTTGGTTTGAGATTATATTGAACTGATTCGGTAGCCTATGGAATACCCTGTTCCACAATAAATGTCCCAATATCTAAAATCATTAGCTCTGGCAGTTAGGGTGCCACTGTTGTTCAGTCTACGTATGGCTCAGAAACCTTTTCCTGGGTGGAGAAAACGTTGTCCACATATGGGCTCTTTCAACTTGGAGAATAAATTGAAGTCTAGTGGACTTATGTCTGGACTGTGTGTTGGGTGATGAGGTAACACTTCCCACTCAAACATGCTCAGCAAATCGTTCACAATCTTTCCAGGTGCATGTGTGCACTGCCATGCAACATAAGTGGCTTATCCCGAAGCAAGTCAGGCTCGTTATTGTGCATTTTCTGGTATTTTTTGCATCCAGGCATGATAATATGCTGATGTCACACTAGTTCCACATGTCATGATGATTCCTTGAACAAAGATCATCATTTGCTTCATCTTTGCTTATGCTCATTTTGGGGGGGGGGGGATGGATTTCTCCACTTGTTTTACTGCGAATTCATCTCTGGTTCAAAGTATTTAATCCATGTTTCATCAATAGCAACAATTCAACATAGGAATGCTTGTCCTTCAGTGTCAAATCATTGTTTCAGTGATGTTGCAATGTCCAGACATTTCTCTTTCTTTGCAGCAGTCCCATTTTTTTCTTTCTTTTCTGCAAATCCCTGGTCAAAATGTGGTATTCTGGTGTTGGTGGAATCCCAGTAGCTTCTGCCTGCATTTCCTTGCATGTCACTCGACGATCTTCTTCCAGAAAGTCTGCTCCAAGTTTCACATTTTGTCTGTCTGTTATGTTTTTGGCCTTCCCCTGCCTTGGGTCATTGTTTATGCTGACACATCCTTCATGGAAACAAGTTGCCCAATGGGAAACAATATTATGGTCCACTGTTTGGTCATCACAAAATTTATGCAAAGCACTGTGAATTTATGTCAGTTTTTTGCCATATAAACTTTCAATTTTGATGTACAATGTTTGGTCTTCAACTGCCACAGTGTCTGAGGTGCTTGCCTGCAAACACCATTGCTAACACTCATCACTTCCAAGCAGTGTACACTAGAGAATTAATGAACACACATGCTGCTTCCACAAGCTTTCAACTGCAACCGGCGAAACTTTCACTCTGATTGCATCATTCACTTCAGTGTGTTGCCACCTTGTACATTATTTATAAATCTCCCTTGTACTTAGGCAGGAAAATTTGTTGACGATTTACCAAGTTACAGGAGTGCTAGCCTAGTCAATGATCACCAGTTTGAAGTAGCCATTACATTAACTTTTATCTGTCTTCAGCCAAAGCAGTGAACTTGGTGACCTCCACTATCATTGTGTGCCTGAATAATATGCTCATATGAAACTGTGCATATACTTTCCTCTTCATTGGCCAACAACAATCTTTCTAGGTGACAAAAGTAGCAGAATGTATTGAGCAACAATCTGGTCCTCAGCATGTAGTCTCAAATGCAATTACAATGTAAAGAAGGTTTCTTCTTCTTTTGTACTCTATTGCCAGGATGGATGGGTTCTAATACAAAACCATATGGGTGCATAGAAATTGCCCTAAACATATAATACTCTCGGATGGTATTTTTTTCTGAAACACACAAGCGAAGAAGTCTGTTCACTTTCATCAGTCAGCTGGCATGGCTAAGTACACCAGGTTGAGTAGCTTGCAAAAAAAATCTAGATATTTTCCTTGTTACTTTTGTTGAACCAGTAAACGTATGCAGAATAAATACAATTTATCAGAACAAATCTTTTACAATGCTTTCAGGAACATCAAGCGCACAACGGTCTGAGGATCAAATTGCATCTCTCTGAATGTAAGTTACTCAGTCAATTTTGGACCAGCCATTCTCTTCCTTCATAAACATGAGATAACTTCCTCAGTGGTAATTCATTATCATGTGTCATGAAAATAAGTCTCTGAAGGTAAATTCCAGCAGCCCTACTGTTCCATTTATGTTACCTTTATATACAGGACTTTCATCACAAAACACTGCCCGCAAAATCACCACAGATTTTGTAAAACAGTCATGATTTCTTTACAAACATCTCCAGGTTATTCTGACTTAGAAGTGAAATGATCAATGTATCTTGCATTTCGGACAGACAGTTCTACATAAATGTTTTTGTCTCACTTTCTCTTCACATGCTCCTTAGGAATAAGCATTCCATCCTTTTTTCTATCAGGACCAAGACACAATGTCTTCATGTTGCAGTACATGATATGGTGATGCTTTTATCCTCCAGTATTTTCTTTGACACTGTAATTTACTCAGGTCAACAGTGTCACTTAGTGATGGAAGCCCTTGGTCCACAGAGGCTGTGTTGATCACAAGATATGTGTCTCCATTGCTCACATTTAGTCCCCTCAAGGGCTTTACAGAGCTTAGGGTACTCGATTCTATTTAGAGCAATGCAACTGAGTTGGAAAGTTAATAACAACAAATGTCATGAATTGTAACAATAAAATATTTAAAAATTAGGGCTGAGCCAATACCGATGCAGATGTATCAGTATCGGAAAATATCAGTTGGAATTTATTTACCGATACTGACAAATACTTTCCTGGCATTTTGATGTTTAACAGACTCCGCAAAAATGTCGCAGGACACTTTGTGGAGTCTAATTTTCCTGGAAATTATGCACAATTCGATGCACCAGTTTGGTATGAAAAAATGTTTTGTTTTTTTTAAATATAGCATGCAAATTACTATTTTGGTGCAATTCTTGAATATATTAAAGCAAAATCTTGGTAAATTGACTCGTGTACTAATTCGAGTGGAATATTTATGCACAAATGTTAATCAATATTTTGAACAACTTTTAATTCTTACAACTTTCAAGTATCAGTATCGGTGGGAATCGGTGAGAGTATCAGTATTGGTTCAAAGTGGTATCGGCTCAGCCCTATTAAAAATTAAAATTACCAAAGTAGTCAGTCTTCAATAAGATATTTAAAAAAACATTGAAGTTTATAGGATATGCACATTCATATATAGTTATAAAGTAAATTTTATATTCTAAACTTCCAAGATAAAGTAAAAACATAATAACATTGTAATATATTTTTAGATATTTATTAAATGAGAAAATGGATGTTGTAAGCTTTTTGTCAGGTATTGCGGAACAAAATAGTTCATTTAACAGAAATCAATGAAGTATTTTATTATACTATGAATAAAACTGAAAGTTGGGGCCACTAGACATTACACTAACTCTGAACAGTTACATTTCTGTGCTGAGGAGAATCCAGAGCATCTTTTTCACCATTTGGTACCCTCGACTGAAATTCACCCCACCCTAGTAAACACTCAATGAGAGAGAACCACAATATCCTACCTGAAGTTCCATCTGAATCTTCTGATTTTGGATCAGGGCTAGATTGCTTAGTAGTACTATCTGCCACTGATGAAATGTTCCCTATGTCGACATTAACTGCACTGTCTCTAATTTCAACTTCATCCTTGAATGTTTTGTCATCATAAATATCACTGGGACTACTTTCTGTCTCCTTGTAGACTAACGTTTCAATTAAGATGGCGAGTGGACAATCATACACATACACAGGTAAAGTAACAGAACCATGCATAGGTTTATGATTTTTAGGTAATTCTTTTTTGCTACTTGGTGGTGATGATGAATTTTGGGTCTTTGCTGTTTCTAATTCCTTCTTTTGAATAGTTCTAATGCAGGTTTCACTACTCTTACTGACTGCAGTTTTCCGGAAAGACTGGAAACTAAAATCTTTGTGGGTAATCTGATGTTTTGTCGGAGAATCAATAGATCCAGTTCTATTTCTTTCTACAGATGACAGACATTGCATCTTCCTAGCTTTAGTAACTGTATCCAATGAACCTGCACGTAATCTAAATGGCACTTCTATAACATCTTTATGAAAAAATGCATGACTAGAATCTGAGAGATCATCAGAAAATTTCTGCTTCTTGTGTGTGTATGAATAATGGGAAGAAGCATCACATGAGGAGCTTCGAGAGAGGTGTAAAGTCTCTGTATCCATGCAGCAACAACTACTCTGGGTTTCGGCATGAGTTTCAGATTCAAGTTTCTCATTCAACAAATCTGCTGAACTTCTCTTTTCAAAGGGTAAATTTTCACAAGATGCACGCACCTCAAAATCATCTTGAATTGTTATATTATTTACAAATTTAACAGTTTTTGGATTGCATTCTTTCTTATAATGCTTGTTGAGCATGAGTTTTTTTAGATCTTTGTAACTTGCAGGCACAAAAGTTAAAATCACATGAGTTACACTAATCCCTTTGATATAACACTTCCATCTTGGATAATCTTCCACATTTTCTGATAGAGCTATTCCAGGAGATTGTCCATTTTTGAGGTTTGATGGCATATGTGAAGTATCTGTAATTAGAAATAAACACACTTGTATAAATGTGTATTTTACATTACACATAACAAAAAATACACATGCTGCATCAAACACTTGTTTTCTTTTTGATATTTTTCAGTACTATAATCAGAACTATATAAACTATTTTAGATTATACACACTTACATAGAATATTCTTTATTTCTTTGATGGAGGACTCTTTAATTGAGTGCATGAAAGGCCTGTACATTCAAAAAAGTATCTTTTGGATCTGGGAATTTCTACATTGATTCCACAGAATAATTACATCAAGGAAGGCATACTGTTTGTGCCTATATTTATTTTACATCACTTTTCTATCTCTCTAGGCAATATGTGATGATGATGGTTATGAATGATGAATTCATGGGATCATTCATACTGCAGGTTCAAATCTGTAGCACAATATTTTACTGTGTGAGAAAAGAGGAATTCTAAGACAGAATTCCTTCATTTTTCACTGATATTTGACTGGGCCTCAAATTATCAGACTTCTTCCTAGTTATCCAGGTCTGTTGACACCTTGACTTACCTACATGGATTTATATTTTCTACTTCATAAGGTGCACTCTTACAATATTAATAAGCTTTTCAGGTATTCCAAACTAAAGTAATATATTATCCAAATTATATTTCTAATCTAATTGTTAAAGTCGAGAAATAATTGACAATATTATGATTATGATCCCACATATTTTCAAGTATCTGCCTAATATGAAATGGTTGAAAAATAGTTGGTCCTCTTGAAGTAGCTTCCCAATTGTCCTCGTGATGCTGAGACAACAATGAAATTCTAGGATTCCCATCAGGGATCAAAACTGGGCTGCTGACATCAAAGGTAAAACCACTAACAAACGATTTGACAGTTTGGAAACCTTTTCTTTCTTTGCAATATTCAAGTCTTATTTATATGTCGTGTTATACTCATGAAAAGCTACCCTGGATCATGGCAGCACTGGATGAGAAAGTAAGCAGTCTTTACAGCACACAAAAAGATTACATATCTACAAAGAAAAAATCATGGTTTTGTAAAAGCCATCATGACAGTAATGTAACTGTCTTCACACAATAATTGTTTCAGGGTCTTACACAGATAGCAGAGGCAAAATATGAAAAGGCAAGTGACAATTTGTTCACTTCATAATTCCAAACACTGATGGCAGACTCTGGATCAAATTTGATGTTTGCATTGTGGCATATCATTTCTATTTGTTATATCTTTAGATTAACCACAAGAACAAGAATAAAAGTTTTTTGCCTGTAACTGATGAAGGTACAAACACAAAGGAAAGAAACTCTTGCCTAGGCTGGGACTTAAACCCAGAACCTTCAGTGGGGAAGTCATGAGACATATACTCAATGAAATAGGCCACAGAGGACACCGGATCAAATTTGTTGTACATAAACTTATTTCTGAGTTCAAGTAGTTTTCATTCTTAGTAGTCCAACAGAATGAAAATTGCACTCCATTGGGGTGGAGTTAACCTTTAACCACTGGACCTCTCACACGCCTGTAATTTGGTTCATGCCAAAGCAATTTCAAGCATGTGCTTTTAAAACTTGCTGTGAAGTACAAAAAAGATCGTAACTCATGAACTAATTGTCATAGACAGATGAAATTTGCTTTGTTTTCTTTCTTAAACAAAGGGATTTTACCGGAGGTAAAATTTGTTCATTATGCCTTTCAATAAGTAGTGTTAAACGAAGAAAAAACTTTTTTTTTTAAATTGGCACATGGTATGCACTGCTACCCCCCCCCCCCCCAATCAGTAGACCGAAGTAGTGTGTAGTGGTGGTACATTCCTACAACCCTGCAAAGTTTCGTTGAAGTCAGACTGTTATTTTTTGAATAATAAATAAAAACATTATATAAAGTTATGACCAATCAAGGATTGGGCATACATGCCCAGACACAAACACGCACAGATATAGGTAAAATAGGTAAAATCATAACCATTATGGAAAACTGTGCGTTTACTCACTAAAATATATAAAAAATAAAAAAGAAGTTAAAAAACTTACGTGAGTGAGTATAAAAGTTTTGCAGACGACGTTTCACGAAGCTACGCTTCGCTTCTTCAGGTTACTTATCAGTATTTAAAATACTTCGTCAAGAACATAAGAAATCCAGGATTAGGTTAAAAAGGGTGATAGGATATGGAATTAAAAATACCTGAAGTTAAAAATGCCATGTAGGCTAAGAAATAAATCTAAATGATGAGTGCCCGTACTACCATATTGAAGGATTGGCTGTAGTAGCATACAATGCTACATTCCTTCCAATGAAAACTCCACAGACTCAGAAGCAGCACGGGCTACTTCCGGCGTGACATGGAATTTAACAGATTCACTCCTATTATTTCCCCATCGCTTAAACATGTGAATCCAGGCTTCGTTCAGGTTACCGTCGTCTCTGTTTAATTTTTTCCCCCTATCAACACAAATAAGAATAACGAGGTAGGGGAAATAGTATACAAATACGTCGGCATCCCGTATGTAAAAGGGGTATCCGAAAAGTTTGACAAAATTCTAAAAGGCTTCAGGATAAAAGGGGGAATGAGAGCTCCCCGAAATATCGAGAAATTTTTTACTGAATATAAAAAGGATGGAAAAGGGCAAAAAGATGTCAGAGACGAGAAGGGCATATATAAGATTACCTGTTCCTGTAATAAAGCGTACATTGGACAAACTGGAAGAAGCATGGGAACCCGTTGGGACGAGCATGACAAGGATATCAGGGAACTATCCCCGAAAACCGGGCTTTCTGAGCATATTTTAGAATTTAACCATACGGTTGATAAAAGAGAGGTTGTAAAAAGGGTACATAAACAACCTGATTTGAACGTTCACGAGGCCGCAAATATTTGTGTTGATAGGGGGAAAAAATTAAACAGAGACGACGGTAACCTGAACGAAGCCTGGATTCACATGTTTAAGCGATGGGGAAATAATAGGAGTGAATCTGTTAAATTCCATGTCACGCCGGAAGTAGCCCGTGCTGCTTCTGAGTCTGTGGAGTTTTCATTGGAAGGAATGTAGCATTGTATGCTACTACAGCCAATCCTTCAATATGGTAGTACGGGCACTCATCATTTAGATTTATTTCTTAGCCTACATGGCATTTTTAACTTCAGGTATTTTTAATTCCATATCCTATCACCCTTTTTAACCTAATCCTGGATTTCTTATGTTCTTGACGAAGTATTTTAAATACTGATAAGTGACCTGAAGAAGCGAAGCGTAGCTTCGTGAAACGTCGTCTGCAAAACTTTTATACTCACTCACGTAAGTTTTTTAACTTCTTTTTTATTTTTTATAGGTAAAATCATGCCTAAATCATGAAAAGTTAACTCATTTTTAAATACCTGCCATAAATATGACACAAAAGGTGAAAAAATACCTTTGTTTACATTTTACATCCAGGTATTTTTCACAACCACCTGCTAAATCTGCCATCTGGTGGGAAGAATTGGAACCCCTTCCACAGACTAGCAAGAGCCACATGTGACCTCAGCCAGCCAATGAGAGATTTCCAAGGCTGTGACATCACAGAGAAAGTGGGGTGGCAAGGTGCTTTATTATCTTCTGAGCTTGCCGCCCAAGCTCACTTCTGTGATTTACCTGCTTGAGGACAGGTTGTAGGCTGTTCAGCCAGTTAAAACTAGTGTGTTAGTGACTGCATGGCCTGGGAAGAATGGATTCACACATGGAATAGGTGCCCAATGTCCATATAACATTTAATATGGACCAGGGTGAGTGCTAACATTGTGGAAATGGAAGCCAGTGCCTTTTTAGGAATTATCAGGGCGATTCTCGCCAGTTTGGTGAAATCTGTGTGTCCCATATCAAAATATGAAAATCCAGACTGCATGACATGCAAAATGGAACCATAAAAGCATCATCCAAGAATCCATCAGCATCCGTATTTGTATTCATCCATCCTCCCTTGGAGAGTCAGGAATGTGCATATACTAGCTTCAAAGTTCTTTGTCACCTGAAGGAAGAACGCCAATATCACAAATATCCCTTTGTTTTTGTGCCCTATCAAGTGCCAAATATTGGGATGTGGTGTGTGTGTGTCGAAAGTGTGTGGTCCCCAGGTATGAGAGGTAGTGTAATGCTATGTAAGTACCGATCTCTTCTTGTATATTTTTTTGTGTTTCCTTCTTGTGTAACGATGGTGTCCATGTCTGGCGGTGGCCATGCCACTGATTGTGTCATACAGTGAATAAATGTGTTGTTTCAGTGTAATCGACCTTGTTATCATTTGATTTGTGCTAGAAGACTACAAAGCCCCTCTACCTACCAGTTATAGAAGTTTGGCAAAAAGTTCATCTGTTGGCTAATGGGTCTCCCACGGGACACCCGTAATTATCCATGGAACACCATGTGCAGTATAGAGTCTGCGTGTGGCAGCGTTAACCCATAAGGTCCCAGTGATATCGTATGAGATCACCTCACAAAACCATGATTCTACTAAATATTTTGCAATAATGATTAATAAACACTCTTTCATGTCCTTTTTCAAGGTACATGGTTTTTACGTATAAAGTAAATAGAATTTAGTGCTCTGTACTAAAACAATGATTTTTAGTAGTTGAAAATTCGATACTTTTAACTTCCTCTGAATGGTTACCGAAAATTATTGTTATTAATTTTTAATATAGAATACTGAGGTTAATTTTACTTTTATTTCATTGTCAGTAGTTTCAAGTCAGCATAAAATTACATCACACCTTTTTCCTTCGTAACAAAACAGTGATCTCATACGAGATCACTGGAACTTAGGCATTTCGGAACTAGCAAAACTGATAGTTTGTAAATCACACTTCGTTGTTTACGTTGAATGATTAGCGACAAGTACCTCATTGCTGTTTACCACTATAGTAAACGCCACAAAAACTGTACAGTCAAGGTCACGCCATCCACGTACATTGTTGCCAATAAGCAACAATTTCAACTTTCAATAATAATTCCGAAAAAAAATATTAGAAAATAGTACTTAACGTAAAGAACATTATGAGGTATTTTTTATACTGACATAATTTCTTGGCAATTTAGAAAAAAAATAAAAACATGTTTCCGTGAAATTCATGAGGAAATTATTATGTTACTTCAAATTGTAAAAAATAATGGAAGCAGTGAAACAAGAGGGTTGGAAAAACTAGAGAGCATTCTTAAGGTTCATAGATGCCTACAGTATATATTTCATACAAAAAATGTATAATCATGTGAAGTAAAAAGTAAAATGTTCAGAGATTCGCAAAAATTTTCGGGTTATGTAATGTAATAAATCGTTGCTAGCTAAGTCGTGTTCAATTTTATCACGTAAAAACTTTCAGCGAGAAAGTTTGTAATGAAACATTGAAATTAAATTTAAGAACAAATACAGCATCTTTAGAGTGACAAATCAACTGTGTTTTATTTGACGGATTTTGCTGCGCAACGATCTTGCGCTCTTCTGAGCTGTGACATGCGCCCTGGACATTTACTTACTGGAGAACAAAATATTTCCCGTAAGTCCACATATTTGTACTTCGTCTACAGTAAGAATCATCACTATCTTCCTCTATAACAGTGGCTCTGGGGAGAATGCGGAATCAAATTAAGGGGTTGCGATCTTGAAAATAAAGACTTGAAACAAATATGTACGGATGTTAACACCAATCAACTTTTAGAAGGTTTCCATAAAAATATGATATTGAAAGTGAATTCTATCATAGCAATTGGCTTAATTTTTGTGTATTTGTGTAATTTAGCACAGATTTTCTGTCAGCTTTGACAAATCGCGACGATGAGGATTGGATAACATTGATGAATGGACACTTACAAAGAACACAAGGTCGGGACTCTATCCAGTAAACTTCAGTGGCGAGAGCGAAATTCGGCCGCTTATTGACCTGTGTCACCCAGGCAGTGTTTCATTCTTCCAAGATTTTAAAATAGCCCACAAACACATGTTTTCTAATTTGAAATGAACAAAGCTTGTTCAAGTAAAGCCAAAGGCATGCTATATTACATTTCACTTTAAGAAAGTGGTTATAAAATGTAAACCGAAAACTACAAATGGGCTGATTGAATAAACAAAAGGGGAAACAATTCTTAACAATAATGCAGGCGGAAGAGAGACAGAAGCTGCTGATATTTGTAAAGACCGCTGCTACTGCATCAAAGCAAATGCTAAAATCATCCATTTCAGTGCTTTTGCATTCCCGTTTGTAACTCTTTGTTGGTGACTCGAAGACAACGTTCACACCTCAAGCCTCTGCCGAAGTTAAAGTACTGCTGATACATTCTACAGACTTTTCAGAAATCCCACAAGCTTCCGCCATCAATTTTTGTACTTGTGCAAAGTTGATGTTCTTTGCTTCTTCGTTATATGCAAGATTTCTGAAAAAGTTGTAAATGTTTCGAAGGATTACTTTACTTTGTTTTTAAATGTCCATTCGCCAGGTACGTACAGTAACATCACTTCCACCTGCTATTGTACCGCACGTAGGATGCTGCTCCTCAATGTCATTCATAATGAATGCAAAATCAAATAATACATACATAATATAGCAGTGAAGACGCAATCGGCAGCATACGTACAGAGTGCGAAGTGTGGACCAAGCCACTTAGAAGAAGTGTGGAGAGCCAGGGGTGTAGAGGAGGCAAAGGGATGCTTCGACCTTGACTGGAGAGTTTTTGTGGTGTTAACTTTAGTTCTTGCTATTTACTCTTTGTGATTTTTAGAAGAGGTTAGGTGGTCTAGTCTGTAGAGTGACTGACTGTCATATGAGAGATCCGGGTTCGATTCCCGAGATTGATGATGTAAGGTTGGAATTTTTCTGTCCTTGTCTCTGCATAAAGCTCCTCTCGGGCTCAGCCAGCATCAAATCAGTGGGTACCTGGGGGCAACCCTGGGTGGTAAAGACGGCTGTAGTGTGGTGCTGATCATATCACTGCCAAAAATGGCTGAGATCGAGAATGCATGGGGCCCTACACCCATATCCCATAAAGGCACTTTCATGGCATGGTGCTATATGCATGGGGAACTTTACCTTACCTTACTCTTTGTGATTGTTAGAAGAACAATGTCATGTTTATCGCACATTCAAGCATGTCCGACTGAAGAAATACAGGCAGGCTATCCTAAATGATCTTAGTGAAAATCAATCAGTTAGTGACATAAAAGTTGTCGTTCTACTGCCAGACAAAGTAGATTGCCTTAGTGTTGAAGATGAAGTTGCTGATGATGAGATTGGTCTAACTAATGTAAGCGAGGTGCCAGGCCCACTGGAATTGTGTTGGAATCATGCTGGTTCATTCAATGATGAAGGTGAAGTGAATGAAGATGCAATTGCAGGAGATCCAGTTCAATCAAAGAACCTAAGTGCCACTAGTCTTGAATATAATGTTGTGCAAGGGGAAAAGATTGATTGATTGATTGATTTGGTGTTTTAAGTCCACTTTATGCACAGTAAGGTTAATCGGGACTGGACCTACAGTTTAGAGTGGGATCCAAACCACTTGTGCCTCCACCGGGTATCGAACCTGGGACCCCTTGACTACAAGGCGACGACGCTATCACTATGCCATCAGGGAGGCCTCAAGGGGAAAAGAAAATGGGTTGGCACCACAATTTGTGCAAAATATAAGATATATAAATATTAACAATAATAATAATTATAGAAGAAACAAATAAAAAAATAATGACATATTGATAAATCTCAAAAGTGTTGATAAATCTTTTAAAATATGTCCCCTCCTAGACATATTGAAAATAATTTCATGCAGTTCAGTGTCTTTCAGCCTCAAATGTCAATACACGAAACGATTGCCACATATTTTGGACAAAACACGCTGAAACAGTTTATATAAGGAAAACCTGTGCCTTTTGGTTACAAAATGTGGGCACTCTGTGGTACTGTTGTAACTTTGAACTTTACCAAAGACAAAGAGGCAATTTTGATAAACTCCTATTGGACCAAGTGTTGTGGAATCTCACTTTTGCACTACCATCGAAGAATATGAAATCAATTTTGGAAGTTCTTTTACAACATTTCCACTTTTAATTTAGTTAAAGGAAATGGTATTTCGAGCAAGTGGTAGTTAGGGAGCGACATAAGACAATTGTCCAGTTATGAATGTTATAGACATGAAAAAGATGAAACAAGGGGATTTTAATTTTTGTTTCAACAGGAACAATGACATTTTGGTTCTTAGGTAGAATGATAACAGCCCAATTACTAAAATTATTCTGACAGGTTAGTTTACTTTGTCAACAATATTCTGTATTTCCTGTTTTGCATTACTTTTAGACTTCCAAATAAAATCGAGAGTTTGTTAGATGAGTCATGTAAAATAACCACTTATTTTTGCTTTTATTACTATTGCGAGTATAGAACTTGAATATAAAAAATATGTTATCATCAATCTAATTTGTCATCTTGATTGGTTGATTGATTTGCTTTGCATTGCTTTTTGTGCCACTTCTGGCTAATTTGCAAAAATGGAAATGAGTGATGATATGATGAATGGACACTCAAAAACATTCATGCCCAGACCAGGATTTGAATCCGGGATCCCTGGCATCATAGTGTGATGTGCTAACTACTCCGCCACAGGGGCCGGCAATTTGTCATTTTGTAACAGCATATCCATATAGAATGTGTATTCAGCCTGAAATAAAATGGTGATGTGGTATGTTATATGTTCTATTATTAATTCCTAATTTTTACTCACGAGGACCCAGTGATCTCATATGAGATCAGCTACTCCCTAACAAATAGTGCATGGCAAACAGAAAATTTCGATTTAGTTACTTATATTTCATCATCAGAAGTAAATATACGAAAATAAATAAAAAGTCAAGAAAAAAAGTACTCTGGGACTTCGTGGATTAAGTTGCTCTTTGTTGTTTTTTTCTTTATTGATTTGGTTACACTCCGCCAACCCCCTCCCCCACAACAGAGTCGCCAAATCTCTATCAGTAAAATCACAATATATTCTTTACCCTCATAAAGTGGCATATACATTGCTAGCTTTGGGACAATGTCCGGGATTTCACTTCTAGAGTTGGCCCTATGTACACTGGATAGACAAAATTTGGAGGGAAGCACGACAAAAGATCACTCTATGAGGATATGTAATGCATATGCTGCAACTTTTTAAAAAAAATGGAAATTATGGGGTTTGGAAAATTTGTGTAATTACTGAAAATTTTTAACTTTGGCCCTTGTCCCCACTTCCCGCTGGACCCTTAATTTTCGGATGTTACTTAAAATGTTGCTTTTTACTCATTCTTAGATTCAGAATTTAAATTGTTCAAAAAGATGAAGTGGTTCTTCAATTTATGCCATAGTAACAAAAGGGAAACAAAGGTATTTTTCAAACGGTGCTTCTTAATAATAGTAACAATGGATGTATTGTTTTGTAATTCCTTTAGACTTAAACTAATGAACAAAAATGACAGAACCAAAATACAGTGTACTGTTATCAAGAAATTGCACTTTAATTGCTGCCGTGTGCTAACAAGTGGTCAGGACAAGTTTCGACAATTGGGCCTTTGCCTCTGCATTCCCCTGAATCCTTAATTGTCAGACATTGCTTAAAATGTTGCTGTTTACTCATTCTTACTTGTAGAATTTAAAATTTTCAAAAAGTTTACAAGTTTACAATTTACAAGTTATAGCCACTTATAGAAATCTCTCCCATAATAATATGGCAGTAACAAAAGGAAACGGACTTTTTCTAACTTTGCTTGTTAATAGTAGTAACAATGGACATATTGTTTTGTAATTCGAGTATGTCATCCCTTCATATGTATACTAAAGATAAAAAAAGAGAACTGAAATACCATGCATAGTTTTTTTCCAAAATATTGCACATAAAATTGCTGCCGTGTGCCGCTGGTCTAAATATCGACCATCCGGCATTTAGGGGTTCACATGTGGTGGTCGAAATTTTGACCTTCAGGTGGCTAAAGGTTGAATACACTTTTATACATAAACTCTGAATCTCAGACCACAGTAATAAACCTCCATAACACACTTGCATTTCCAATGCAAATTTATTGAAGTGACTGTCACTGAGATAATCACATAACTCATCAGCACAAAATCCATTGAAGATTTCACCTTCTTTCACAGGGGCCAGTCTTACAAATTACCACTTTGTTTAACTGCTGTGTAGGAAACTGTTATTACCAGCATATCCAGTAGAAAAATTTGAATTTTTGGGTGCACCAGCACTTAAAGGCTATTTTGTACCCATCACGTTATATGGGGTCTAGCTACCTTACCTAAATTAACTGTAATGTCGTTAACTAAAATATTAAAACATTCTGACTTTGGTTAAAAGCTGAGGTTGTAAAGGGGCACTCAGCACACATAAGGACAAAATACAAGATGCCAGAGCCTCGTTAGTCTGCAAAATGCAGTCCAGGGTGTATTAAATGGAAGTGAGGTTGACAATTGAGTGTCCTATGTGGAAGGATCAGCCCTTACACCCCCAGTAGAAAAAATACTTGACAAAATACTACATAGAACTAACTTTCACCTCTATAAATTCCCCATCACCTAAAAATATGGAAACACTGACTCAGAAAAGTAAACAATACTAGACTACATGCATTACAAGCATGGTGAATTAATAAACAGCAGCCCTTTCTCTCTTTGAACTGAGATAAATTATAAGATATTTTACAAATGACAAGCTGTCAAAAGCTCAAATTAATTCAAATAACATCAACAATAGTTAACAAGGAAAATATGAGTAAACTCTCGGTGACTGTCAACATTGTGTTAAGAAAAAGCTGAAAAAGTTGAAATGGAATAGCATGATTCACATCCTCCTGTAGCATGATCATACATGTACATATATCATTTTGACTGTACTATCAGCACTAATTTAGACATTTATCAAAGCAGTATGTAGGTATGTATAGAGCGACCACAAGGAAAAGAACCTTTGACGAAAGGTCTCCGTGCACCTTTCCCATATTCCGTTCAGCTCGGGCCATAAGAAACCATGCTCTGCTCTGCCCCTCCCCTCCATGTGGGGGTACGGTGCACAGGAGTTGCGGGTCTGTGCAGGTTGTTTTGCTTGTGGTTCCACTATACATCAATTTTCTTACATATCACAGGAATTTTAATTGATTTGATATTAAAGTCTGCTGGACACATCACTTAATAAAGGAGCAAGCCCCTTAACATCAACAAAGCCATGAGCAGATCTTTTGAAATAAAATAGCTGTGATCTCCAATAAAATTAATTATAGATCGAAACCTTATCAACAAAAAAATCAACACATACGTGAGGACAAGCTTACCATGTGCATGATAAAACTGAGGCTACAGAAGTACTTCTCACAGACCTGGAGAAGTACAGTACATGCGGAACACCACCCTAGCTGTGGTTAAAATTGGCAGACACTTGGTAGCCTGCAATAATGCAGCTTTCAGGGTGCACTGTGGGTAAGATGGTTGACACCTCAGTGTCTTCCCAAAAGAAAACTATTGCAATTGTACAAAATATTGACCACTTTATACCACTTTTCACACTGCAACATTTCAGCTTGTCATTAACATAAAATGTTATTTAAATATTTCACTCACCCAACTTGTCTTTGACATCAATTTTTGGAATGGGAAGACTATACACTGTCTCATCACGTTCCCTCTTATGAAGAAGTTTCAAAAATTCTTGTGAATCTTCCATGCTTAATGGTAACTCCTTATCATGAATTTGCTTGCAATGATCAAACATCATATCAAATACAAGTTTATTTGGTGTGTCTAAGTATTCATATGCTTCATCCACTGTGTAACTAAAAGTTAGATCTGTTTCAAAATAGGAAATAAATATGTTATTTTTTATTCCAACGGAAGTACATCATACATTTAAATCATGAAAAACACAACAGCGACATAATATTTGAAGACAATGCACAACACTAAAATACTCAAACTGAACATTAGATGTACTATTTGTTCACAAGCTAAAAAGATAGCAGCTGCTAAAAATTCTACAACTAATGTTCAGAAATGAGAAATATAAAGATAACAGACAAAGATCTGTCAGTTTATAACAATATCAAACATCAAGTGCTTGCAAAATGCAATTTCCAAGGTTAGACAGATGAGACAATTATCAGTTGTTAGTAGGCATATATACACTCAATCTGCAGGTTATGGTCAGTGCAGTTCAACACAAGCATCAGTGAGGACAGATGAAGCATAGGTACTCCAAACAGCATGATAAGGGGATGTATGCTGTGCGACTTTAAACTTGGAGCACACCCAACAGCAGTGGGAAACAAAATGCCAGGCTTTCGGCAATGATGTGGTGAATGAGCAGACAGTGCAATGGTGCTTTAAGAGTGTCAAGGACGGCAATGAATTGCTTCAAGATGCACCACATGCTGGAAGACCACCAGCCATAGATGACAATGCTCTGCAGGTGGCTACTGAGACGAACAATGGTTGAACATGTGATGACTTAGGAGAAGTAGTCCATGTCACTAGAACAATGAAAAACATTCTGTGGAGTCACAAATCATACTACATGTGTCAATCTGATGGACGTGTGTGGACATGGTGAATGCTCAGGGAACATTTCTTGCCAGAGTGCATTGTCCCCACCATGAAATTGATGGGGATATGGAGCTGTTTTATGTGGTATCGTCTAAATCTTCAGTAGATTTAGGGGATCGAAACTCAGGCTATGTGAGAGCCAGGGGCTAGAGAGATTGGTAGCGAGAGGTACACGTATAGCTTGGGTAACACCCCAGAGAATCAAAGTTAACACTCAAACAAGCAAAGGGGGTTTGCCCCTGTGAAATAAGAACAACCCCTTAAACATTATATTTTAACACTTCGATGGTTGACTGGTCTGGCAAGGTTGTGAGAATGTAAAAATGGGGATGAAGGAACGTTTGTTTACATCTGGTGTCCTGTAGTTGAAGATCTCGTAGAATCTGTAGACAAGGCGCAGTCCTGAAAATAAACATCTTCACGTAGCGCAACTCCACGGTAGATCTTTATGTATCAATTGCAAATTAAAGAATTCAGAGGCAACAATTGTTTACATGATAGATTTCTAATAACAACTGGGCTGAGAACTGGTCTCTAGAACTATTTATGTGGAATTCCAACTTTTGATCGTTAAAACCGTTGACCTCGATAACAGTGTTTTTAGCGTAAGTCTGTGTTTGCATTATCTTTCCTACGATTTTCGGAAAAGAATTTGTATCAGCGGTTTTTTACAACTGCTGAAGATCGCTGGTGTAATTAGCTTGAAGGAAGCTCTTTCCAGCTTCTCCCCGGGTTTGAATTATGCCTTCGGCATGATCGGTATGGTGTTGGTTTCCTGGCTTTGATATCTGGAACCCTGAATGCCGATACCTATCATGGAATGTTAGACAACTCAGTGCTCCCCACCTTGTGGCAAGAGTTCGAAAGTGGCCCTTTTCATTTCCAGCTTGACAGCGTGCCTGTCCATAAAACAAGGGCCATAACCAAGTGGTTTGATGCCATGGGAGTTGTTCGCCATTTTACAGGTAGAATGGAAGCAACTGCCAGCTGACATTTATCATACTGTAACTCGGTGGAAAGTCTTCCTTGAAGACCAGAGGCTGTTATGGCAGTGAATGACAGACCTATCCCATACTGACACCAGAACAGCTCCAGGTAAGCACATTCCTATGAGTGTCTGGTCATTATTGGCAATATAGTGCATTAATATAATCTGGTTGACATGGTTATCAGGTTACGTTGTTTGACACACAACTAAATATGTAGATCGATATATCCAGATATATACGAGGGCTATTTTTCTTTCAACCTCTGATGATGCCGCCAGGTGGCCCATGAAGAGCTAGGAAGCAGGGCGTCAGGCAGCGTGATTGGCATCCCCCTTGCCACTCTCACCACCACTGCCAAGGCCAACTCTTCAGTTGAAGCTGAGCGACTGGCACGTACAGATGTCTGCTACAATCGACTCTCCCGCCAAGTGCGAGGTGTGTTATTGGTTGACTTTATGCAGCTGCATACTGTGAGACATTCCACAGACTACGCAGAGCCATCCAGAACAAACGGAGAGGCATGCTGTCTTCATTGTCTTGCTTCATGACAATGCCCGACCACATGTTGCTGCATCAAACTCAAGACCTACTTCAACGATTCCACTGGGAAGTGTTTAATCACCGTCCCTGCATCCCATACCTGGCACTGAGTGACCTCCACCTTTTTCCCGGTGGTGAAGAAGTGGTTGGGAGGATCACCTTTCAACACCAATGAGGAGCTTCAGGACACCATGCAGACCTGGCTCAACAGACAGGAGGCACCTTTTTTTCAGAGGGTATTGGAAAGCTGGTGCATCAGTTTGATAAATGTCTGAATCTTCTTGGTGATTACGTTGAAAAGTAGATTATACGTGTACGTAACTTTTGTCAATAACCCCATTTTGCTATTCACTCTGGTTATGATTTTATGCCACATCAGAGGTTAAAAAAAAACAGCCCTCGTAGATGGCAGATGCCTGAATAATTTGATTGATGGATACATATATAACCCTAGAGACAGAATATGGATAATCCAAATGTCAGATATTCAGATAAAAATTTACGAAGATATCCCCCAAATTGAGGATATCCAGCATATAGATTTCCATCATTAAAATTACTCTTGAATTATTTAATCTAAATGTAATGCACTTAAGTTGAACTCATGTAAATCTTATATTTTAACTCTAAGCTCAACGAGTAATCTCAAAAAGCTAGAACAATTAAAACTCACCCTCCCTACCCTGAATAATTCAAGAATACAGAAAGTAGAAACAGCACACAACTTCGGAATAATATTTGACGAGAATCTGCACTGGGGTTCTCATGTCACACAAACTCAGTAGCCAAACTAAAATAACTTTTCCCACTCAAACATATGCTAAGCAAAGAAACGAAAACTCACCTAGTCAACACACTTGTAATGCCAAAAATTGATTATGCTTCCCCAATATTTATAAACATCAACAGTACCCAAATTACAAGCTACAGAAGCTTCAAAACAGTTGCATAAGATTTATACTGAATGTCAAAAGAAGAGAATGTATTTCCCCATACTTAAAGGAACTTAATTGGTTAAACGTTAAAAATAGGAGAACATTTCTGGCATTGTCTTACTGTACAGGATTATGAACAACAAGGAACCTAAATATTTATATGACCAAATTGCCCCATACAGAAAGATCTGGAAACAAATTAGCCTTTGTCAGAAAACTAAATGCACGATTCCCATTCACAAAACAGCACTTTATGGAAACTCTTTCATAGTCACCGCGATAAAAGAATGGCATGAACTCCCTCCACCACTGACCTCAGGGGATCTCCATTCTGCAACATGCAAATTAAACTTAAAGAAACACATACTGTCCAAACAATATTGCCTGGCTTTGTCTTTCAAGGTACAGGAATGAGGTATTGGCTTTAATTTTAACTCTGTAATAATATTATACTAATTGTGGGTTTAGATTTTACTCTGTGTAATCAGTACATTAACAGTACCAGGGTGGCCACTCTAGGACTATGATAAAATTCAAGTATAATTCCCGGTTTTCAAGGTGAACTTTCCAAAAATTCAAGGCTACAAGCAGATGTTTTCTCTATTTCAACCTTATGTAATATTGCCTCTCACCACCCTCACACATACAAAGGCAAATATATTAACAATATAAAGGGTCTGTGTGATTCCAATGAATCCAAAAATTATAATTCAATACAATTAAACGGTATATATATTTAAAACATTAGATTTAAGGTTTCTAGTATATGATTTGCATTGAGCATAAGAAATTATGAACATATCCTGCCTCATTTGAACACAAGGAAAATATTAACAATGGACAGAAGAAGACATCTACACTACATCACTTTCATAAACAAAATTCTAAAAGTAAGTAAACCAGATTATCTATTCAGAAAAATTTAAACAGGCATTCAAATACACTCACACTCCACATGAGGGCATAACAAACTTTTTATGTGTCATTGCAGTACCGCATCCTTCAAATCATCATTCTCCGTAAATGCAGTTTCAACCTGGAATAAATTGCCTACAACAATAACTAACCAATCAACACCGCATTCTCTCAAATCCAAACAAAACACTTTCTTCTACGTAAACAGTTTGAATCTAGAAGCACACATGAATAAAATATAACCCACAAGGACCAATGTCAAAACCCTTACTGAAGTTGATTACTTAATGAAAAATATTTCTTTGCTTGCAGCATTAAACATTTATGTGAATATGTGTGTGAATGTGTGTGTGTGTGTGTAGTTGTGTTTTAATATTTAGTTTTATGTAACTTTATATGTATACTTATAATCTGTAATTGTATGTTTACAGTTCTAATTTGATTTCCAATTGTCCATACGTTTTTCTTTTGCCTTTTCTTATTTAATTATTATTATTATCATATATCTTGTTCTCTTCTTATTATTAGGACATATGTACTATTTGTAGGAAATGTGTGTCAACTATAGACTGTATTCTGACAAGGGCTAGGTGGGAGAACAGCATATGCTGAACCTCGCCCGCTAAATAAAGATATTATTATTATTATTATTATTATTATTACTATGCCATACAATATTACAAGTATGGAGCAAATTAGGTGTAATTGCTACTCCTTTGGTATCGGATAATATAGTCTTTAAGGGTGAATTGGTTTACTGGCAAAATTGCTGATGCTTTTATTTATTACAATCTATATATATAAAAATGGATGTGTGTATATGTGTGGGTTTGTTTGTTCTGGCATAACTCTCGAACACCTGGAGCGATTTCAACCAAACTTGGTACACGTATGACTTGCAATCTGGAAAGAAATACTGTGGGTGTAAGACACCCCTGGCACCCCTAGGAGTTGGGGTGGGAGGGGGTGACATGTAAAAATAATCTAAAATGACAGATATTAGTGTGGAATCCATAGATATCGGGGTCACTAAGATGAATAGTGACACTTCCAATGCCATTCAACTTCAAGACACATCTGGCACCCCTAAGGGTGGGGGTGGAAAGGGAGTGACATGTAAAAATAATCAAAATCGACATATATTAGTGTCGAATCGATAGTTTTAAGGGTCGCTAAGATGAGTAGTAACACTCCCATAGCCGTTCAACTCCAAGACACCCCTGGCACTCCTAGGGGTCAGGGTGGGAAGGGGGTGACAAGTAAAACGACCGAAATTAATGTGGGATCCACAGTTTTTGGGGTCGCTAAGATGTATAGTGACACTCCGAATACCGTTCAACCCTAGGGGAGGGAGTGGGAAGGGGGTGACATGTAAAAATAAACGAAAATGAGTGATATTAGTGTGCAATCAATAGTTTTCGGGGTGGCTAAGATAATAGTGACACTTCCAATGCCGTTCAACTCCAAGACACAACTGGCAACCCTAGAGGTGAGGGTGGGAAGGGGGTGACATGTAAAAATAATCGAAGACGACCAATATTAGTGTGGAATCCATAGTTTTCGGGGTCGCTGAGATGAATACCAGGTGTGCCGGTTAATAATTCTTAATTGATCCGAAAGAAAACAAGTGTATCTGCAGAGAAAGGTAACAAATGCTATATTCAAAGTATGCTCCATCGCTAGCTATACATTTTGCCCATCTCTCCGTCAAATTGTGGATGCCCTACCTGAAAAGTCATTCACATTTTGAGGTGATCCAGTCAGCAAGCCATTTTTCGACATCTTCGTAATTGTTGAAGTGTTGCTGGGAAAGTGAGTGAGACATCGATGAAAACGAGTGGTAGTCCGAAAGGGCTGTCTGGTGCATATGGCGGGTGGGGCAAGAATTTCCAGCCAAGTGCAGAAATGGTGTCTCTGACGCCTTTCGCTGCGTGTGATGAGGCGTTGTCGTGCTGCAAAATCAATTTTCCCATGGCATGAAGATGATCAGATATGGTTTGGCGACTAACATTTAACTTCTCTGCCAGTTGTTGTTGCATTTGCGTATCGTCTTTGTCCAACAGTGCTTGCAATTCGGCATCTTGGAATTTTTCAGCTGGCCAGGGCAATCTTTGTCTTTCAAGTCGAAATCACCACTTTTGAATTGTTGAAACTAATGCACACACACATCTTGCGTTAGGACATTGTCACCATACGTTTCCACAAGGATACGATGGCTTTCACTCACGTTTTTCTATTGATTGAACAAGAAAAGCAGCACATGCTCCTTATTTGGTTTAAAGGTTGACATGTTTACCACACAAACTCAATATCACGATCACTCACACTTGGTTGCACATCCATGGCATTTTGACAGGTACTGTCCTAGCAACAGATTCACGTAACAGTTGAGACTGTGCACCAACCCTTGCTTCCAGCGCCATCCAGCAACAAAATTAAGAATTATTAACCGGCACACCTTGTAGTGACACTCTCAATACCGTTCAAGTCCAAATTCATTTGACGCTATAGTTAGAATTTGTTATTTTCCTATCTAATAGAAGATTGGGATAAACATATACCCAGTCAACGCTGGGCAATCAGCTAGTATTTCTATAAAAAATCCTGTAACTTGATGCAAAATTCTGCCATTTTATTTTATTTTTCACATGGATATAAATTCCTACATTCTTGCTCTGTACATTGGATATCTACATAAATATGCAGTTTCTCTCTCCAATGTGACCCCCACTGCAGTTACATGCCTTAACTATGAACTATGGATGTGAATGAATAACTTGGGTTCTAGAGAAAAATATACGCTTTTATATCAAATTGGATTTGAATTGATTTGATTTTTGTTGGCTAATTGTGATGATGAAGATGAGTGGAAATAAGATGAATTTCATGGAAGAACAGTCACAAAGAACATCCATGCCGAGGCCAGGATTTGAACTTGGGACCTTTGGCATTGTAACACTCTGTGCTATATCAAATTGAAAGAATACTTGTTACCAGTAAATTTTATATCAGTACTTTATAGTTAAAAGTAGAAATTGCATAAAATTAATGGTCACCAATATGCCTACAGGTACAGCATTCCTAATTTGTGTAGGGTTTACTATGATCACATGGCACAAAGGTGCATGCAAATTTGGGAGTCAATAATCTCTGAATTACACTTTTGAAAAGTATGCAAGAAATTACCATAATATTGACGTATCTACTATTTATATGTTTCAAATGAAATAACTTAACTGGTCAGCACATAACAAGATGGACAAAAATCAGTGAAAAAATTCAGCCTTCCCCTCCTTCCCTGGCTACTTGACATACTCACCTTGAATAAAAGTTGAAAACAACAATTCAGCTTGTTGGCACTTAGGAAGAAGTCTCATGACATTGAAAGTAAATGGAATGTAGTGAATTCTTCGCTCTGAAAGTGTCACAGCATGTGGTTCACTCTCCCTACAAAAGATTTCCACAATAACATAAAAAAGGTTAAAATAGTCTTTTACAACAAACTTATTTTACAAATAACCATATTTACGCATGTACAATATAATGTGCATGCATTTATAATGTGTACCCTGGTTTTTGAAGGGGGAAAAGCAACAAACAATTATATCTCATATATAATGCACAGTACAATTCAGGTTCAAGAAATGGCTTTCTAAGTTGTAGGTCATAAAGCTGTTGCTATGCCAATTAAGAGCCCGTATCAGCGTCGCTCGAAAAAGCAGCGGACAGATGTCATTTATTCTTTCTAGTCTTACCAATATTGATTCCATTTCCCCCTTCGAACACAAATCCATTGCATGGGAGACCTATTGAGACTTTGCAGTAAAGAGGGTTGCTCTGTCGAAAGAAGCAGACAACAAGGTTCCCTGTCCGCTACTCTCCCCCCGCTCAAGGGTCTGACCATAACACACCTTTTTTTTCAGCCCCCACGTTTATAATTCCGACAGGTTTCCTGTGACAAGACAAAACTTTTTCCGAGTGTCTGAAGAAGTGAGTGAAAGAAGAAAAACACACATTGACGAACATCGCAATACAACTTACATGTAATAGAGCCAAGGACTATTTAGGGGAAGCGGGGTGTCCAGGGAGTCTGAATCTTTCACGAGAGACTTACGAAGTACTAAAATTAAATAATGTAAATATGCTTGATTTGTTTAGCATCTGTCATATAATCAAGAGAGGTGTATTTCCGTCAAACTTATTGTAAGGAAAGGATTACATTGGGGTTATACAACTTTGGATGACTGTCTCAAATAAGATTTATGCACACCACTACTTAAGTAACATGCTTAAATATTAAATTAAGAGCTTTTCTTTTCGTCATATGGATCTAACATCCTTCTTTGTTATTCAATAAATATTCAATTCCTTATCTGTTTCACAATCCCCTTGCCAGGGCAGTTGTTTTTATACAAATTGAAGCGATCTGAACTATTCATGAGCTAGATAATGAATACATGTGGTTATATTCCTATTCTTATGCTGTATTTTTCCCATTCATGTAATAACAATATTAATTAATATTTTAATTATTAAATTAATATTAAAGTTATTTTAATTTGTTTTTATTATTAGAAGGTACCAACATCATAGGCGTGGGCAGACCCTCTGATAAGGGGGGAAGGGGGGGGCAAAAGCCTTGAAAATTCAGTCAGATCGGGAAAGAAAAACCTCATTTTGTCTCACTGTTTTCGTTTTTTTGAATTGATGTGATATACGAGGGGCGATCAGGTTGCTCCGACCCTAACATAGAAGGAATTATGTTATGATTGATTTTTTATTTTGTTATTGTTTAGTGATCCTTAGTATGCTTTCATTCTGAATTGCAAGTCTGAGTAGCGTACAGTTTTCTTTTTACAGGGGTATAACTGAGTGAAGTCATGTCAATGTGCCAGAATGGAGAAAACTGAGGTGAGAGTGGTGATCAAATATTTTGGGAAGAAGTGGATGGTATCCAAAATTCATGAGGACTTGGTGGATACACATGGGGGCACTGGTCCTTCAAACAGTATGGTGAAGAGATGATGTCGTGAGTTTAATTGTGGGAGAGAGTCGTGTGAGGATAAACATGCAGGTGGAGCACCAAAAACTGTCATGGCGACCGAAAACATTAACAAAGTCCACAATATGGTGCTGAAGGATCGTCGAGTCCATCGTCATGTTGCTGAGATGTGTGGCCTGTCATATGGCACTGTGCAAAACATAATTACCCAGGAATTGCAAATGAAAAAAATTGCTGCAAGATGGGTCTCTCGAAACCTCACCCCAGATCAGAATCTTACCCAAGTGGTCATCAGTCAAGAACTTCTCGACAAGTTTCGTGCTGATTTAGACGATTTCCTTGCCTGATTTGTAACTATGGTTGAAACATGGGTCCATCACTTCAACCCAGAAACAAAATCACAAAGCATGGAGTGGAAACACCCACATTCTCCACCAACGAAGAAATTAAAGGTGCAAACGTCAGCCAAGAAGGTGAAGGCCTCAATTTTCTAGGACTGCAAGGGTGTCCTTCTTGTGGACTATTTACAAAGAGGCCAAACCATCACTGGCACATACTACAGTGATCTAATCAAGAAATTATGCGATTCCATCAAGAAAAAGAGGCGTGGGATGTTGACTCACTGTGTGCTCCTTCACTAGGACAATGCACCTGTCCACACCTCATGCATTGCAAGGGCCTCTATTGCAGATGCAGTGTTCGAATTGTTGCCCCACCCACCCTATTCCCCAGATTTGGCCCCCAGTGATTTCCATTTGTTCAAACATTTGAAGAATGACATTCGTGGGCAAAAATTTTCTGATGATTCTGAGGTGATAAGGGCTGTAGACTCATGGTTGGAGGACCAGTTGGAATAATTTTTTTTGCAAGGTATCCAGGCGTTGGAGCACCGATGGGAAAAGTGCATTGGAGTTGCAGGGGAGTATGTTGAAAAATAGAAACAAAATTGAAACCCTATTGCCCCTCTTTCTATGTTAGGGTCAGAGCAACCTGATCGCCCCTCGTATATATGTGTGTGTTCCAGTGTCTGATAAAGAATTGAGAATATTTCTCAACGTAATGCAAGAATTCTGTTTGGGGAATAGAAGACGCGGTAGTGTATTAAATACACAAAAGTGCTAACTTTATCCGTGAGACTTAATTGTAAATAATTTAATTAATAAGGGTATAATCTCGAGTGTTGTACTTTAGTTTTTCTAAGAGAAAACATTGCAACAAAGAAATTCAACTTTTTTGGATGTGTAAATTTTCATGGACAATATTACTTACAGCACGATATGTTAGTGTAACTGTAATATAAGATGACCTTTGTGTAGATATACTGGCTGAAATGATGAAGACTGTATGAGGTTAATTTTATTTCCAAAGCATATGTTGTAAATGAATAAGAAATATATGTGTGCCGATGTTTTTTCAGATATGCTCTTTCTGTTTTAAATTATACATATAAGTAGTGAAGACCTGTTTGTTTGTTTGTTTGTTTGTTTGTGTGTGTGTGTGTGTGTGCGCGCGTGTGTGCGTGCGCGCACGCATGCGCACGTTGGTTTACCCGTGTAAACGAGGACTTCCATGTGTTAACACATCAGCAGTCCGAGGACATTTTTTGCCGACCATAGATGCGAGGACATCCTCGGATCGTCTCGACAATATATTCAAACATCCCATTGCTTTCTCAGTCTGTGGTCCTTTTCCCAGGCGTGGCTTGGAACGTAGGTCTGGTGCCTGTAGCGATATACACACTCACACAAATGTCCCTATATTAACAGTCTGTAGGCATAAGTAACACATCTCGGATTTCACACTCCGCTCTCCTCAAGGTCACGAAAGCCTGCCAAGGGTCCGGGGCGAGAGGGGGTGAAGTCCTCGGACTCACTGTCGCGTGCTCGTCACAGTACTTCTCTAACGCCCCCACCTCTTTTCCATGCAGGGGACAAAGACCTCCCAGGGTGCACCGTGGACATGTGTTTACTATAATTCCCCCTCGCTTCTGGGAAGAAAGTTTCCACTGAGTCCATGCCCTTTCACGTTTGCCTTTTGGTCATGTCCGACTAAGAATGAGAATTTTCCAGTTTTACTTCTCTTTGTAATCTGTACCATGATTTTTAAAATAATTTTCCCTTTTATACCCTTCTTTGTGTTTCTTTGCTTTTCACTCAGACGCATATGAATTATTCAATTGGATGACACACCAAAGAGGACAAAAACATTCATAACTTACCAGTGGTTTCAACGCTTGATTCGTAGCTCATTAGGGGCGTAACTGCAGGGTGGATGGAATGACAAGAGTCAGAGGTCGTGATATGAACTGAGCCAACCTGCCTTTCCCTCGCTATTTATGTTTCTTTCTTCCCTCCCTTCCTTCCAATAAACCATTTTTAACCATTCAATTAAATACATAGCGCATGAGTTCTTATATCTTACAGAGGAAAATCACTTTCCTTCATCCAGTTTTCCGGAAAATTGAAATTAATTAATATAATCTATTTTTGGATATATTATATTTTCAGTAATGTATTTTTCATATGCGTGGCATAGAAATCAATTCAGAACATCTCTTTTGCACGTAAATTATAGTGTAGAAAATTCAACGATCTTTCAATTTGCGAACAAGATGCAAGGGCGGTAAATTGTACAAATCAATTGGGGACCTATCTTGAAACATTGGCAGGGGTCTCTACGTTTGTAGTTAAGCCTCTGCAACTCGTACACTGTACACTTCCATTTCTTCGTTTTCTATATCGCTTTTGTGTTTAGGATTTAATTGTTCTTACGATTCTGCCGACAAATCAGGAAGCCAAAAGCATATATTTTTAGTAATTCTAAAAATTATGCCCTACTGTGACAGTAGAAGCTAAACAAGTTGCAGCAGCATTTACAAGGTAAACGCGATACTCCACAGGCCTTTATCAATCGGAAATATCAATATTTAGATCTCATTTCAGATAGACAGACAAGCAGGTCGATATATCCTATTGTAGAAAGTGATACTATTTTCAGTTCATAGAATTTTATCTCTGTATCTGCAATTGATTCCGTTATTTACATGAAAGAAGGATCGGGCGTGCCAATGAGGACATCTTATCTAATGAAGATTATCAAGGGTCAATCGAGAATATATATATAATGCATCATGTTTGTGTTCAGGAGGTGTTTCAGTATTCTAAATTTCAAAATCAGAAAATAAATAGTTTCCACGATATTCAAACGTTAAAAATAACAGTTGTTGATTTTCGGGGGGGGGGGGGGAGGGGGTCGTCATCGGCCTACGTGAGTGGGTAGAGAAGCACCTACACGACTGCTAAACAAAAGGTGAGAGAGAAATGTTATTGGAGAGTTAAGCTACATTGTGTTCTCCAAATACGCAACTATACCATACTAACTGAAATATTCATATTTGTTCGACACCATGTGTAAAGACCAGCGCTCGTACTGGAAACTGTTAGGTGAGAGAAGTTGTTCTAGCGTTGGGGGTATTCTTTGCATCAAATATTCTATTGAGGAGGGGAATACAACTCCTCGAATTCCCCACTTAGAGCATTGGTAAAGATATAATAGCAAACACATTTATATTCATATACGTATATGGATATACACTAACACAGGGTGTCATTGTGAAACACCGACATCCTTCCACAGCATGT
The DNA here is from genome assembly GCF_977018435.1 of Lepisma saccharinum. Classification (NCBI taxonomy): domain Eukaryota; kingdom Metazoa; phylum Arthropoda; class Insecta; order Zygentoma; family Lepismatidae; genus Lepisma; species Lepisma saccharinum. The sequence continues at coordinate 108,983,357 of NC_139230.1, forward strand.
AAACGACATCAATGTGAACGAAATTTTTTCGATAACATTTTGTTCGTTGAGGTCTCATGTTGACAGTACGAGCCCTCAAAATATACCACTTTTATCCTGTATGCTTACAGCCATGAATCACTTGCCGATGCCACTAACATTTTTTCTATTGTAAAACGACAAAATTTTTAATACGCTACTGACAGACAAGGAAGGATAGCCTCCAGGATATGAATATCTCTTAATAAAACTTAGAAAATTTGTAACGTAAAGGTATCAAGCACGTTAAGCAACGTACGTGAATTGAACGAAATTTAAAATCAGAAATGTCGTTCTGTCAGATTCTGAGCTACCATGATAGGCCAGTCAACAAGGGGATCCAATAAGCAGAGCTAGGAATTTTAGGTGCTGCACCTTAAATTTTTTTGTGTGAAAATGGGTAAAAAAGTGACTCATCCCCAAAATAAGCACGTATTGAACTCTACTCATGGTGTTTCGGTTGCACCTTTTTCACAATCTCAGAACCTTTTGCACTTTTTCACCCTTTTTGCATCTTTATCATTTTTTTTAAATACAATTCGCACGCTGTTTAACCCCACCCACATTCGAGGCATGGCTTCTTGGCACACGAATCTTGTTTACCGCACAACAATAAATCGGCTTTCTTCAGTTCTTGGACGTTAATGTAGTAAGCGCGCGGACTTTAAACAGTGCCAACAATGATGCGTTACAATTGCTAGAAGTTGTGCTCTTTTTGTCCTATGCTGTATTGTTTACGAATTGTTGTAGGAAAGCTGTTTTGTTTTAGTTTCCTTCTCCAGCCTCAGCGAGCAAGGTAACTGCAGTCTGTGATCGACTGATCGATGCATCAGATTTGCTTGTTCACCATGCCAAAACATAAAGAAAATGTTGGGAAACGTCAGGATATTGTTAAACAGTTTAGTGGTGACGGCATTCAGAGTGATGGATCTGTTCTGAGGTGTGATGTGTGTGATATTTCTATTGCTGTTGATGACAAACGCCAACGCACTCAGGTTGTGCAGCATCTACAAAGTGGGAAGCACGTCAGGAATAAAGAACTACGAGATGGTAAAGGTGGCAAGCGACAGCAATTCATTGGTGAAACGCTTATATCTTCGAGTTCCAGAAATACAAATGAATTTTTCAGTGAGACAGCAAGGACATTTATAGCGTGTGGAATACCTCTTTTGAAACTTAACAATCCTGTCATGAAATCATATTTGCAAAAATATACTGGGAAGTCAGTTCCAGATGAGAGCACCTTAATGAAATCTTACCTTCAACCTCTTTATGAAGCTAAAATCTCGCAGATCAGGCAAGTAGTAGCTGACCATCCAGTCTATTTCATACTAGATGAAACCACAGATAGGCAAAACAGGTACGTTTTGAACATTTTAGTAGCACCTCTCAATGCACATCAAGTGAAACCCATGCTTTTAAAAACTTATTTTCTCGGCAAAACAGATAATGCAAGTGTAATGCAAAGTTTCAATGATGCATGTTTTGTATTGTGGCCAGAGGGCGTAAAATATGATAGTGTGTGGTTAGTTCTTACAGACCAAGCATCTTACATGTTAGCTGCATTTTCTAATCTGAAGAATATGTAAAACATGTGACCTGCATTGTTCATGCTTTGCATCGAGTTTGTGAAGCTCTTAAAGATGAATATACATATGTGAACAAATTTGTTTCTAGCATTAAAAAAATACTGAAAAAGGCTCCTTCTAGAATACAGAAGTAAATAGAAATTACGAAACTTCCACTACCACCCTCTCCCATCCTCACTAGATGGGGTACATGGTTAAAAACTGTAGTGTTTATTTGCAATCATTTCCATACAATATCGAAATTTTTAGATGCTTTGCCTAGTGATTCCTCAGCTGTAGAAAAAGCCAAAAAAATTGCACTTAAACAGGAATTGCAAGATGAAGTCTATATTCAGGGTTCCCACGCAAACTCCAAATCCATTTTCCCTGAGATTTCCCTGAGTTTTCCAGAATCCTCATATTTTTTCCAGAGTATTGAATGCACAGTAAAAAGACTACTATAATTTTACAATGGCCTCCTCCATTTCCCCTCATAGCCATACCATCCTCACCTTCTTCATTACTGTTGTTTTCTGATGCAAATAAAAAACTAGTTCAATAATAAAATTAAATTACACTTCTTTGCATGTAATTAAGAACAAAGATTACCAGTTTTCTAGAACTTTAAACAACTCTGAAACAATTTCTAACATATCTGATATAGAACATTGAAATATTTTCACACTTTTCATACATGTTTATAAATGGATACAATATCAATTAATCTGTAATGCGTACAATAATAGTTAAGACAAACAAGTTATTGGAATTTTTAAAACATAAAAAAATGAAGTGACAATTATTAGTACCGATTTAAAAAGGAATAATAAGTTACTGAGACTGAAATATAAAACAAGAAATGTACTTAATGTCTGATACAGCAAATTAAGAAACTTTACTTCTCAGAAGCTTCAAGTTTTTTTTAATTGTTCTGAAATAGCCTTTGCTTCTTCCTGCATCTTTTGTTGTTTGGCTTGGAAAGCACGGATCTCACTTGTTTTACGTTTCATTTATTTCCTTTTGTCATCTTTGTGATCACATTTCTTTCTCATCTTCTGAAATGCTTCTTCGTATCTCATACGTGCACCTTTAACACTCTGGATCATATCTTTGCTTACTTCTACATTTGACACTCCTCCTACCACTTTCACTGCATCATAAACTTGCCGAATAGCCACAACAGACTCTTCTTTCAAGTTTTCTATTGAAACCTGCTTATTTACAGAAAACCCACTTTCACATATGCATTGCCATGTGATAAAATCAAAACCAACTTAACAGTGCTCCAAAACGAGCCTAATCTAAGATGAAGAAGTGAGGAATGCTAGTACGTAATGGTAAGTTAGTGACAGTTGCAAGTGCAAATGTGATGGGGGTTAAGCATACACCATTCGACTGGCCTTCACCTCATGATATTCAATTTCTGGCATGTCTGTTGAGAAAACTATTTCACTACATGATATTAATGTAGATCTGCTGGTCCTACAAGTAATTCCATTTTACACATATGTGAGCTTTTGAGGCATGTAACAATTCACATGTCATGTCATGACTATAACAATAGTTGAACATCATCAAAAACTTAAAATATGAACAAGTATTTATGAACAGTACATAATTCATATATGGCACTAGTAAGTAAATATTTAAAATTCAGTTCTAAATGCAGTAAATACACAATCAACAATATTGTACACAAAAGATGGCAGAAAATAAATATTTCCCTAAACAGGACACTCCATTTTTTTACTATTTTGTAAAAAAAAAAAGAAGAAAAAACTTAAAACTACTCCCTAATAAGGGAAATCAGATGAACACTGGTTAACTTTGGACATCAGGTTATCATTATTATGTTTTTTCCACACCTTGAAATATATTTTACGTCATGTAAAAGATCGAAATCTGCTAATTAAATTTTAAAAAGCGCAAAATTTATAAGGGTATACGCTTGGTCACCAACCCTGGAATCACATTTAAAAACAAGAAACAGACAAACAAATAGATACAAGTTCCTTGCTGAAAGAGAAATGCTACAACAGCCTGAATTATCCACAGACAGAAGCATATTATAATCCCTCAGTTTTGCTTCATTGGGAACCATTAATCAATTACAAGATTTTCCCTGAGATTTCCCTGAGTTTTGTATTTTTTTCAAATTCCCTGAGATTTCCAGGTTTTCCAGGTGTGTGGGAACCCTGTATATTGTACATGGCTTCTCTTTCCTTACTACTGCAATCACAAAACTGGAGGAGCAATGTCCTGAAAAGGAAGCACAGTGGGCTGTTTTGATGGATGTGCAACGAGAGCTGCAAGGGGTCGGGAAAGAGAAGTTAGAACATAGTTTAGCCAAAAACCCTGATGTTCAAGAAGTAGCAACCAACAAGGATGTGGATTACCGGTTGAAAACAAAATACGCACCACTTGTGTCTGTTGACGTTGAACGTTCTTTTTCAACTTACAAGTATCTGCTTAGTGATGTAGCCTCACTCACAAGAACATAGAAATTTTGAATGTAATCTATTTTAAAAGTTTTCTAGATGACTAATTCTAAGCAAGTATAGATCCACCAAGCTTTCTGAAACCTCGGAAAATATGCGAACTAACCGGCCTCCCCCACCCCCTTCTTTCACCCCCGGTGTTTGCTCTGGCGCTGGTCGGGCAAGGACCTTCCCACTTCTGCTGACACAGTGTTGCTAATTTTACTCTCTTCAAGAATTCGAGGAGTGTTGTTGATGTGCGAAGACGTGTTTTTGAGTAAGTGTAAAATGTCGAAAGTTGTGCACAGCAGTGAGCGAAATTTGCTACTACGAATCATCGAGAAGTGTGAAGAAGAGAAAAGAGACGGGAGGAATTATCCTCGCGATCAACCCCTAAAGAGAGCAGTATATCTAACGAGACGGTCGGAGTCATTGCTTAAAAAACTGAAAAGAGAGAAAAAAGATTTACAAACCCCTGACCAGAAATTGTCAACTCCTGGTAAACAGAGACGTGCTCGACAGAATAAGATTGTCATTGACGACATGGATAAGTGTATACTGCGAAGGAAAATCCATGAAATGTACGTAGTGAAAAGAGAAGTTCCTACAATATTGAAACTTTTAGCTATTGCTAAGCAAGAAATTAATTATCCGGGGGGGCGAGAAACATTATGGAAAATTATGAAACAAACAGGCTTTAAATTTAAAAAATGTAGAAACTCTCGCTTAGCTCTGGTTGAACGAAGCAACATTGTGGTTTGGAGAGCAAGATATCTTCATGCGATCAACAGATTCCACAACGAAGGGAGGCCTGTTGTTTACATTGATGAAACTTGGATTCATCCTAATTACAAAGTAAAAAAATGTTGGCAGAGTGAAGATGTGTCAGGTGTCTTCACAAACGACAGTCCGGGGCAGAGACTTATCATAAGTCACGCCAGGGGTTTCATGGGGTTTGTTCCAAACGCACTTAATATATTTCAGGCCAAAACAACTTCTGGCGATTACCATAACGAAATGAATTCCAAGAACTTCGAGAAGTGGTTGGAACAGAAACTTATTCCGAATCTCCCACCTAGATCTGTCATTGTTATGGATAATGCCTCCTACCACTCAATTAAAAGCAATAAAGCCCCGAACACAAAAAGTAAGAAAGTAGAGATTCAAGAATGGCTATTAAAAAATAACATCACTTTCAATATCGAACAAACAAAGCCAGAATTGTTGCTGAAAGTTAGTTAGTTACCAGTTCACAGATAAAATAGATAAGCTGCATGTCGATGCACGAAAGTCTCGTACATAAAGAGATAAACAAGACACTCAGTTATTTTGTCAGCGATTCTCATGTTAGCCACCATTCCCTGCTTTTGATTCATTGTTTTGATTGCATTTGAGTTTTAAGTCCACTTTATACACAATATGGCTAATCGGGACTGGACCTACAGTTTTAAAGTGGGATTCGAACAACTATGTGCCTCCACTGGGTATCGAACCGAGGACCCCTTCATTACAAGGTGACAACATTACCACTACGCCACCGTGGATCCCTGCTTTTGATTGTATAAAGCCAATAGTTACAAGAGTAATAGGGAATAAGAAAACCAATCTTTCCAATGCTCATGATGTTCGAATGTCTTCAATGTTGAGCATTTGGCAAATATCAAGTTTGAACAAAATAAGAGAGATTCACTGAAGCGATCACTTCTGAAATAAAAATCAGAGATGCGATGTATCCAGTTTTAATTTAAATAATATTTTACTAAAAAATCAAGATCAATTCAGAGAAAACATTAAGTACAAATTTGCCCCGTACCCGTTATAGCTGATGAGGTAAGGATGTGCAAAACCAAGAAGTCTTATCTTTATGATCTCTGTGTAGCACTCTCTGAAAGTATCACAACAGACAAGAAACTGCACAGTCTGAGCTTCTTCACATTATATCCTGTAAAGGCCTTAAAAGTTTTGTAAGGGGCCTTGTAGCTGTAGGAAAATTCAAGTTCAAGTGTTCAATGATCTGTGAACATTGCAATATATTCATGTGTTCAATATCTGACACTGTTCTATCCTCTGTCCTGGGAATCTCTGGAGCAAGGTCGTGTATTACAGCAGAGAAGGGAAGGAAGCGAGTGGGCGGAGCGAAGCAGTACACGCTCCTGTAAACGGCTAGTCCTTTCAGTTATTTTCCCCAGCCACGCCACCCCGTTTCCTCTCACATGTTCATTCGTCGAGCACTCTCGAGTTACTACTTGTGCAGAGACTTGTTTTCATTCTCTGGCTCCATAGATTCCTGGGACAGAATATAGAAGAGACGGAAGCTGCACGTGTCTCTTGGAAACTAATCTTAAGAGATAAATGCAACTTTTCGAAGCAAGCTGCACATGTCGCTCCAACTGCGCCATGTTCTCAATACCGTGCATCATAGCACGTCTGTTGTTCGTGCTTGCACAGGGAATGTTTTACTATAGACTAAAGGGGGACATGTGTTCATCACATCGGTTTGAAATCCCTGGGTAGATTATGGTCTGTAACTTTTGTTTCGATCTGAAAGCTCACGCCAACTGTGATGATATTTTTCATACATATTACAAGAATTCTTGTGGTAAAAGACAAGGGATGGTTTGGTTTCTAACAGTAGCAAGAAATACAGACATTATATTCATTTGTTTTGTATTAAATACTATAAAATTATTGTTTACGAGTGATTAATATACATATATTACCACTTGAAAATACATTTTCAAGAAAGTCCTTAGAACATTTAGAATAGGTATTTTAGTACCTATGCAAGTTACAGTGCAAAAACGTTTCCTTGTCTTTCTCTCTTGCAAAGTGGAGTGAGGAGAAAAAAGTAACATTTCTCGCTCATCTAGCAACCAAAAGGCATATCCTAGAAGAAAAATGCACAGAACCTTTTTGTAGAGAATTTTATGTAGATTAATTTTTCCCATAATCTCCTTTGCTATACAATGCTTTCCAAGTGAGATATTTGCAAAAAACCTATTTTGGGCGCCATTTTCCCAAGATGGCGGCCAAATCCATGTTGTAGAGGCGTGCAAAATTAATATGTTGTTAAGAACCCTTTCAGGAAAGCAATAAAATTTGTTCCAGTTTTCCCTGATTTCTTTCCTTATTGGACCCCAAAATCATCCCTTGTTGACTGGCCTATGGTCCCGCTTCATGTCTTTAGTATGTTGGCAACGATGAATCTGCAGTGCATGGTTAAATATACACAAGATAAGAATATTATGTTTTTCGAGGGCTGGTGGACCTGAAATAGGTCCTAAAGTAGCAATAGTTATTTTGGAAAATTGTTGTTTTGATATCCTCTACACACAGTCAAATTTCGTTGATGGTTGAAGGGAAATTGAAAGGGGGTAATAATTACGCAATATTAATAACTAGTGTGCAGATTTTTGCCCATTTGCCTTTTCTATTCTTCTATAGCATAACGTAGGCTTCAATGTTTTAAGTTTGTTTCATGGTGTTTCTAGTTCAAGAATGCATTTTCATCCTTCCTATAATTGCCTATTGTTTTGGTTAGTGCCTATTTTGCTTGACTGTGCCTGAAATGCCTATTCTGCAATTTCTGCTTCCTTCGGCTTTTCCCCCCTTTGAAATACCCTGCATTGAAGAAGGCTTGAACTGACTGAAATCTGATATTCGACAGATCTGAGGGAATGTCAGATCTTTGCAAATTCCAAATGTCGCTTAATCAGGGTAAGCAAACTGGAAATAGGTTGTTGATTCGTACTCCGACAAAACAAAGCTGGCCCACCACTTCTTCTCCTGTTTTATTTCAACTGGAAGCTTGTAGGAGTCACAGTACTCATTTGTTTTATTGTGCTTGTAAAAGGATATAAGGTGGCTACTCTTCAAATTTGTGAAGATATCCTTGGTTTCAAAATACCAAAGGACTAGGCAGCCCAAGGTTCCGCATGCGATTCCTGTACTCTGTATTTCAGCAAATTCATTTAATGATTCTCCATCCTCATCGTCGCGATTCAGTAAAATGGCGGAAAGCAACGTAAGATAAGAAGCATATGAAATAACGGTCCACAAAGAGTGACAATTTTTTAAAGGCAGAATTTTTAGCCAATTTTAGTGCCATTTTTAATTTTTAATTTTAGGATGCCTTTTAAGTGCCTATTTCAGTGCTTTTTAAGTGTATTTTGATCCTTTTGGGCACCTATTTGCCTGCCTATTTGAGATATTTCTAGTGCCTACATATCCGCACCCTATTAATAACTATGTGAGTTTTAGTGTATAATTTTACAAAGAATTGAAGGTGTATACATATTCATTTTTCAAAATATAAGAGCCTTGCGCTTCCTAACAGCAGCCCTGGCATCGGGCACTGATGTAAGTCAGCCATGTCAAGCTCGCGGCCCGCAGCATCTCTTGATGCGGCTCGCCTTGGCCTTACCTACATTTCATGCATAGAGGACTATATATACTGGTACAATTGAAGTTACCCGGTTTTTTTTTTTCTAATAAAGCAAGCGTCGACTCATCGAAACTTCACCAGATTAACCTATTTCCCTACATTCTTGCATTCCATTAAAAGCGGGAGGAGGCTGCCTATTAAGCAAGTTTATTGACAGGTTGGTTCTGAAGTATAGAAATGCCTTGCTGGCTGGTGGAGACGAGCATGGATATTTTCTGTCGCTAACGAGTCAATTGCGAAGGTTTTGCCTTGAAGAAAATTCAGTTTCTGGAAAAGTTTCACACAACCTTGCCACTGCGTAATACTTGTGGTAGTAAGAAAATGACTATAGAAGAGGAATGTAGAATTTTTCAAACGAAATAGGAGATTGCGTATTTTTGTGAAAAGTGTTGATATTTTGTTTCCTGATAACGTGTATTCACTCAAAAATATTTCTTTGTTACAAAATAAAGTTGTCGACCACCTTGGTGGAGTGGTTATGTTATCACAGTGCCGCGGTGCGACTCGACTCGAGGGTTCCCAAGTTCGAATCCCGGCCTGGACATGTGTGTTCTTTGTGAATGCCCTTTCTTCCATTTCATCATATTGTCATGCATTATCGCCATCGCCGTTAGACAAAAGTGACACAAAAGTGATGCTAGATAACAAAAATCGAAATAAAATCAAAGGTTAAAATATCAGAATTACAGATGAGGAGAGGATTGGTCACTTAACAAGCTATGTCAAAACAAAAAATTGAAATCATAATTTTATGGTTTTGTTGCGTTTTTGCTTCAAATAGATGAAAGTATGAACGTCTGTGGTCTTGCTCAGTTAGCTGTATTTACTCGTGGACGTAAGTCTCATATCAGCGTGACAGATTAACTGTTTGTCATGATTTTCATTGACGTAGAGATCATTTAGCAAAGATACAGTATTCCTTTATCTAAGTTAGTAACATATATATTTTACAATTTACACATACAAGTTATAAGTAACTTAAAACTTGATTAATTTGATTGTTTATTGATTTGCTTTACTTTACTTCGCTTTTTGCTTTGGGTTAAACACGAAGATGGGGATGAGCGATGATATGATGAAAGGGACTCTCACAAAAACATTGATGCCCAGGCCGAGATTCGAACACAGGACTCCCAGCGTCGTAGCACGCTGTGCTAACCACTCTGTCACCGATATCGGTATCGATGAATTTGAAAACAGGGTTCAAGGCATCTAAGGGGAAATTTTCTTATTCGCTAATTCCTTTTCCTTTGATGGTGTGTGTGTGTGCAAGTTCCGACCTTGAAATGGAACTTTTTTAAATACCATGCAACTCCGCATTGAGAGAGAAATATCATCACAAGGTTAGCGTTTCTAGATTTTTCTTATATCTCCCAGAGCAGCATCCTTGAATAAGTCATTTTGATGCTGGAATTTTAGTGATGTTGGAAGCATTTTCCTTTGTGAACACCTGTTCTCCATTATGAATATAAATGAGAGTCCAACGATCAACAATGACTAATACACATTTGTTGTCTGCATTAAGAATTTTCTACTGACAAAAAAAAATAGTACGGACATTGGGACACTGAGAATCTGGTTTCTAAAACAAAGTGTCCACCGATGTATGCTTGAAACAAACATATAAAATACTTTCACTAACTGCCAAAATATACTTCAGTTTGATTTTATTTCAATAAAATATATAACCCCACACCCCCTATATGCATTCATAGCATGGTTCAAAGCACAGGGGAGCACTTTACTTTTTTCCTTTTTATATAAGAACTAAAATTAAAATATTTTTCATTACAATTACATACGTGCGTAATTATGGAGTCATTCAGTTCTAATCAGAGTTATTTGTGAAGGGGGATGATGGGGAATTTTTCCTTCTGGTTGTTGCGTCCTCCTCCGGTTGCTAATTTTTTGGCACCTGAGGGTGGGGACTCTCTATATATTTTACATACCGATGCTGGAACAGTAATCACTAGAATCCTCCCGCCTGGGCCAACCTCCAAGATATGCTTACAAACTTACAAACTGAATTTGACATGATTGATGTAAGTGAAAGTTTCTTTCCTCTTTTGTTCATGGATTCACCTCTGGCTTCACCCTCGCCATCCCTGTCGAAGCAAACAATGTGTTACCCTCGACAAGGGTGAAATCCGAAGAGCAACACACATTTGCCTGGCATTACGATGGGGGCTTCGCACAACAATTGCGCTCAAGGTTACCAGAAGGGAATTCCCAACGAGCCTAGTATTCCAAGATCTGTCGACCACCCATCCATGTTGATTCAAGAAGTATGTCACCCATGCCAACGGCCATACCACGCATAATGAACGGTTGGAAGAAGGCAAAAACATGACTGAATATAATTCCAGTGGATATGGTTTTGTTTTATTTTATTTTTACCTACAAAGGATGTTGTGAGGCAAGTTTTCCATTCTCTTCTTCTTCTTCTTGCACAAGTATAGATTTTGAATCGTTTCTCTAATCAGCATAAGTAGGAGAACTAAATAGGCAACGGTCATATCAGTCCTACTATCAACTAACAGCATCTTAGAAACAACCACACCTACAAAGATGAAATTTCGTATACTGATTTACTAACAAATTAGTAGTCTGTTGGGATATAAAAGAATTGTAGCTTCCATCGTCTGTCCATAAGGGACAATAATATATCTTACATGATCTACTTGTAATGGCACGAAAATTTATTAAATTCAGAACTTGTATTTTTCCGAATATAAAAATGTCTGCCATTATTTTTCCTTGAAAGATCTCTCCTTGAAGCTCTGTTCTCCACACACCCTGTACGCCTTCAAGGCGTAGTGCAAAGCACAGGGGAGCAGTTTACTTTTTCTTTTTTACTTTTCCTCAAGCTTTCCGATGAGAAGAAAATCCCTTCTTATGGACCATTGTAAATTAAGCCTTCATTTTACACTCTCATTCTGTCTTCTTGAAACTGGATTACGCTAAGAGAAAGTAATTTCCTATTACCTATAGCCTTTACACATGGATTGTCCGCTATTCATCTCCAATGATACGACTATGTCAATTCTATTTTCCCAAGTTGTAGTAACTATTGCAAACACTGTGATGCTAGTTGCGTCTCCTCCCCCCCACTCGCTCCCCAATTCTTAAATCAATAACCGGACCGATGCCAGAAAGCATAATGTCATGTAATCAAATATTCGGAAGCATATTAAAATAATATGATGTAAGGTGTCTAAGACAATGTAACCATTTATTGTATTAAGGGTAATTCAAATAATACAAGGAAAGAAGATACCTGTTTGAGTATCTGAGACTCAAAGGGTGATTGATATGAATATTATGGTTGGATTGTAACAAGCCACCAAGGTAATAAAAATGACTAAGAGAAAGGTTCAATTAAATTTTGGTAGTTAAACATTAAAATTGTATTTGGTCTAGGAATTAATTCGTGCACCTGGACAAGAGATGACGTAACGAGCGTATCGTCCCACAGTTCCATGTATCCACACATGCGTTGAAAACTCCTGTCAGCGCGCATCGTTCGTAGTATAGGGCAGTTGATTGACGCGTCAACAACAGCATTTTGTAGTCAACTGAACATGGCGCAGTTCGTGCCAGATAAAGTGTTTTTGCGGGGTGTTCTGCTTCATTACTTTAACATGCAGAAAAGTGCTACCGAAAGTCATCGTATTTTGGTGGAAGTGTATGGTGACCATGCGCTAGCTGAGCGAATGTGTCAGAAGTGGTTTGCACGGTTTAGAAGTGGTGATTTCGGCCTGGAAGACCAAGAGCGACCTGGACAGTTAAAAAAAATTGAAGACGAAGAATTGAGAGCATTGCTCTATCAGGATTCGTGTCAAACACAGGAAGAACTTGCAGAAGCATTAGGCGTTGATCAAACAACAGTTTCCAAATGCCTCAAAGCCATGGGAATGATTCAAAAGATGTCACATTGGGTTCCACATGAATTGAAAGACAGACAGACATTGAAAAACGAAAAACCATTTGCGAATTGCTGCTCCAAAGACAGAAAAGAAAGGGGTTTTTGCATCGCATTGTTACTGGCGATGAGAAGTGGATCCATTACGAGAACCCGAAATGAAAAAAGGCCTGGGTGAAGCCAGGTGAACTAGGTCCATCACAACCGAAACGAGATATTCACTGTGCAAAGGTTATGCTGTGCATATGGTGGGATATGAAAGGTGTGGTGTACTATGAGCTGCTGCAACCGGGTGAAACTATTAATGGAGAACGTTATCGACAACAATTAATGCATTTGAAGCAAGCTCTGGCCAGGAAACGACCAGAATGGGAGAACAGACATGATAAACTTATTTTTCAACATGATAACCCTCGCCCACATGTCACAAAACCAGTCAAAACCTATTTAGAAAATGTCGGATGGGAAGTTTTACCCCACCCGCCGTATTCACCAGACATTGCTCCTTCGGACTACTACTTGTTTGATTGCATGAATAACGATTTGATTGGACAGCGGTTCACTTCTTCAGAAGATATCGAAAAATGGGTCTCTGACTGGATCGCTTCAAAGGATGAGGACTTCTTTCGCCACGGAATCCGTAACTTGCCTGACAGATGGGCGAAAGTGGTGGCTCGCGATGGACAATATTTTTCTTAAGGTATTTATGTATTTTGTGTTTGAACTACAGCTTCAATGTGTGCGTAACAACCGCACAAATTAATTCCTAGATCAAATAAAGAGGACTAACAGTTTTCAAACCACATGAACCAGTGGCTAAGTCAGGAATAAATTACCAGAGCGGCCAAGTGAGGACCAGAACAATTTTCACAGTTGTATTTAATACGTGGGTCGTTCAATATATCAGTTTCCATATGCTGTAAAACATTTTATTTTTAAGATACATTAGAAAACTATACATACATGTGTAGGAGGATCCTTCCTCACTTCTCCACATAATCCCCATAGAGATTCAGGCATTTGTCCCACCGTTGCACCAATTTGTCCATACCCTTTGCAAGAAAATCAGGGCTCTGGATATTGAGCACTAGTCTCACATTCCGCTTCACTTCTTCATCTGCTTCGAAATGGTAACCTTGCAATTCAAACTTTAACACTGAAAAAAGATGGAAATCACTCGGTGCTAAATCGGGGCTGTATGGAGGGTGGGGCAGCCATTCCCACCCCAATTCTTCAACTTTGTGTTGTGTTTGCCCTGCTGAGTGGGGGCAAGTGTTATCGTCAAGAAGAATGACACAAGCTGACAGGAGACCTGGGCGCTTATGTCGAATTGCGTTTTTCAGTTTATCCAATATTTGACAATAACGGTCAGCATTAACTGTTCTTCCTCATTCCAAAAAGTCCATAAGCAGAACGCCCTTAGCATCCCAGAAAACGGTCACAAGCACCTTCCTAGCTGATCGATCCGTCTTGAACTTCTTCTTCACAGGAGACTGTTTGTGCTTCCACTCCCTGGATGTTCTCTTGAATTCGGGAGTGTAATGATGGACAAATGTCTCATCCCCTGTCACAATGCACACCCTGCCATCATCAACACCTAACCATTTGCACTTTAATTACGCAATCACCATAAACAGCAACATATTTCGTATGAATGGCACTAGGAGGTAAGCCATTCGCCCATTCATATCGAAAGACAGAACGAACTTCTTTACTCCAGCTTTCCAACACGCGTGCATCATCCATGCTTCTGAACTCCTTATGACGCGAGCCCGCGTTTTCCGAACAAGCATTTACTTTTCGCACTTGAGCGCATGCGCCTTCACGTCTGATAACGAATCCATTGTTGTTCCTTGTAGACGAAGGATGGCGCTTGTCAACCATGTGCTTCTTTTTAATGGCATTGCTTTATGCAATATTTTATAGCACAGGGAAACATATATTGAACGTCCCTAGTATGCTTCCACTGTTTTTAGTGCAACAGCAACATGACATCCATTTCAAACTAGCTATTTTTTACTTCATTTGGGCAGAACTGCATATCCATTAGGTTACTGTAATGGATGCGAATGATAGACAGGAGGGGAGGGAAGGGTGTCTGAATACATTTTTCCATGGGAGTGAAACGTGGCAATCAGACATATTAGCCGATCTATTTTGATTTACAGGGAGTTCAAGGCAAATAATACATAAAAACATACTCCGGTTAAGGTTCACCATCATTATTATTGTACGTGCATGAACAAATAAAAAAATAACGGTATTCTTTGTTTCAACAATAATAGGGCAAGTAATGCATATTAAGTTGATATGAGTCAGAAACATTTGCAAAGTGAGAGCAGCGAGCAAAGCAACAACAATACTAATGTATTGCTGTACTAATACTTTCAAAGTAATAGGAGGTTCCCATACAAAGGTTTGTATTGTGAGAGGAGTAAGCACAAGCAAATTTGCTGAATTTAGAGTACATTACTGATCTGCTATCATATCTACATCAAATACCGAGCTTCCAGTCTATGGTAGCAATTACATCCACGGTTTTCTTAAAGTTACTTTGATCTAAGCTGCGAGTTTTGAGTCAGGAAAAATGTGAGTGGGGGTGGGGAGAGGAGGTAGATGTGTGTCTGGCGGTTTGTGGCCAGATATGAACACTACGCCAAACCTCCCAAACACACTTATCGCTCACCAAGAATACACATACTTAACATGCTATCATTACGCATCGTTCATGCACCAGCAAAGTAGCAAATACAGTTAAGAAGTGCAATTTTACATCACAAATTGCACAAGGAACGTTTCTCCAAAAGTAAATAAAATATCTGAGCATTTCATCCAAAATTATCAATCACTGATTCGGAAGAAACGAGATAAAAGAAAGGGACTTCGGTCCCGAGGTAACACCATTTGCGATGAGCGTCGTACCAGGCTGCACAGCATAATTCTCAGGAACACATTAGGCACATTACTCTTCACGCTGAAACTTTTCTTCCACACTTTAGTACTAGACCTTTCTCGACCTTAGTTGACTGATTGATTGGGTTGGTCTTTTAAGTCCACTTCATACAGAGTAAGGTTAATCGGGACTGGACCTACAGTTTAAAGTGGAATCCGAACCTCTATGTGCTTCCACCGGATATCGAACCTGGGACCCTTTGATTAAAAGGCGAGGACGCTACCATTTCGCCATTGGGAGGCCCTCTCATCATTACTGATAGACAGTTAATTATCAGAAACAATTCACTCAACGAATAGTCTTGTCAGAGAGAGACAGTGCACTGTAGACGAACGAACACTGTCAGTAAGTAAACACCTTACATTATTTAGTACCGCCTGGAACTCCCCTTGGTAGTCTCATCGAGAGGAGTCTTCAAACTAGGGATGGCCTAAAAAAATCCGGAATCCGGATTCGGAAAATATACTATCCGGATTTCGGAGCGAGAAGAATTACGGAGACAATACAGGTTCTGGAAGGATACAGAGAGAAAGTGCATTTTAGAGGGAAATGATAAATTTCTTCTTAATTTAAAGGGATACAGTTACGGACACGGGTTATAACAATTCCATTAACTTGCAATGCAATTGTTACAACCCAGAAGTGTGCATGACTGTACAAAGCGAAGTACATAGTGAGCAATTGAAGGGCATCAGGGAAGGGACACATGGATGAGAGAAGTAGGGAGACCATATCAAGATTCACATAGGAACGATAGATTGATTGAGTTGGTGTTTTAACCTTTTGGAACCCAAGGCCATTTTCACATCTAACCCCCTTGGTGCCCAAGCCGATTTTGAGCAAAATGTAGAGTTTCAATTAAATGAGTGTAGATCGGAGACTAATTGCCCTAGAGAGATGAGTGATATACCGTTGTACGCGGAATGAACCAGAGATTCAGACTATATGAAATTTATGCAAATTCGGCCTATATGTGGTGGTGGGGAGGGGGCTAACTCTCAAAATTCCAAAATTTCGGGAAAAAAATGTGGTTCCCCCACCCTCCCCTCAAGAAAAAAGTACATGACAGTGTCAACATGCACATGGAAATGATCGCTGACATGTAAGGAACACAAAAATATTTGCATTATTATCATATGACCAATGTAACTTGAGTTGTACCCTCAAAAGGAATGGTCGGCACGCCACTGATTCAAGCTTCAAAATGCAGTGGTACCTTGAAATGACTTTAGCTCAGAGACTATTTGCCCTGGAGATATGAACGATATACCGTTGTACGCAGAATGAATCACAGATTCAGACGATATATAATTTGTGCACATTTGGCGTATATATGGAGGGGGAAAGGGGGGAAATTCCCTGAAAATACTTTTTTTAAAAAATTGGGTTTCTGCTGCCTACCTGGTAGGTGCATTTATTCAGTGGCTGTGAGATTGTTATTTGGTTCTATAGGTTATATATAAGAGTTAAATGTGTAAAATTATTATCCTCTACAAATGGTGTTTCCAATTTCCGGAATAGGTGTGAAAAATGAATTTTTGAAAGTTGGAGGACGTTCAACATCTCAAGAACCGTCAAGTTTATTTTCCCGTTTGTAGTGATTGATTGATTTAGTTTACTTTACATTTCTCTTCTGTCACTTTTGGTTAATTGCAAAGATATGATGAAATTGATGAATGGACACCCATACCCAAGCTGGGATTCGAACCCTGGACCTCTGGCATCGTAGCGCGATGTGCTAATCACTCTGCCACGGGGAGCAGCTTTTCTGATTGTAGTTTCTCATTCGAGAAATGAATAACAGATTCAGACGATATATAATTTATGCACATTCAGCGTATATATGGAGGGGGAAAGGGGGGAAATCCCCTAAAAATACTTTTTTTTAAAAATGGTTTTGCCCCCCCCCAAAAAAAAAGGATACGAAAAGTTCAAAATGCACATAGAAATTATTGCTGGCATGTAAGAAACAGAAAAATATTTGTGTCATTGTCGTATGACCAATGTAACTTGAGTTGTACCCCCAAAAGGAATGGTTGGCACACCACTGATTCAAGCTTCAAAATGCAGCGGTACCTTGAAATGACTATAGCTCAGAAACTAAATGCCCTAGAGATATGAAAGATATACCGTTGTACGCAGAATGAATCACAGATTCAGACGATATATAATTTATGCACATTCGGCGTACATATGGAGGGCGAAAGGGGGGAAATCCCCTCAAAAATGCTTTTCTTAAAAAGAATGGTGTTTCCCTCCCCCCCGAAAAAATGTCAAAATGCAAAATTTATGCAAATTTGGCGTATATATGGAGGGGGAAGGGAGAAAACCCCCAAAAATTATTTTAAAAAATTGTCACCACCCAAAAAAATGTCCTTGCACTTGGGCACAAAACGACACCTACGCACAAAATTCACGGACGAAAAGCTAGAATGCAGTGAAAAAGGAGTGCCAATTCTTGCAGCTGCTTGAAATTCTATTTTTAGACAATGCAGGGTAACCTCTGTTACAACTTGTGGACACTTGTACTAAAAAAACCAAGGTTTCCTTCAGCGTGCTTCGAAATTCCATTCTCACAACGCAGATTCAACAACCAGTCTTCCCCTCCCCCCCCTCCCCCCCGCTTGCGCCCTCACTGAAAACTTTCATTTTGACATCGGATACTAATAAACAAGCTTCCTTCGAATGCAGTTAACAGGAGGGAGTGAAAAGCATTGCTTTAGAACAACAAAGCCGGTCTTCCTTTGTCGGCAAAAATTTGACCTTGAAAAGAGACGCAAAAGAGAAGTCCCTTTTCCCACCTTTCCCCCTCCATTTTCATGAAGACAAAAAAATATGCAAAAAAACATTTCTGTTAAATACATGTGTTAGGAACAATATAAAAAAAATCGAAATTCTAGCCAAAAATAGAAAAGTTGTAACGTAAAAACTACGACCTTGACACAGGGTATCTCGATCGAGACGCTTGGGACCGTGAGGGTTACATTTGGGTATCTCGATCGAGACGCTTGGGACACAAGAGGTTAAGTCCACTTTATGCACAGTAAGGCAAATCGGGACTGTACATACAGTAAGGCAAATCGGGACTGTACATACAGTTCAAAATGGGATCCGACAGGAAAGATAGGAATGATAGCCAAGAGGCTTTACAACAGGTGACGACATCGGTTACTTTCGCTACTTTCTTCTAGACTGGAGGGAGATAGAGATAATTTTAATCAGAAGATTTGGTGAACCGATTACCCGCGCACACAGATGTGTCTTCTAAAACACAGAGAAAGGAGGAGGGGTGTAATACAAGCAGAGAAAAATGGTGGAAGGGAAAAATAAGACATACAATAGCAATGAGAAAAGGTGAAAGAAATACAAATGAATTCAGGAGAGGGCGAGGGAATATCTGTGTGCGAAATTTAAACTTTATATCTGCCAACGTAATTCATCAGTATTTGGCTCCTGCCCAGCCGGTCAAAATGTTCTGGTGCCGCGCATGAAAGAAGCCGACTGCGCTTAGTAATATAGCAGATTTGCTTTCTTTTATGAAATGATTGCACTACTTTATGTTTTCATTTTTGACCATAAAATAATGGGTACAGGTTAACAAAAAAGTCTGTACATGAGATCAGTTCGCAACAATCAGATGTAATCTGAATATTTTTTTGTACTATGATAAGAGAGCAGCGGTGGCACTGTAGGTGTGCTGAGGGAGCGCAGAATGAAATTTTGGGGGTGTGATGTTGAAAATATAGAAAACATGCATTCTTTAGCCATTACAACGAACACCAATGAACATTTAATAGGCTTTTATGAAAATATGCCAATGAAACTGAAGACTACTAGTGACTTGTTTCAGTTTTGTTTGTTTTGGCCACTACAAGCGCATGTTTTTTATAATTTTAAACGAACAATGACAATAGCCATATACTGTGTCTTCAAAAAGAAAAATATTTTTTTAACAAAAAATAATAATAATAATGGTGGAAGAAAGCCAACAGCCACTAATAACTGTAGAGACCCCTCTCCCCTAACAGAGTAAAGCAAATGCAGGTTCTCTTTCAGATTAGGAACAATGTATGTTGTCTACAATGATAGCGGTGTTACTCCAATGTGACAACAAAGTTTTAGTAAGTCATACATAACATAACATGGCAGATACGGACGAAAATTAAGGGGTGCTGACTGCTGAGAAAAACCCTTCGCACCTTCTTCCCCACGCCACCAATGCATGAGAGCAAAAAAAGTTTGGTCGAAAGCAGGAAGAAATACATGCTCCAAAGCATGTAATCTCAGGAAGCAGATGCAAATGATTATATTCTCTCGGCATAAGAAAGTGCTTGGACATTAAACTGAAGCGCAAACTTGTCTAATCTATCAAAATATCGCTCTTGTGCAACTGCTACGACAGATAAGGAGCCATCGAGCAATGTGGGCATGTTTGGCCGAAACAAAGAACTGTTGTACAATACTACTGCAACAACACTGATCACATTGCTTTTCAGTTAGCCAACTATTCCTCTTTCTCAGTTTGGGATTAGTGAAAACGTATTCAGTAGACTTAGTTACGTGCTATTTAAATATTTAAAATAAGCGTGAGACAGGATGGAACGAATTCAAAATCCGGATTCCATTCAAAATCCGGATTACCTCCGAAATCTGGATTTAACCCAAATCCTGATTCCCCACTTTTACTATCCTGATTCCGGATTTTTCAGATTAGGCCATTCCTACTTCAAACATGTTCCTCACATAAATCCACACAAACAGACTCAAAAGGCCTCTCAGAAGTTTTTATGTAGTACTTCATTGCTATATTGACGTTACGTCTGGTGGCAGCTTCTATCTTGTTACTGTATCCTATTCTTAATGTACAAAACAGTCAAAACCCATCAAACTTTATTCCTCGAACACTTGTGACAATAGAGTAAAGTTGATATCAAACATTTGATATCAAACCAAGGATCCTATTTGCCTTTGCTCGGTGCTCAGCTTGTCTACCACGGTATTTTCAAAGAAGCTAAACCGAATAACACCTCACACGTAAATCCCACAAACTTAAAAATTTCAAGATTTGAAGTAATCTCAAGTTGTAAGTGTGGTAATTTCCAGTTTAATGAGGTAATTTTTAGTCTATGTTTTTCTACTCGTAAATTAGTAAATATAAAATTTCTTGAATTGAAAGAACTCTGTATTATCACATTCTTTGATATACATATTTCCCTTTCTCCTGTCAATTTAGTTTTTGTAGACAATCAGAATTAATTGCCATCATCGATCGTTAAGAAAGTACTCGAAGACTCGAACTGATTGATTCAGGCTATTTTGATTACTCACAACTTCTAAAGGCGCAAACAAAAACTGTCTGATGAATGACCTATCAGATACTAGATTCTTATGATAACAACTAACGTCATTGTTTATAAGATGGTTTCAGAACTAAGTTACGACTTGTCACTTCTTCATCAGAATCTCAGACTATATTTTGCGGTGGTTACATGCGGAAACTTCAACTAGTTATTTTACATTAAAGTATACCTCGAATCAGTTGATTACCAGGCTGTCCCAAAAGTCCTGCACCATCAGCACACTGAGCTCCAAGACGTGAAGTTTGCAAGGGTAGGTGGCACCACCGGTGAAAGGCTGTTGGCAGGCATAGAGGACAGGTTCGTGGGATCAAGTGAAGGCATGCACAGCATGTGTAGCAAGTGTTCCCGTGAAGTTAAAGTGGGCACAATGAGTGAGAACCAAACTGCACTTCGTGCAGTGCTACGTTTTTTTATGGAAGAAACGACTAACAGCAAAAGCCGCAGCGGAAGAAAATTGTCGTGTGGAGAACGAATATGTGATGAATTGGTCGACAGCCTCCCATTGGTTTAAAAAATTCGCTTCAGGTGATCTACGCCTCGCGGACAAGCCCCGCATGGGGTGACCTCCGATGGACATTAACGAGCCTCTGCAGGATGCTGTGATTGTTACACCACAATCCAGCACACGTGTGTTAGCAAGAGTGGTTGGGTCATCCAAATCGACAGTAATCGTCGCTTGCATGACATGGATTACACCAATAAACAGCCCCAACAAAGTCTGCACGAGCTTACAGAGGTGCAGGCCCAGCGCAGAGTTGCAATTTGCCAGACATTGCTACAAAACCCGCGTGATCTTCGTTTTTGGAGGAGAATTGTGACGAGACGTGTGTGTTTCTGAAAACCCTGATACACGTAAACAGTGGGTGAAAAGAAGACAGGAGGCCATCCCTCATGTGAAACAGGACAGATTTGGGAAAAAGCTCGTGCTGAGTGTGTGGTGGAATATTGACGGGATTGTCCATTATGAGTTTGTTCCACAAGGTCATGCTGTAACAGGTGAACTGTATTCTGAACAATTACGCCGAGTGTATGCCATTCTCAATGGGAAATACACGGCATTAACGAGGAGGAAGAGGTTACTGCTGCAAAATGACAATGCTCCCAGTCACCAGTCTCGAAGAGTAACCAACACACTAGCTGAGCTTGACGGATTTGAGTTGTTACCTCATCCCACCTATAGTCTGGATGTTGCACCATCGGATTACGGTTTGTTTCGCTCTCTCTCACATTTCCAGTGTGATCGGTAGTTCAATTCATATGATGAGGTAAATTCTGCCTGTCGCGAGTTTTTCAATTCTAAACCTGCCACCTGGTATTGCCATTAGATTGAACTTTTGTCGCAGAGATGGATAAAGGTAATTGAACATGGAGGCCTGTACTTTGCTGAATAAAGTCTGTCTTTGTTTCTGATATTCAATGTTTCATTCTCGCCCTTGTATGGTGCAGGACTTCTGGGACAACCTGGTAAAATTGGGCAGTCAACAAGATTGTTTTTTTTAAAACCAGTTTGGTTTAAATTAGAGTTTAAACCAATGTTTGAATAAAGCTTTTTTTAACCAATGTTCCTTATTTTTTGTTTTTTCAATATAATTAAGAGAAAGGAAAATGATGGAAATAAATCTTCACTTAAATAATAATAAACTGAGACTAGACTGAGTGGGATAAATTCATAAAATAATCTGATGAACAAAAGGGAGTAAGCGCAATGGTACTTACAGTCACTGCCGTACGCAGAGGGGGCTGAAGAGGCTACATCCACCTCCGAAATTTTGAAAAATCAACAATTTCAAATAAAAGCGCTAAAACAGGGTAGGGTGTCTACCAAAATTACAGATCATAAAGTCTTGGTATTTTCATGATTTTTTCCTCTTTCTTAACATTT
This sequence comes from Lepisma saccharinum, assembly GCF_977018435.1. Classification (NCBI taxonomy): domain Eukaryota; kingdom Metazoa; phylum Arthropoda; class Insecta; order Zygentoma; family Lepismatidae; genus Lepisma; species Lepisma saccharinum. Next base: position 109,005,981 of record NC_139230.1, read on the forward strand.
ATTTAATCGCCCTCTACTTACGTACAGTTGGAAATAAAGAAAATTTACATTGTTATGTACCTGTATTGTGATTTTATAAAAGATTTGTACAAATATTCAATTTTATCAAATGCCAGTACAGGTATATGACAATGTCACTATACTGTAGAAAATAGCAAAAATTCTTGACTACAAGAATAATTTCTTCTTGACTTTCTTGACCTACTTGTTGATTTCTTGACTTTTTCTTGATTTTTCTTGACATTATTGACTGGTAGACACCACATAAAAACTTGGGAAAAGCCAGAGTGGTAAATGCAAGCCCCATAAAATGACCCCCAGTTGCCATTTTTGATAACATTGGGTTCTAAGTTAAGAAAATATCTCAAATTCTCCTTTCCATGTATTATGATATTAATGCATCATACTCACTATTTTCAATCTGTTATTTACTGATTTCAATACGCAAATACATAATAACAAATATAATAGTAATAACACGACAAATTATTAGGTGTTCTATGTCCCCACGGGGCCCTACAAGTTTGCGCCACTGAAAGCATCCAGTTATTCATTTCCAGACCCTTCCGAAAAAAATTCCTGCGTATGCCAGTGCTTACAGTACATTTAAAGCATTCGTTGTTACAAAATGGGGGTTTACCTCTCTCCCCTTCTAAACTACCCATTTTCGTCTCAAAGATTGTACTAATTTATATTCCAAGCAACATGCTAAACTTCGAATAAGAAAAAGTACTGTAGTTCCATTGCTTCACAAACGTCTGAAGTCCGTGTGTTATTTTTTAAAAAATAATTTGCATTGTTTCTAAATGATCAAAACAATATACAACATAAATTGAAAATTATAATATAAAATTTGTACAGGCTTGACTATTTTTCCGCCTCGGTTACGATGTCATGAGTGTAGCAGGCTTCGACGCCAGAGGTTCTCTGTCATGTTGGAATCCTGGGGGAGGTATTGGATTTGTGTTTATTTAATGATGATTTTCATTGCTTCATCATTCATCCTCAGCTTGCGATTATCCCAGTCCTTTTTCGCTTGAAGCGGGCGACAAAGGAAGTGGAAAGACAGGCGAGGTGTCTTTCGGGGGGGAATGGTTGGCAAAGGGACAAGGTTACTGATGACAGTTTTATGAGGGTCACATCAGCCCCAGGTTTCCATTGCCGAAATACTATATACAACACCTTTGCTGTTTCCTGCGTGTGCTTGCTGTCATGGTCACCAATCATGAACCTGATTTCCTGCATTTGCAATATATCATAATATTATATTAAAAAAAAGAAAACAACTTGAAAGCTCATTCAGTACACAATTGAATCGTTTATTTATGAAACCGTCTATCAACCACTTTTGGCCAAAACGACATTTTTACAGTTTCATTTAGCCCTTACCAAGATGCATCATTTGATGTAGAAACCACTCATATAACCGCATCCGTAACGAAGGTAAGTGGCCTTGAAATATCCGTTTACTGAAACCCTTCAGGCGCCGCAACATAGAGGTTTTCTACATTAAAGATGTAACTCAGTTGGTACCAACTGATTCAATCGCACGTTCCGTACAGTTGGCAATACTACATACATTGTATCCAAGAACAAGTGTTCTCCCGTGGAGTGGTGTGTTTTACATTGTCGTTAATTCAGTGGCGTGCCCAAGGGGAAGGGGGGTTGGTGGAGGTCATGCCCACCCCCTTTCGCCCAGCATTCAAGAATAAAAGAACATCAAAAGCAGGAAAAGATGGCAAAATGAAGGCTGGCGACTAAACAAATGTATCAGGGTGGCTACAAACAAGCAGAAATGAAATTCCCTGACTTTTCCAGGTTTTCCAGGACAAAATTTACATTTTTCCCTATGAGTGCGGACTCATTTTTCAATGCATAAAGCTACTTCTCTCTTCTCTGTAAAACAAACAACTTAACTCTTGCATATAAGTGAAACAACTGAATCGAACAAAGGAAAGTGTCATATTTCCTTACATTATCGATGGGATTTCTGATTTAGTACAGCATATCCAAGTGAAGTGCTGTGAAACTGATAGTGTTGCTCTCGAGACGAGACACGAGACGGGACAAGCCTTTTGAAATTCGAGACGGGACGAGAAGGAATGCCTTTCTCGTCTCGTTTTCGAGACGAGACACGAGACGGGACGGGACGGCTTTTGAAAAGTCTCGAAAAAATAAAAGCAAAATATTTAATCAGTTGCAAATACTTGTTTGCTTGGAAAAAGGTATTTCAATTAGAAACGTTGATAAGCGCGTGTTAAGTCAAAAGAAGACTGACTATTCTAGAGAGAGTAATGAATGAATGAATACCTAAACTTATTTTCAATACTGTTTCGAAACACAGGGTTACTCCCCATTTTTATTTTTCAATTTATTCCAGGTTAATAACTTTATGTTACGATAGTACTCCAGATACTAATACAATTCTGAATAACATCAAGTAAAAGGGCAGGTAGAGAAGGTGGAAGGAGGGGCCAAAAGATCGTGGAGTATCGGAGTCCGAGATTTATCTTGTAAACATAGTCTCAGCTCTATAGGTTGGAAAGATAAACGGACTGACGGATAGGGTTTATTATTATTTAATTTTTCCATCAAAGGGTGTACAGAAGTGAATGTTATTAGGAAGTAGGAAAAACATTGAGGGAAACATCGCAGTACAAATTGATAAGGAGTTGTTAGGAAAGTTATTAAGGAGTCCAAGATATTAGCAAGACTAAGAGAAGGAGATAATTAGGGACAAATAATCTTGCATTATCCCACTCCGAACAGCTGAGAGCTAAAGAGGAGGAGAAAATACGGGTGTTATGGAAAGAAGTAATTTGGGGATTTTAGTGTTTACAGGGAACCATGACAACATTTTACCACGTGATTATTTGCACGGGTTGCGAAATTTTTAGAATGTTATGGTGACGACGCCAGAGGAGGCAGGGGGACGCCCCATGTCAGACACTTCGCCATCCCCCCCCCCCCCGCGCCCTCCAACTGAAGTTAATTAAATATCGAATAATAAGAGAGTTCATTTATAAGAGTACGACGATTTTCACCTTTTCAAAGTGGTGTATTCTGCATGATATCACTTTCCTGCTTATAATACCAACTTGATTAACAAATATTAATTTGTTTAGTATATATATAGCTATGTGTATGTGACTTTCGTTCAAGATTCGAGCGCCGACCTGGGCATAGGTGATTTCTCATTCATTTATGTCCTGTAATAGCCGAGATTAACCTAAGTTTTAACCAGTCTTAAGAACTGGGAAAAAGTGTTGAATATGGATGGTTTTAAAACATCACGAATATTTTCAGGACCACAAGACATCATCTGTAGTACGGGCAAATTATTCTAATCGTGGTCGTTAGTGACAACGCTAATTATTAAAAGACATTCAAAGTTGATTCAAGATTTGGTTGGTTGGTTGATTTGATGTTTTAAGTCCACTTTAGGCACAGTAAGGCTAATCGGGACTGGACCTACAGTTTAAAGTGCCTCCACTGGGTATCGAACCCAGGACCAAAGGTGATCGAAGAAAACCAGACACTCCATGTCAGTTGTTGTGGATTCATCGCGGTTTCTTACTATTCAGGGACTTGAATTTCGAGATGATGAGTCTGAGGAAACCGTAACAAAGGGAATTTCTTCGATACTCTTAAAGTTAATGAGGGGATATTTTTTGGAAATGTATTGAACGTGAACCTTAAAATGCAAATTACACTTAAAATTCGATTCAAAACATATCGCGGGCAGGTAAAAGAACGCTTATTAGGATTTGCCACTCTTCAATCATTGGATGCAGGTTCGCTCTTTCTCGTACATATCAAAATCGAAGAACTTCTTCCCATGAACCCCATAGCTGCCTGTAATTGTGTAGCACAGACATACGTTGGAGTGGTAGAGTAAGAGTAAGTATTGCCAGGCTCAGAATATTTCTTGAATTATGAGATAACTGTAACCTTTGTCTGATTTTTTTATCCTGTGATAACATTTCCCTGAAAGGTGAAACACAAATTTTGCCCAAAACTCTTGAGCGTTACGAAGATGGTTGTCCTTAAAATCTTTGAAAAGGCTTGCTCGAAACAGGATGCTGGATGCAAACTGCCTCATTTGGCTGTTCTTGCCATTGAGAAGAAATGTCAAATCCTGGACGTACCAAAGGTGGGCAATATGTTCTCCAAAGCACATAGAGCAGAATTCTCCTACAGGAGAAGTGCCTCACATTGTTTCTAATACTTAAGAAGATTCATTTCTTCCAACATCACGTTTATTTTGCAAGAAAATTAAACTCTTCGAAGCATTTTTTCGTCATTTATATTATTATTTTATAACTAAAATATTTATATCAGTAGTTTCATCTCAAGAAAGACGATGAATTATAAAATTATGAATGTCTTCCAATACTGAAATAGGCCACTAGAGACAACGCAACTTTACAATAAAAAAGAATTAATGTCTTTATTAAAACGAATCATGTGGAGATAAACTCGTAATCAAGAAGTAAATTTAGGCAGTAAACGTCCACTCTAAATAAAAGACAAACACAAAACACCATACATGAATATAATAATAATAATATTTATAATAATTATTATTATTATAATTATTATTATATATGTATATATATGTGTAGTGTTTTCGGGCGTTTTAATGTGACTGCCCCCTTACAATATTTTGTTGCCAGCCTTCCGCCCCCCCCCCCCCTCAGTCACATTTCCCTGGCGCCGTCACTGGTTGGAAGTAAATTTATTAGTACGAGGAAAGTAACATTAGCTGTTGACAGTGTTGCACACCAAAGGACGTGATGTGTGCTACTGTTTGTATAAATTATAGGAAATTTAAGCAAAAAATTATAATTGTTGAGACTTGTTTCCTTCATTTGATCGTAGGAAGAGGTTTTCTGAGACAGAGTGGGATTATTTTACACATACATGAGAAAGGGTGGTTGTTTAAAGATAGAGACGTATTTTGCACATTTTTTAAAAGTTCAGATAAAACGAGAATTTAGCCTTACTCTTATGAAAAGAAATAACGCACTACAGGGAAAGAATAACTCTTCACATTTCTCGCACCTGGTGGGATGCAACCCACATGCACAAGAGTATTGCAGGAAGTCTATGAACGAGAGGATGAAGAGGGATATGTGAAATTTGACTTAGCTGCGGGTGAATTAGTTTATTCTAATATTCTTAAGGTTGATATTGGGTTTTAAGTCCACTTGATTCACAAATAGGCTAAATCGCGAACCGACCTACAGTTTAAAGTGCGATCCGATCCACTTTGTGCCTCCATTGGGTATCGAAAGCGGGGACCCTTGATTACAAGACCTCGACGTTATTACTACGTAATCGGGGAGGCACCCAATTTACACAAATATGTTGATTCCAATAACACGTTATATGTATAATCTGATAATGATGCACTTTTGGTGCATCTAAACATATTTTTTTTCAACTATAGCATGTCTAAAAGAATCATTGAAGTTGGGATTCTTATAACTTCAGGAGGCACTGCTCTGTAAATGTACGATATAAAATATATGCAGGTTTGCCTTCCATACGTGGTGGTTTTGTCACGTTTCTTCGCTTCGTACAACATACACTTTTGCAGGAACGGCTTCTTGCATCCTCCTGGGGCCTTGCTCTAGCTAAACAAAAACATATTTTTTAGCATAATCGAGGGTTACTTTTTCATGCCGAACAAGAATTTTATTGCGATCATACGGCTTTGAATGACAGTGTCAATGAAGATTTATGTACACTACTACTTATAATAATGAGAATAAAATATTAATCAGGAATTTTATTTTTCGTCAAGTGGACTTAACATCCTTTTTTGTTATTTAGCAAATATTCAATTCATCACCTTTTTTGACATTAAACTTCTTGCCAGGACAGTTGTTTTTATACAAATTTAGGCGATCTTAACTACACGTGAGCTAGATATTAGCTAATATTCGTGCTGTTATATTACTATTCTTCTACAATCTTTGTAACATTTCATGTAATAACAATAATAGAATTGATTAATTTACATATTCAAGTGAATAGACCTATGAATTATATTAATGTATTAATTTAAACATTTGCTTAATTGTTGTCGTTAATGTTATTATTATCATCTTTTATGAAACACTTGGCTCGGACACCCTCCCCCGACATATATTTCTAGATGCGTGCTTGCCGAAGGATAAATTAGATCAAGCGGTGGTGGTATCTGACTTAGAGGTTAAAGAGAAAACAAAGAAGTATGTGCGTCATAAGTTGAGCATAAGAAACAGCACCATATCACAAAGAAACACTTTTTGAAACTTATGTCATAGAAGATGTTTAAGAATATTAAGAACAATAAATGCTTTCTATTTGTAATATACTAAGTATTGAAATTTTAAATAGTCTTTTGTGTTCGTACTACACATTTAAAAACTTTTTGTCGCTCCCGAGCGCCAAGCTTAGAATTTAAAGAAGAAATGTACATTTTCATAGTGCACGGAAGTTCGACATTCAGAAAGAAAGAAGGTCTAGTGGAAAACATTTCAAAACTTCCAAAAGGTATAGCAGTAATGAAAAGAGCACTCTTGTATGGAAGCCAGAAAAACCACAAGGTAGATTTCATAAGATACCTAGCAATCAGTAACCAACAAACTGCATTTTTAATATTAATGTCCTCATGATTAACGAACCTTATTTATTCTCACCACGCAATGGGTAAAATATTTGGAGCTTTATCCCACTTTCCGGAAAAATATTTCGTGTTTCTGCTACTTTTGACTTTTGTTGGCATGATATCCCGGATCACTTTTACGAGACGAGACGAGACGAGACAAAACGAGACGGGACGGGACGAGACGAGACGGGACAGAACCCTTCGAGACGGGACACGAGACGGGACAAACGAATATTTTCGAGACGAGACAGCATTTTCACGAGACGGGACGGGACAGACCAAAGTCTCGTCCCGTCTCGTCTCGTGGGCAACACTAGAAACTGACAACATGCAGTTATACCATTAATGCCGACGAAAAGGGTATGTAAGTATTAGAAATTTAACGCAAGGAATTTATAGAATTGCATTGTATAGGTAACTGATTTAGCTAACCAACACATTAAAACGGGAACACTCTAATAATAAAAGCTTCTGAAAGTTCATATACGAGGGGCATCCTGAAAAAGCTCTAATGGTGCCTATACGCAGCACTAGTGGTCGGAGAGCGACACACACACATGCAGGCAGGAAGAAGTGGCATGTAGCTGTAATCTGGTACAGTTGCAATGTAGCCGGTTTAGGACAGTTCTAGGTTAAAGATTGCAGCTCTCATAAAGTCTCCCACCGACTGCGATGTAGCCTACATTGCACGCTCAGAATTTGGCACAGAGCAATCGTGTGAGTTGTGCAGACTGGACGTCGTGAGTGATAGTATGGTCAGACGATGGTGCAGACAATTCACGGAAGGCCAATCGAATGTGCACAACCCCATAGAGCTGAGTACACATGGGCCCTTTGCATCACTTCAGGTGAGAGATCTTGGACCACTGGCAAGGCAAGGATTTGACAGCTACATTGCTGTAGAGATTGTTCCAGTCTTTGGTGTCACACACATATACCATGGGCATACAAAATTTAGTGCCATGCTGCGACACATGCCAGAACAACGGTGGTGATTATGCTGAAAATTTTTCCCAAAATTCACATTTTCATTTTAGCGCATTTTCTGGCAAATATCTGAAATTATACCTTCATGGTGTTTTTAAACTACTGTTTCAAATTGTAAGTCACATGGCTTATGCCTCTTCGTGAGAGTTTGATATCTTGAAAGTTATTTTCCATACCCCTTTATTAATTTTAAGGTAAGGATTTTAGATAATGAAATTTTGGTGTGGAGTTAGGGCCCCACACTTTCTTGATCACGGCTGAAGATGGGGATGATGTGATCAGCACCACACTCCTGGCTGCCTTTATCCCTCAAAGTTTCCTCAAGGTACCAGCTTCGTATGATGCTGGGTGGGCGCCAGATCAGTTTGAATAGGTGGAAAACATCTCGGTTCTCCCCCACAGGGGATCGACCCCGGGTCTCTCGCATAGTAGTCAGACTGAGCTCCATTATTACTCACTCGACAAATGCCGATAGTACGCACTTAGCTTGGTAATTCAAAACATATCTCGTGCGACAAATACGAAGATGTGGCTCCCGTGTGATGGTAGATACGCACTCGATCTCCTGTTATAACCCTGCCACTTTGCTCTGTGATGCAAATGGTTTTGATAGAAGTTGAAAAAATCGTGGGAAATAAATGATTTAATGTGGATGTCGGAATCATTTCACGTACGTATAACTCCATAGTTTACTCTTGAGTAAAATGTTGGAAAACTTGCATGTTCTTTGTACACAAACATGGCCTAGAAAAGACAAGGATGTTGGATTTCATGGAATTTTTCATTGTTTTACGACATTTCTTTTTAAAAAAACGCTAAAAATGCCTACAATTCGCATTTTTTTTTGCCAAATTCGCATTATTTCGATATTTCGAACGGGCAAAAAATGTGTCCAGACATCACTGCACATTCCTAAACATAATTTCGCAGCAATTACCATTTTTAACGGTTTTGGCGTTTGCAAAAAATCTCTCACGAGATTAAACAGACAGGACAGAGTGTGGCATTAATTTCATTGCAATACTAGTGTTGCAGTAAATTTGAGATTGGGAGCATGCACTTGCCAATTTTTATAACGTTCACGAATGCAGATTTATATTTCACTTTTTCGTGATAGTATTCAATATATATCCCATTTGGTTGGATTCTTCTTGATATGTAAGAATAGTGCAATGTCATTGTAAACGTATGTTAACTTGTGCGAAACCAGTAATGCGTCAGGATGATGAAAGAAAACCTTCGTAAGCACTGCTACATTAAATAAGGTGAAGTGAGCCAGAAGAGTAATAAAATTCCAGCAGCATATTTGCAGTCTAAAGCTCTTCTTGTTTATGCATGCCATTTTTGTTGGATGTTTCAGTCAATGCAATTTCTGTCGCATGTTGTAGTGAGATACTTTGTCGGGTGGTGATATTCGACAAAAATCGTATGTATCAATGGAACATATTTGTTTCCATGTTCCTTCAGTTTGCCCAACAAAATGCCTTACTACGACGTCCGACAACTATCGGACGGCGCCACCAGCTTTTATCCCCTCCATCTGTTGACAAGTTCCCTTACTACTCCCATACGGACAAGAAAAAATGATAATTCAATGCATTTTTCACCACATAATATTTAGAGGCTTAACCTTTACTCCTCCAATGATACCAACCATTATGGTATCATCAGGGTAAGGTCGTACTGGCCCGACGATACCATATGGTATCATGGTGCTGATTACGAAATGAATGTGCGCTTTGGACCTTCATACTCTTATGTTTGGGTCGAAACTCTGACACAGGTCTGGAGCAAGCCTGGCAAATTCATATTGATGACCAAGCACCCCCCCCCCCCCCCTCCGCAACATATCCATGCCACATTTCCGAACAGAGTTTCTTTCACATTTTGGCTCATTATTCAACTTCTATAGCACCAAAGAACATGAAACAAGTTTCATTCTCTTGAGAAATGTCCATTCTTTGAAAAGAATACTAAAGTTCGCACCGTCTTCCCAAATAGTGGGAGAAGAGGGGGTAAACTCCATATTTTTATGTTTTTTTTTCATTGAAATTCGGTAGTCGCTCCCCCCAAACCCCCTTTCCTTGGTTCGGCATTCTGAATTGTACACCGTTGCATGCTCTGATGTTTTAGCTGCAAAACAAAACTTATCCGAAGTAGATTGCTCCCATAGTGCCCAAGTTATAACAATTTTCCTCCAAAAATGGAAATTACGTATTTTTCGTAAAAAACAGTTTCACATTTTGGCTTATTATTCAACTTGTATGGCACCCGAGAACATGAAACATGTTTCATTCTCTTGAGAAATGTCCATTCTTTGAAAAGAATGTAGCAAACTCCAGATTTTTGTCTTTTCCATTGAAATTCGGGGGTCGCACCACCCCAAACCCCCTTCCTCGGTTCGGCATTCTGAATTGTACCTGTTGCATGCTCTGATGTTTTATCTGCAAAACAAAACATATCCGAAGTAGATTGCTCCCGTAGTGCCAGAGTTATAACAATTTTCCTCCAAAAATGCAAATTACCTATTTTTCGTAAAAAAAGAAAAATCACATTTGGCATATTATTCAACTTGTATGGCACCAAAGAACATGAAACATGTTTCATTCTCTTGAGAAATGTCCATTCTTTGAAAAGAATACTAAAGTTCGAAACTTCTTTCCAAATAACGGGAGAATAGTGGATAAACTCCAGATTTTTTTTTTCATTCATTGAAATTCGGTAGTCGCTCCCCCCAAACCCCCTTTACTCGTTTCGGCGTTCTGAATTGTACACCGCTGCATGCTCTGATGTTCTAGCTGCAAAACAAAACTTATCCGTAGTAGATTGCTCCCTTAGTGCCCGAGTTATAACAATTTTCCTCCAAAAATGCAAATTACTTATATATTTCGTAAAAAAAATAATAATCTCATTTTTGGCTTATTATTCAACTTTTATGGCACCCCAGAACATAAAACATGTTTCATTCTGTTGAGAAATGTCCATTCTTTGAAAAGAATACTAAAGTTTGCGCCTTCTCCCCAAAATAGCGGGAGAAGAGGGGGCAAACTCCCGATTTTTGTTTTTTCCATTGAAATTCGGGGGACATGCCCCCCAAACCCCCTTCCTCGGTCCGGTGTTGTAAATTGTACACCGTTGCATGCGCTGATGTTTTAGCTGAAAAACAAATGTGATCCGAAGTAGATTGCTCCCATAGTGCCAGAGTTATAACAATTTTCGTGAAAAGACTGTTCGAAGTCAATGAAGACGAAATTCCCTGACATTTCCCTGACTTTTTTTGACACCTCAAATTCCCTGACTTTTCCCGGTTTTCCAGGTTTTCCAGGTCTGTCGCCACCCTGTGTATACATAAACCCCTCCCCCTTTAGAAAATCCTGAGCACGCCACTGCGTGAATTGTTGCCTGACAAAGTTCATCTTCAGCTAAATTCACCAAAAGCCAACAGGACAGGTTACCATACTCAGGAAGAAACTGGACGATATTCGTAAGTTGCTGGATTACACACGAGAATATGACAATTTCTACGACAACATTCTGCTGTGGCCAACAACACATGCTGAATGCTTCAACTTGGTCTAGGACAGTGGCGTAGCAGCCGGCACCCACAAACCCCGCAATGCGGGGAAGCCTCGATTTCTCTCTGTCATCCTGAAATTTTATATAATCCCAGAAATTCAGCAGTTACTGTCGCTTATTTAAGAAATGGATTTACGAAACAGAAAGTTGGTTCCCAGTAACATATCATATGACGACGTCTGCGATAATAAGCAGAGGGGCCCGGGCAACTTGACATTATGGGTCTCTTCCGAAATTCAGAATTAAGTTACTTGCTCATAGATGGCAATCAATAGGAAGATTCTCTCATCTCATACCTTTATACCTTCGTGGTTTTCGTCATAGTAGTGTAGTGTAGTGTAGTGTTGTACAGTTGTGAATCAAGTAGAAAGATTCAGTTGCTCAACTGGTTGATGTCTTATTGTTACACGATACCTAAACTTGATAATTTATGAAATTTTTTATTGCCAGTAATATTACGTGATATTTAAAATGTAACTTCCCACCAAATATTTTCAAGGCCCCCCCCCTCCAAGCCTCAGTATGAGATTGAAATAAGATTTGAGATAAATTTCTCACATTGTCCACACCTATTACGTTTTACTTCAAAGGGGCCCAAAAACTCGGGATGTTGAGCCCAGGAGCAATTTTCCCTTTGCCCTTAGGTCCAGTAGCCCCAATTCCACCATGCAGGGTATACAACGTATACAGTACTCGAAGTGCTCCAATCGCTCCAATAGGCATTTCATGGAGTGACAAATTTTCAGTGAAAAAAGTCCAGTCGCTGCTTAATTCTCTATCTCTCAAGACTTGAGTCCGCCTCTATTTCTTAGCAGCAGATTGCAATTGACCCGAAGATATTAGGTCACCATTGACAATGTAGAGGTCCAGTTCAACCCCCGTAACTGAAATGATAAGTTTGCTTGGGTATATAACTCAGTATTAGTATTGGAAGCGTAATGTGAAGGCTCTTACGTTGAATCTTGGCCTGGCATAGCCAGAGGATGGCTTTTTGGGCAGGTGCATCCACCTCTAAGTCCAAAAAAGGAGTGTTTACTATCCTTTAAACAATTTACCCAAACAGTATTTTTTTAAATATAAATGTATTATATGTAACCTACATTAAAGAAAAAAAGCTTCGAACAAAAAATACAAAGGATCATGAACAAAATAGTTGGCTATGTGAAGCCTCCACCCTCCTCAAAAAAGAATCCTGGCTTTGCCACCGCGTTGAAGTAAGAGAAAATATTTCTAATTTCTTCATCCAGTTATTTATGAGAGATTCAGACAACCCTGATTTAGTTTCCCTCCAAAATTTGCTTTCTCTCTGTAATCCGTTATCCTTCCACAACCTGTCTTGCCTCCGGTATTCTTCTCGCTCTGATATCCGGATTCCCTCCGAAATTCGGATATTATATTTTCCAAATTTTCCGGAATCCGGATTTTTTGGCCATCCTTAGAGAAAGGTGGCTGCTTGCAAGGACAATTAAAAGAGAGATACAATTTATTACATAAGATGAATTATATTAAATTAGATTATAATTAGAAACAGTATCACGTTATACATTCTGAGAAGGTTCAGTGAAACTACCTGGACAACTTTTTTTCTTGAATCAGAAATTCCATTTCTGGCATTGTTTCTAAAATGGAACCCAGACCCTCAGGAGTCTATTTAAGTTGGAAGTTTGCTAACCGCAACACGGTTTACTTCAAAGAAGGAGGCCTTCATTTAGAACACTTCCCCTAGCAATAACCACATACCTCCTAATCCGACCCTGTCCCTCCCCCCTGCGGTGCACCAGCTGCGGTAACATACATACACTCAGGTCCTCATTTCGTTTGTTGCAAAATCTACAGTTCAAGGACATCAATGTCTTCGCATCGTTGATAGAATTATGTGCGATGTGAGGACCTGTGCACACAAAACACAGGTGTACATTTGGTTATACAGATGACCTACAGTTAGAGGACCGTCCTCGTAATGTCTGTTACATTCCTGTAAGAAGAAAAGTTGTCATATCTTCGTTATTATTTAGCCAATGAGTATGCCGATGCAAGTGGTGTTTCATCTCAATAAAACGTCTTTCTTGAGCGCTACTAATTGCAGTTGAGCCATGTCCTCCTATTGTATGTGATCTGCTCATGTCCTCACATGGTAGGGTAGACAAACCTTTTTTTTTTCTTTTTTTGCAGTGATTTGGAAGGATCATATTCCTTTAACCTTTTCAGACCCAAGGACATTTTCACAAGTAAGCCTCTCTGTCCCAAGCAGATTTTGAGCAAAATGCAGAGTTTCAATTAAATGAGTGTAGATCGGAGACTAATTGCCCTAGAGAGATGAGTGATATACCGTTGTACGCGGAATGAACCAGAGATTCAGACTATATGAAATTTATGCAAATTCGGCCTATATGTGATGGTGGGGAGGGGGCTAACTCTCAAAATTCCAAAATTTCGGGAAAAAAATGTGGTTCCCTCACCCCCCCCTCATGAAAAAAGTACATGACAGTGTCAACATGCACATGGAAATGATCGCTGACATGTAAGGAACACAAAAATATTTGCATTATTATCATATGACCAATGTAACTTGAGTTGTACCCTCAAAAGGAATGGTCGGCACGCCACTGATTCAAGCTTCAAAATGCAGTGGTACCTTGAAATGACTTTAGCTCAGAGACTATTTGCCCTGGAGATATGAACGATATACCGTTGTACGCAGAATGAATCACAGATTCAGACGATATATAATTTGTGCACATTTGGCGTATATATGGAGGGGGAAAGGAGAAAAAAATACCTTTTTTTAAAAATTGGGTTTCTGCTGCCTACCTGGTAGGTGCATTTATTCAGTGGCTGTGAGATTGTTATTTGGTTCTATAGGTTATATATAAGAGTTAAATGTGTAAAATTATTATCCTCTACAAATGGTGTTTCCAATTTCCGGAATAGCTGTGAAAAATGAATTTTTGAAAGTTGGAGGACGTTCAACATCTCAAGAACCGTCAAGTTTATTTTCCCGTTTGTAGTGATTGATTGATTTAGTTTACTTTACATTTCTCTTCTGTCACTTTTGGTTAATTGCAAAGATATGATGAAATTGATGAATGGACACCCATACCCAAGCTGGGATTCGAACCCTGGACCTCTGGCATCGTAGCGCGATGTGCTAATCACTCTGCCACGGGAAGCAGCTTTTCTGATTGTAGTTTCTCATTCGAGTATTTGCAATGAACATAATTGTCAGCGATGTTTTCTCAATCCTTTCATCGTTACATCTGAAAACATCCGAGAGGCAAAAATACGATATTAAGGAATTAAAAGACTACCGAAACTACATAACTCTTAAATATTAAGAATTAGACAGAGATGAAAAATAAAGTGCCAGCAGAGAACAATGGTGCCACTGAAGTTGAAATTCATCTAATAGAGTGATTTTAGGTGTATCGGAACACACACGACCCTGTTTTGTGCCCATCAATAATAAAAACAGTGAGATGGAATGAGGGCTTTATTTCGTCAGCTAAACTTTTATCAAGGCCCTTGCTCCCCATAATCGGAGGATCTGAGCATGCCTAAAATTCCTTATACAGAAATAGTGTTACATTACATAGTGTTATTTGTCGTATATCCAGAAAGTTGATTGATTGATTGATTTGCTTTATTTTACTTCACTTTTTGTGCCACTTTTTGCAGATTTGCGAAGATGGGGATGAGTGATGAATTGATGATATGATGAAATTGATGAATGGACACTCACAGACATCCGCGCCCAAGCCAGAATTCGAACCCAGGAGCCCTGGCATCGTAGCGCGATGTGCTAACCACTCCCCCACAGTGGCTGGCCCCAGAAAGTTGAAAGTGAATGTGAATGAAATCTTTATGGTGTGTTTTATATGGTCATTATCATTAGTAAGTCTGTCATATTATTCCACTAAATAATGTCTTTGGAAAAGAAAAACCAACATATAATTAATGTATTTTATTTTACATAAGACCTATGCCTAAAAGTACTTTTGTATATGATGACACAAATGTTGTGATTTATCTTTGGGTCTGACTGTAATATATATATGTAATTGGTGAAAAAATAACGCAGTAAAGTATTAAGTAAATATATTTTATCCCCCTACTTACAAATCATGAAAGGAGTCAAATTCGAAATTAAATTGAACGGACGTTCAAAATGTTTAAAAATGCCACTATTTCCATAACAGATCAAGTATTTTTTACCATTGACCCTCAGAAATATCTCAAACTGACAATGAATGTTCATTGAACTTATTTATGATCGATAGCTAAAAAGTCATTCATTTGCGTGACTGGTTGATAATCCACCACCAAATAGAATTTACACAATATTTACCTAAAAACTTTGGGTAAAGTCACCTTCACCCTAAAAAAACATCCCTTGGTAATGGACTTTCGAGTTCTCACAAAAAAAAAGTTTCGCAGGCAAACCTTTTGTAAAGCTGTACTTCAGTCTGTGCAATCAGCCCTTCCCATTTGTGAACAAGATACTGGTGAAATCTACCGTAATTCACTGTTGTCATTGCACTACAACCCCATCATGATTTAGTATTAGGATATCGCGTAGTGAAGAACTGTTTACAAGCATCGCCCAAACCATTATTTCTTCCCCAAAACCTTTCCCTGCCTTCTTTTTTCTTTTCCTAGCTCTCAGCATGCGGTTTTCTTGCCACTTGAGGAAAAGAAGAGTGGCGGATTGTGAAAGAAAAAGGGACGGGAGAGGAGGGGGGTTCATGAGGGGCGCAAGCAGTACAGAGGGGGAAACGGCTAGCGCGACCAGCTTAGAAAAGTCGAAGTTAAAATTTACATACATTGCTCTGTACGTCGAAAAGCTTCAGACATTCTAAAGAAAATTCTGTAAGATCAGTTTCATTTCTTTGCTGTAGAAGAACAGTTGAAGCTTTCTTGTGCTTTAAAATGTTGATTTAAGTTATTACATACAATTGGCGAGCAAGTGAATTTTACGAAATTGAGATAAGGAAAACTACGTAATAAATAATGTATTAAAAAAAAAGGCTTCGTGACATAACTAATTTCATATTTGATCTTTAACTCAGTAAAATTTAAATGCCACACACTTGACTGTTCGAGCACAGAAGGTCGACACAAGAACCTATTTTTTAGGTATCGTCACCAGCGGTGATACGGGCTCTTAAGAATGAATGACAACATACCCAATCAATGAGTCACCTGTTGCTATGAGGAGAATATTCTCTTGTGTATACAATAAGTCACCAACCCACACAACCTTTCCCTCTATCCCTCCACTGTGTTTAGCTACCCAAAGCTTTCACTTCTTTAACCACATTGTTTATTCTGTAGTAGAAGAAAGTGAGATCAAAATTATGTTATGGATTTGCAGCACTCAGGAAGTTATTTTCTATTATTTCTTACCCGACAAATGCCACTCATACACATCCTGTGTGGCAGGAGGTACATGCTTGAATTCTGCTAGAACAGCATGGTTTCACAAAATGTTCCATTACAAAGTGAAAAATCATGGGAAATGGCCATTTTACTTTTATAGTGCTTTCTTTTTTTTTATTATTATTACTAAAGAAATCCAACCTGGTAATTTGTATTGGAACCTGTTGATATATTGTGCTATATGCAGTGACATAGTGAAAACATGTGTGGCTTTAATGTTGGTTGTCTGAATAATTCCATGCATAATACGCACAACAGTTTTTGGGCACAAAACTTTTGGAAAAAAGTGTACATTATACATGAGTAAATACGGTATCAACAGGAAAAGAGGATCCTATTCATAAAGTGTGTTAACATTTAAAAGTTGTAACTACTGTTACCTTTATTTCCTTCTCAGTTAGGAGAAGTGACATTTTTCTCTTTTATATGATGAAGAGCACATCCAAAGTTTTTTGTCCCACTAGAACAGCCATTTCTCATGGAAAAAGAATCCCTATGGTATTATATACACATTACACATTATGTGAACAATTGAATTTTTCTCTTCATTTGCATTTCAGTCTTTTTAACATGTACTATCAAAAATATCAACACACGCTTGCTTTCTTGCACACAAAGAGACTTAATTTTCTACAAAATTTGAATCCACAATTATTTTTACTCAATCTAGTGCCCACTCTCACCACATATCATGAGACTTAAGAACAATGCTTCCTTCTCAAGCTTATGCTAAATATCCAGACACATTTTCTAACATCACAATCATGCTGGATGCAAAGCTAAAACAGGTTTTCAGAAAAAAGGTTGTCTTAAATTTTGCAATCTGGCAATCTGACACAAGCCTGTCATTGAAACAGAAAAGGAACTTCGTTTGCTCAATTCAGAGATTCACTGTAAACCACTGAAGCTTTTTTTCATTGTGTTTTTAAAGAAATAACATTATAATAGTGTTCAAAGAAAATGTATGTATGTATGTATCCAGAAGGTAAGAGTGCAAAAGTAATATTGTAAAGATGTCAATTAAAACTCATTAGCATGTTTTCCGGTGTATAAGATACACTTTTTTTCTTTAAAAATAGGTCTGAAAATCAGGGTGAATCAAATGCCAATACTTGATTACCTTCATTCCTGGAAATTTTCTCTGTTCTGAGTTAGACGATTTCTTTCTTGTGGTGTGTGAAGAAGAAGATTAAAATTTATTCTTTCCTAGTCAGATTAGGCAAGTTATTTGTTGAAGGTAGACCTACATATTACTTTATATTTCAAATGCTGTAAATTAATTATAAATTCAGTGATAAAGCTTTCGCCTCAAAAATTGTCAGCACATACGGTAAATTAAAAGACTTTCTATTTTAAGATTCCTTTGGAAAGCAAATTATTTTAACATAATTTCCAAACAGATGCGACACTGAACAAATATTTTACTCATAGTCTCAAAATGGCATTGTTCGTAAGGCTATTCTTTTGTTAAAAGTTCAGAAAATCCATATAATTTCAAGGAACATTTCTGCTTTATTTTCAGTGCCTACATATATTAGCATTTAATGAAAACCAGAAATGCTATACTGTCTATATTGCTTCTTATTCTCCTTGTCACTGCAAAACTACCTCCCTGATGGTCAAGTGGTAACACCTTCACCTTGTAATCAAGGGCCTGGCTATAACACCCCAGTGGAAGCACATGGTGGTTCAGATCCCATTTTAAACTACAGGTCCAGTCCCACTTAGCCTATCTGTGCATAAAGTGGGCTTAAAAACTCAAACAATTACAGCAAGAAAATTGGCACTGGGAACAGTAGGGATGCAGTGGATAAAAAGGCAAGAATAAATTACTGAGATTCAACCATTTGATATATTTTTTTTCTTTAATAGTAAAATGAAAATGATGTCATTAACATCTTAACCCAACACCCTAAAATCTGCTCTACTGCCTCACTCTGGCAAACTTGATGTAATCATAGCAAAGCATAATTTTCTAATAGTTTACAGCTTTGCCAATTATGTGTACTTTTAATTGTGTTGTGTGCAAATGCTTTCACATATTTAATTATTTATGCTGAAGTTGTACAATTTTTACGAAAGTGTTTTGAGTCCACTTTATGCTTGGAGAGGCTAACTGGAATTTTACCCACAATTTTAGTGGGATCCATGACACCAACATGTGCTTTCACCTGGAATCTAATAAGGGACACCTTGATTACAATATTATGACCCTTCTCAGAGAGAAAATTTTTGTAAGTGTAGAGCCATTTTATCTGCTGTGAGCAAAACAGGGTTGTGCAATGCTAAAATCTCTGAATATTTTCATTTAATAATGAAAATCAGGTATTACTTAAATTTCAAGATTCAAATATTAATTATGATGAACACATATTTCTAACTTTATAAAAATTGTTGGAAAAAGTGCAGCTATCTGATTTAACCAAAGAACTCCTACTCAATAAACAAGCTGGTATGTATGAGAGTGTGTGTGTGTGTTGGTTGAGGGGGTAATCACTTACCTTTGCACACTTTGCAAACACCCTTGAAGACTCTGTACTGAAGTGGCTGTCACAAGTGAAGGTGCTCTCTCACTTTGGCACATAAGAATTAAATGCTCAAAAGTAAGCAACGATGCTATGCATTCAGCATCAACATCACATATCTGTAAGAAATATCAAATATAATGAGGCAACAACAAATCTTAAGATTTCTTTTTTTTTTTCCAAAAATATTTCTGTTCAGGTTTCCCACATGAACTTGAAATGTATTTCCCCTGAGTTTTCCAGAATCTTCACTTTTTTTCCAGAGTAGTCAATACACAGTGCAGTATTATTATTTTTTTTTACAATAGCATCATTTCCCCTCATGTAGTGGCGGCTGCTGCTGCTGCTGGTGGGGGGGGGGGTGTTGTTGTTGTTAATAGAGATGAGACGGACTAGCTTATTGGTTGAATCAAATTTTTTGGGTGCTTCAGCCTTTGTGACTATTTTGCACTCTTCTAAGTATACAGGGAAAATCCCCTAATCTAAAAACCCTTATCTTAAAATTAAAAAAATTAAAAAAGAGGTGTAAGGAGACCTTTGAGAAAGATTACAAATGCAAGTTCTAAAGGGACTTCCACAGGACAAATGCAAAATTTAAAAAAGGTAAGGATAGTCTATAAAATTCCTCAGAAACGGTGTAAAAGGCCTGTTTTTCTCAAAAAAGATAAAAACATTTCGTAAAACACTGTCATTATTTCTCAACATGGATGGATGATAAATCATTGGGAAGGTTAACACTCTGTCTGAGGAAATTGAAATCAGCACATGAGAGAAGAATGTGCTGAACACTTAATACAATGTTACAGGTACGGCACAGTGGAGGGTCCAGCCCTTGCAGCAAATGGCAGTGTGTGAGACAGCTGTGTCAGATTCGAAGCAGACTTAAGATGACTTAATCTCCACGAGAAAGAAAATGAGAACAAGGTGGATGACAAGGTCGCCATCTGCATCAGCAGACTTAACTGTAGCATCAGCTTCTTTGTTTCCATTAATGCCTACATGACTGGGGACCCAGCCAACCAATTGTTACTCTATTGGTATGGGCATATCTGTGTATCAGTAATATTACTGATAATTGTAGCCATTTTTTTATTACTTTTATGAATAAAAAAATACAATTTGTATGTCATGGTTTTGTGAAGTCAATGTCTAAATAAGCAGTTCATTATTAAAGTAAATCATATTGAATTACTTGGTTACATACATTAATTGAGGAGGTGAATGAGATGTTCTGCCAAAGACAATGCAACGTGCCACCACAATCGCAACTCCAGGTATGGAGCCACGAATAGGCAACACAGACAACTAGTATCAGAGAAACTAGTTGAAGAAAGATTTTTAGCATGTGTTATGGGGCTGTTACAAAAAAAAGTGGTCATCTGTTCCAATACATGTTTTTAAACCATAAACGCCAAGACGTGAAATATGTCACATTTGTTTTTTTCGACTTTTGGAGCATACTGCGACTCAGGCAATGTTAAGAGGTACATGTCTTGAGTGCTACACAAAGAGCCTCAAGCATCCTATTAGTATTTAGTAAAGTTCAATATGATTTTGAATATAATTGGGGGGGGGGGGGTAGTGGGTGCAACTCACCCCCCCAAAAAATACTGCTTTTACATTAAAAATTATATTTTTTCTCCGAAAGTATCAGAAGCAAGTCCGCAATTCTTGTCATGAGAATGAAACACATATCCGGCAATATGCAGGTTCCGTTTTAAACCATCATGTTCCAGCGTTGCCTACGTGGCGGCCTGATGAAATTTAAATTTCATAAAAATATAGTTTATTCGACCATGGGCGTATTGTCTGGTGTGTACGGAAGAAAATGGTATAAGTTTTATCTCTAGGATTCATAGTTTCCGAGATAACAATTTTTGGAATTTTGAATTTCCCGTTAAAAAGCACGGCTTTTATATTAGAAAATATTTTTCTACGAAAGTTATCATCAGTAAGTGCACAATTCTTGCTACGAGAATGAAATACATATCAGGCAATATGCAGGAACTGTTTTGAACCCTCACGTCCTGGCATTGCTTATGTGAAGGCCCGACGAAATTGAAATTTTGTAATGAAAAAATAAGATTATTAACTTTCGTTTTCTTCTTCTTCTTCTATTTGGTTAGTGCAAATTGGATTATTTCAACAATATTTTGATGCAATCCACGTGTTACTTGGTGAGAGGTCTGTTTGGTGTGTAAATATCACTAGGCTGTGATCAATAGTTCCAAAGTTATTGAGTCATGAAGTTAGCTCTGAGACTCATTCCCCAGATTTGGGTCACATTTTCTGTTGCGCACCACCTTCTTCCATAGACTATAACTCCAGAACTATTTCTCGGAGGAACCTAATATATGGAATACAAGCGTTCCAGACATGATTGAACCTTCATGCAAAATTTCATCCAAATCAAAAAACCATGACCTGCTGGTCGATCTGACGTGGAATGACCCGACTTTTGTTTTGAGGTCTGCTTTATGCACAGATAGGCTAGTAGGGACTGTACCTGTAACTTGGACCACTGAATAACATGCCTCCATGGGAAATTAAACCTAGGATCCTTTGATTACAAAGATTACACTACACAATTAGTGAAGCCCAAAAGGAGCAAAGGGTCATTAAGAAAAATTGTTCGTCTTCATGTTCTCTATGACCTGCGAAAGTTCATCAGCAATGTATGGTACCATGTTCTAGGCATGCTCCCTCCCCCCACTCACACATGCATACAGCACATGCTGTCCTCCTAGAAAAAATGTCTAGATACTCCTATGACTGAGGACATTCCGATTAAAACAACATTAGGGACAAAAAAGACAGCTTGTAAGTTTTATTGAGAAAAGTAAAACTTATATTATGCTCATATTCTGATACATGATGAATACAAAACCTTAAATCTGTTTTTACTGAGAAGTGAAAGCAAAAGCAAGGAAGCACCTTGATTGACATATTCATTTTCATGCATTGAATTTCAGGAAAAGTTGAGAACAGTTGTACTTTGC
This sequence comes from Lepisma saccharinum, assembly GCF_977018435.1. Classification (NCBI taxonomy): domain Eukaryota; kingdom Metazoa; phylum Arthropoda; class Insecta; order Zygentoma; family Lepismatidae; genus Lepisma; species Lepisma saccharinum. Next base: position 109,028,162 of record NC_139230.1, read on the forward strand.
TTGAATTTAAAATGAATTCCGCCAACCATCCTTCATCACAATGATGATGACAGCTGATGAAAAACCTGCTACAAACATTTAATCACAATATGACTACCCTACAATAAACAATGCATGTTATGACAAGAATAGTATGAACAGCCTACAAAGACAGTTCTTGTGCAATACTTACCACATCAGCCAAATTTTCATATGTCATTCCATTTAAAAACTGCCTTTCTGATGGACTATTAACAACAGACCCATATTGAGGTTCTATCCAGCATTCTGTTATGATTTGCAACTCACCATCTGGATCAGTTGTTTCAATTTCATCAGTTCCTTCATCATCTGAACCACTGAGAAATAAGAGACAAAATTAGCATTCCTACTTACATATATACTTGTAAAACATTATAGCAATATAGGAATTCTAAAGAAGCTCCATTTCTCAACAAATTCCACATATAAGCATAAAAAAATAATTATTACAGAATTATTCAGATAATTCTATTATAACAAGTTTGATTCATTTTGTATCTGCTAGTCTGGATACAATGCTTGCACAGAGTGAAAGAGTCTACATGAAAAATTTAAAATCCTGAATCATAATATATTTCTATTTCACGTCATTATGCAGGGTGGGGCAGAAAAACCTGTTCATTTTTTAAATTAACAACACAGTAAATAAAAAAATTCATCTTTATTTATTTTGCCTTCATTCCACTTGAATGCAGCTCGCTTAGTGGAACCATGCCACTTGTCAATGGCATAGTAAATTTGATACCTTTCATCAAATTTCACCTCAGTAAGCACTGTGGAACACTTACTCTGATCCACAACATGTTATCAACAACAGATCCATGTCATCAGAATGTGGCAGCGCTCTGTATGCCTGTCTGCTGTGAATGTCAGTATTTGCTTTCATGCGGGTGAATGTGTCATGTTGAAGAAGGATTTATATTTGCTTCTGTGTAGTTTACTAAGGTGTATGTAATAAACTGATACAGTGTTGAATGTTGTTAAGTATCATTACTGTTGTTATAATGCTGCAACATAAGTACAATTTAGAATACAACATTTTCTAGTAAAATACTTATGTGAAAACAAACTTGGGCAGAAGTGTAAGAAGGTGATTTTTAAGGACTTTCTCAAAAGATGCGGACAATGTGTGGCAGTACAAGGAGAACATTTCCAACATCATCTGTCACAAAAGTATGTGATTACTTGTAATTGTGAAATATTTTAATTAAAATAATTAAAAGAATTCTAGCCCTAAGCAGACCAGATACAAGCAGCACAATAACTAAATGCACCTGGTCTGTGCATTGAGTTCCATCACTGCTATTATCTGGCTTTCCAGACTCTTGTACATTATTATTTCCATCAAGAATACCCAAATTGTCTTGACAAAGTCAACACTGAAATTGTCGAGTTGCCACTGGAAACTACACACAGTGCCACAGATGAATAGCTGACCTCCATGGCAGAGTGGTTAGTACAGCATGTTCCACAATGGCAGGGGTCCCGGGCTCGAATCCCACCCTGGGCATGGATGTTCATTGCGAGTGTCTCTTCATCAATTTCATCATATCATCACTCATCATCTTCCCAATTAGCCAAAGTGGCAGAAAAGTGAAATAAAATATACCAAATCAATCAATCAAACCAAAGATGAGTAACAATTATTCAACCTGAGTGGATGATGAAAATTGAAATACACATACATATGTATGTACTCTTCACAACGCCTTATTTGTTTTCCCTGAAAAAATTCAAAGTCCTGAATTCGTAAATTTGGTAACATAGCACTTCAGAGCCAACAAATAGTATCGAACTTTGCAACAGTTTTCCTTTCTAAATGAAAACGCTCGTGAACTTTTTTCATTCTTTCACATTCCATGAAGTTAAAAACTCTAAAGGAAATACAAATGTTCAATTTTATTACGATTCTTCATTCTGAAATTGAAAATAGGGGAATTTATGTGCTATTTGAAACACTCAACTGGTTCTCCTCCACCTGGAGAAAATTGCCATCACATTTGGATGCAATGAGGCAAATTTCTCACGATTTTAGGTGAAATTACACTAAAGATACCTTGGACAATACTGGACGATTCTGAAAAGTGCGTCTTTTCCTTGATCTGTGGTGAAAAATGGTTCTGAAACCCAACACAATGTTCTTTCAACTGAGATCAACTTGTTTTACAGAATTTCACATTAGTAATCTCCTAGAGCAGTTGGTTAGATGCTCATCTTGTTATACTTTTTTGTCAAGAACGAAACACCGTACGTTTAAATCCCACCCTCTTCGGATTCTTATTTATATTATTATTGTTATCTACTGAGTATGAAGTGTTGTAATCATGTAATATAAGAATAAGATTATATTAAATCACTGTAAATATTTCTGCGATGCCTAGGGTCCTGGATTCGAATCCCCCTCGGGCTTGGTTGTTTGTGAATGTCCATTCATCAATTTCATCATTTCATCAATCATCCCCATCTTCGCAAATTAGCCAAGAGGCACAAAACACGAAGTAAAATAAACTAAATCAATCAATCAATCAATCAATCACTGTACATATTTATGTGATGCATGCCTCGAGGAATGTTTCTGCTCATCTTCTTGATTTTTCAGTGCTTGGCAGGATTTTTGGCAAGACCTTTCTTTTCACTCAGCTGTCACACATTAAGAATTTATTTGTCATAAATATATGTTCTTAAACAGGATGTTGTAATCAAGGTGTTCCGGGTTTGATATCCAGTGGAGATTCATTGCACAGTGGGTCGGATTTCTGTTTAAATTGTAGGTCCAGTCCCGATTAGCTTATCTGTGCATAAAGTAGGCTTAAAACAACAATACAAATACAAATACACACACACACACACAAATATACGATGTTCTTTGTTTGTGCTATTTACTGCGGACCTAAAATATACGTCAGATTTTCCATGATACAACCACAAATTTTATGCTATATTCGAAGTTTGAAACTACCCACCTCAGACTTTACATTGTACGTTTTTGCACATTCCAAGTTATAATTTCCTTACTATGATTAAAATGTCATCCGGAAATGCTGGACGTAAATTGCATAAATGAAGGGCTCGGGTGTAAAACATGGTAAGTGACATTTTGGTAATTTTTGAGTTACAAAGTAAAATGTGCAATCCTTCAACTTTCGAGTGAAATTGAAATGTCATACAATTTGCATTGGGCTCAGTGAAGCCTTCTGAAATTGGTAAGCACAACACGAAAACAATTTATCTACAGTATAGCTTCTAATAACCTTTTTTCTTAATAAACTCAGAAATGACCAAAATGTCACTTACCATGTTTTACACCCGAGCCCTTCAAATATCAACAGAAATTTCCAAGAAATATAGATAAACATTCTCGTCCAGGCCACTTACTTTCCGAAAATTTTTTTGCAAAGAAGTAGGTTTGAACGCATGACCTTCCATTCTGCAAGCAAACACAATCTCCGTACACCATACTGCTCATGTTATTTTAAGCACTCAGTTCGAGAGATGAAGACATACACATTTCTGTAGAGGTGTTGTGTAGTGTGAAGTGGAAAGTTTTAGGTGGGAAATATTTGCTTAGCCTTTAGGATAGCTGGGGAATGCTTGTAGCATTAAAAATTATGACTAGGATGTTGATGACCTAAAAATTGTCAAAAGATGACCTATAGAATGACCTAAAAATGATAAAATATAGCTGTGTTACCAGATTATAATTTCATTTAATATTGTGACTAATTTTGCTTTAAAACCACAGATTAAAGCAATAATCGTGTCCAGCAAAAGAAACTCAAAGTAGGCTTCACACAAAGTATATTAATCCATTGCCAAACATTTCAGTTAAGAATAATATTGTGCTTTTCAATTGACCGTATTTTCAATTCATAGCGAATTTGCTAAAAGGACCATGTCAGGAAGATTAAATATGTAAGTTTTTATAGTAAATGCATTTAAAATTCATGAAACAACAGGGGAGGACAAAAATAAACCTCAAAAGTAAAGAAAAATTAAACAAAAATTGTTAAAAATACAGAAAAATAGCCTAAAGGCCAAAAAATGAAAAATGCAAAATAAGAAGCGTTTTCTGCTTCTAACTGAAGGGAAACTGACATGATATCAGGTTTATCATTGTTTTTAGAGCTCAAAAAAATATGATCTTTCATAAACTTCGGAACCCTAATTACTAATTATAACCATTAAAAAAGTAGGAAGGAGGTGGCTTACTTAAATTTTCTTTGCTGAGGGATCGTATCGTCCCAGCAACATTTCTTCCCAGTATGCTGAAGTAAATTTTGTATGTGGCAACAGTATTTAGTCATCACCCTCTGCTATACCACAGACAGTGCTACACTATTACGCAATCCCACTTTCACAGAAATCGCCTGAGTTCATTCAAGCTTCAGCTGCAGGAGCGTTGCTCCCCAGATGTATGACTGTCATGTCAAATGACATATGCCGGACTCTAGCACTTCTACAACATGGATTGCAAGTATATGTTACATGTGCAAAATCCAAAATCTTCTTACACTGAAGTTTTGTGAGCATTCATTCAAAATGCCCATATGTTATTGGGCTGTGCTCTCTCTCTTTTTTTAAAAAGAATGGGAATACATTTTCACAGATAATTTTATTCAAAGTTTAAGACTGATCAACATGAAAATGCTTCAGTAGTAGACTGTAATACACATAATGAAGATACATAATATGAAGATTGATGGAGTTGGTGTTTTGAGTCCACTTTATGCACAGTAAGGCTAATTTAAAGTGGGATCCGTACCACTATGTGCCTCCACCAGGTATCAAACCCTTGATTACAATGCATCGACGCCACCACTACACCATCGGGGAGGCCCCATATGAAGAAGAAAGCTTAACACATTGCACTGTAAATGATAATGATGATTTAGTATAATTATTTCTTTCGGGAGAAATTCCTTTCCTTGCAATTAGCTTACATAGTATTATATTTTCTCAAGTAGTGAGAGTCATTGTGCCTGGAGCCACTGTAACCTCTTATTATTATTGTTAAAGAATATTTTTTGGCTTATGCATCCTCTGTTGAACACAGTAATATGGAGAACTATCATCATTTACAGTGCACAACCAGCGTGCATGTTACACATATGTAAATACCATATACACATGAAAAAGAGAACACCAACAAACAAGGATGCACCAACTGAATGTTCATCTTTGTGGGGTTTCTGTAACAAAATCTGCTGACTCTCATTCAGAAGATACATCTACTACAACGGAAAGAGAGCCTCCCCGATGGCACAGTGGTAGGTAGGTAGCATCATTGCCTTGTAATAAAGGGGTCCCGGGTATGATACCCAGTGGTACCAACAAATCAATCAACAAATGAAATAGAACATTACATAAAAGGTAAAGGTAAAGTGCTCCCCTGTGCTATGCACCACACCATGAAGGTGTATAGGGGGTGTGGGGTTAGGGCAAGACTATTAGAAGGAGAAGGCTGGGGCCATACCTGATCATGTGGTCCTTGACGAAAGCGTGACGTCACCTGGCGAACAGATCGCTTCACGCCCTGGTTTCGCAGCGGAACCAAAGCAGAAATTATGAACAAAAAGGATCCTTCATTATGCCTGGAAGCTAGTTGGGACTGAATATACAGATTCACTTAGGATCCAAGGTAACGCATGTCTTCAGAATTGAATTACATAGCTATTAACATTTGTATTGCATCGGTTGTTTTTAGGTCGTCACATTTCTCAGTGAAACGTAAAGTTTCATGTAAAATTGAAGTTAATATGCCTGGCCATGCATTTTGTTAAATGAATAACGATAGAAAGCAAAAGTTATGGATATGTATAATATGTAAAAATGAAAAACTTATCTATTGCTCGTATTTAGGAGTGAGGGAGGAGCTGTTTTCACTTTAACATCTTCAATTTGGTAACTTTGCTTCGACTATTGATATTTAGATCTTCACTAATTTTCCATATTAGGATTCCAGTTCAGAGTCTTATGAATCTTTCAAACTACACTAGGAGGGATGTGAGGAAGTTCACAAACACTTAAAAAAACTTTAGACTTTGAACGAAAACTTTTAAAGACATACTGAAGAAAGTAGGGGGTCACTTTCTTTGCATCTGTACAAAATGAATCAGTAGGTTGTGAAATAGGGGTGCCCACAGTAAGGTTTGTGGAAGCTGGTTGCGTCCATCTAACTTTCTTCTGGAGGGGGGGGGGGTTGGATTGTGATGAAAATTTGACTGAATAAACAATAGAGCAATGGAGGACGGAAATTGACTATGTTGTCATTTAAGCATCACTGCTATATAAATAGCAAGTTGTGGATTCTCAAGGGAATTATAACAGTTACTATGTTCTATTATTAGTGAGACTAGACACAAGATGAGATGGAATTTTCACGAGACGAGACAGACCAAAGTGTCATCTCTGGGCAACACTATCTACTATTTGAGGTGCACAATGTCCAGCTATTAAGTATTAAACTTTAAATTACACTTGGTACTGGAAGTTTCCAACTCTAGTAAGGTTTGATTGATTGAACTGTTGTTTGAAGTCTACTTTATGCACAGAAAGGCTAATCAGGACTGGACCTATAGTTTAAAGTGGGATCCGAACCACTATGTTTCTCCACTAGGTATCGAACCTGGGACCCAAGTTTAGTAAGGGAATTAAGCACTAGGTTAGGAGATATCAAAGTCTTGAGTATCACTATTGCGCTTAGTTTGGTGTGGAAATTGAGAATTAAATTATTTGGATGAGGTCTATATTCAACTCTTCAATACCAACAGTGAACCTAAAATTGGTATGGAAATTTTAGTGGGGGACTGGATATTTAATTGGGGGGAGGGGGATATGCAGATCTGATAAATTGACTTCTGTAATGTAGCAGGGTCGAACATTAAACTTTGTCGAGGGAAAAATTAGCGATTTCGTAAAAAATTGTATACTGATTCGCTATATTCCTAAAAGTGTCAGTGGTATTCTTTTAAATATCTTACCACGGGCCCTATTAAGATGTTCTGTTGTTGCGGACCACCGTCCCAACCAAAATTGAACTCGGTATATACTCGTGAGAATCTTTATTATAAATTACAATATTCATTTTTTTATTCTAATAATTGTAACCCAATTGAAGTGTATGGAGCCTGATGTGTAATGAATACTACTGGTATCGCAATTCATTAACAAGTCTCGTTATGTTAGTTCGGTTTAGTTTTATATTATCACTCGCAGTTTGCTTTTTTTTGTCGCAGATCACATGTCTCAACACCTCACTCTAAGGCATTATAAACGGCAACAACCCAACAATACAGAAATACAATAAAAAAGAACCGAAAAGAACAAAACAGATCAGCCTTTACACATTTCTTTCCATATGGGTTAAAGGCTCATCTGTGTTTTGTCCGCCGATGACGTGACAGCCACGCCAGTCGCGAAAAGAGGCATGTATGACCCCAGCCTTTCCTTATAGTAGCTTTGGGCTTAGGGCCACACATTCTTGATCACGGTCGAATGTTGGGGTGATGTGATCAGCACCACGCCCCTGGCAGTTTCCTCCAGGTACCCACTTTATTCAACGCTGGGTGGGGGCTGGAGCCGCTTGAACAGGTGGAAAAATTCCCAGTTCTCCCCTGCTGGGGATCAAACTCAGGTCTCTCGCATGGTAGTCAGATGCCCTAATGATTAACATTACATTGTTGAAGCAACTATTTCTTATTATGAAGATCTGTAGCTGTACTGGAAATTGAAGAAAGAGAACCCAAACCTGCTAAAAGTGGTTAGAAAATACTTTGGCAAGGCTGCTGCATGAGGATTTAGTGAGAGTAATCAGTGTTGCTGGAGAGATGTGTGACAAAAGAATAGATTACATCCAGAAATGCTTCAAAAACTTCTTGTTGTTTTTTTTTCTGAAGTTCAATCTCCTAACCTTGAATTTTCAGTATTAAAAAGATGAATTCACTTTGGTACTTGAATTCATGTGCTTCTCAAATATGCAAATAATCACTTCTGTACTAGTTAAGTCTCTGAGAATATATATATATAATACGCAAACATAAATTTTTATAGAATATTTTTTCTTAAAAATAGCACTCCATTTCTATTGAATATGGTTATGTATTGGAATTGGTTCAAAATTTATCTGTGAGTACATAGGAATAGGTACATTTTCTGCTTTGTCACATCACTAGTTAACAGTATTGGTGAATTTTATATAGGTCCTTTGTTGATATTTTCTAAAATATTATATTGTCCATCTTAAGCTAATATTTAAGCTACTTACAAAACAACTGCAATACAGCTTCCATATGCTGCAATGTACAATCTTAACTTTGTTGTAACTTATTTAGAGTACACAATTTACAAAAATTTACAATGCAGGTTCCTTACACTGAAAATACAAAATTCACATCTCAATCTTGTAAAAATTATTTACCTTTCTTTGGCGCCGGTCACTGCCATATGAGGAGGAAACAGGATATACTGTATAATGCAAGGCTGAGCCCTTAAATTGTCACTATCTTCAATGTCTGGTCCTTCTTCATCATTGTCACAGTCCTGTGCATTTTGAGACTGCTTACAAAGCACACTGGTTTCTTGCCCCTGTAAGAACATAAGTCAAATAATAAGTTTCAATCTATATATATTTTTTTATATATATAAAAATGGATGTATGTGTGTGGGTGTGTATGTATGTTTGTTCTGGCATAACTCTCGAACGCCTGGAGCAATTTCAACCAAACTTGGTACACGTATCACTTGCAATCTGGAAAGAATACTTTGGGGTAAGACACCCCTGGCACTCCTAGGGGTACCCCACCCCACATGTGAGGTGTGACATGTAAAAATAATCAAAAATGACTGATATTAAATTCCGCACAAACAGACATCCGTGACTCTATGCAATCCCACACAACAATAGTGTTTCTCGGGTTGTCTAACATTCAGGCTGATATGACATTGTGTTGCAAAAATGCCCGATATTAGTGTGGAATCCATAGTTTTCGGAGTCACTCCCGATACGTTCAACTCCAAGTTCATCACCTATCGGCATGGCGGGTGAGAGAGGGTGAAAAATTAAATGCCACAAATGACCTAGATTAGTGTTGAATCCATAGTCGCTAAGCTAATTGGTGACATTCATGATCACATTTAAAATTAGTTACACTTTACGTTATAGTTAGAATTCATTATTTTCCTGTCTAATACAAGGTTGGGATAAATAAATACCTGGGCAATGCCGGGTAATCAGCTAGTATATTTATAAAAAATGGTAAACAACATTAAGTTTTGTTGGGAAAACATATTTGGGTAAAAATTGGTAAAAGAAATTGGAATTAAGAATATGTAATACAAATAAATATAGTACATGAAAAATCAAAACTAAAGCAAAACAAATTCAAAATGGAATTCGCTATGAAGAGAAATGATGGTATAAAAACAATGCAAAATAAGAAAAAAGAAAAATAACTGTAAGATAACTTCAATGTCAGATAGATTTAATTGCAACTATGAGGATGGATGAAAATTCAATTAAGTTGATGAAGGGATTCTCACAAAGAGATAGCCATGGCCAGACCAGGACTCAAACTCAGAAACTAAAGTGAAGAATTGAAGATTAGGCACACATAGGAGATATACTACATAGAAATTTTCAGATAAAAATGCAGGCTCAACCAGGACTCGAACCTGGGTCTCTGGCATACCGTGCCATTGCTCTAACAACTGAGCTACTGAGCAGGCCTGGCCTCGCCTGTGTTTCAAAGGCAACAGATCTTGTTGCGGTAGCACTGGTAGATACGATTCCATGCAGGTAAAACAGTGATAGTGAAAAATCAGGCAAGGCCAGGCCAGCTCGGTAGGTCAGTGGTTAGAGCAATGGCACGGTATGCCAGAGACCCAGGTTCGAGTCCTGGTTGAGCCTGCATTTTTCGCTGAAAATTTCTACATAAAGTGAAGAAGTTTGGGCAGAAAATCAATTACTGTCGGCCATGAGCTGGCATGTAATTATTTGTAATTGCTAAGGAGTATTATTTGTTCTATTCATGCCTAATAGTTATGGCCTCCCCCATGGTGTAGTTGTGACACTGTCACCTTGCAATCAAGGGCTCCAGGGTTCAATACTTGGTAAAGACACATTGCACAGTGGGTTGGATCACACTTTAAACTGTAGGTCCAGTCGTTACTAGCCTATCTGTGCACAAATCAAATAATCATGCCTAATAGCTGTTTTTGTGGACATTTACTTTCCGAGTGACATTAGATCCAAAGTTCATTGTGCGGAGACTTTGTTAATAATCCCTGTTTTGTTTAGGGAGAAGGGACATATTGTTCACATTTCAGAAACAATCATGGCCCATATTTGAAATGTAATGTGCTAAACAATACAACGGAGATCAGCTGGACATGGCAATTGTGATCTGCATGTAGAATTTTCTTTACTCACATTCAATATGTCCAAATTTTATCCTAATGGAAACAATGCAAAATGTTTCCTGATTTACATGCATTCAATATGGCCAATCTTTACTGGACACACATTTTTCAAATGTAAAATCTGGGTGATAAAATGTGTGGCTCAAGACGAAATGACTGCAATAGTCATTGACTACAAGGTGATAGCTGTAAATATTAGCTGAAGTTGAAATGAGGAGGTACTATAAGAGAGAGTGGTAGGCAATAAGTTAAAAAAAAAGTGTGTAAAGAAGATGTACAAGTTTATATGTGAAAATCACCAACCTCTGTGATGGAGTGGTTAGCAGAGCATGCAATGACATCAGGTGCATGAATTGGATACCTGGTGGAGGAACATAGTGGTTTGGATACCACTTTAAAATGTAGGTCCAGTCCCTGTTAGCCTCTTGTCCATAAAGTGGACTTAAACTCAAACTAATATCTAAGACAATTTCTACAGATCATGTGACATGGCTCCATGCTGGATTAACACTGGTTTAATCACAACAGTGAGAACAATATGATTATCATAAACAGATAGTTTGGAAATTCTAACACACGTTTTGTTTGAAATCAGAATGCAGAACTCAGAAATTGAACCATAAAATAATATTTTTTTAGTGAAAGATAGTATTTTGTTGAATGTCTCTGGGGGGAATTGGAAGTGTTCTGGGTGTTCTAATTGTTTAATTCATTTTCATCATGAAGATTGTTATCTTTCTGGTCTAGGCAGAATGTTTTGATTAAGTCGTTGATGTAGATTAACGTAAATTGATTTTTTAAATATATTTTGCATACTAAATATGATGCAATTTTACAACAGACTTGATATTAATTTCTTGGAGAAAATAAAAAATATGAGGAATATCTATTGCTCTTGATATTGATATTTCCTAGAAAATAAGAGGCATTTTATTTCATTGTTACAGTCTATTGTTGCTATTGATTGAATGACTGAACTGTTAAGTCCACTTCATGCACAGGCTAATCAGGACTGGACCTACAGTTTTAAAGTGGGATCCAAATCACTGTGCAATGTGCCTCCACCAGAGATTGGACCTGGGACCCCTTAATCACAAGGTGACAACATTAACACTATGCCATTAGGGAGGCATGGTATTTATTGAAGAAAAAACAATTCTACAAACTCAGAAGCAGATACTGAAGGTTCTATTTTTGTTATTTCACATCACTGTTTGGTTAATCATGATGATGAAGGTAAAAGATGTGATAGACGATGGAACCCCAACACATCCTTATTTTCTAAATCAGGCTCTAACCCCAGACACTTGTCTTTGAAGTGCTTTACACTAACCAATTTGCCATAGGTGGTCAGCCTTTCCAAGTTTGTCTGCTCGTCAAATTAATATATTCATCATTCAACCTCCAGAAGTAGCAAAGTAATGTAAAACAACAAGGTAGAAAAAAATTTAATATCCACTCAAAGTCTTATACCATCATCAAGCAGCAATTTCATGCTGATCAAATCCACACACAAACCTCTTTTGGCATTCCATTTGCTGAATGGTCTTGGGGATTAAAGGTCGCCCATTTTCTGGTTCAACTCCAGACAATTCATGCACCTTATCAAAGATGCCCTTGAGCATGCAGTGTTTCTAACTTGCTACAATGTTGATCAGTTGTTGTTCCTACAGCTATACATGTGGTTGATTGTACCACATACAAAACTGAGAGAATATAAACAAGATCCAACAGTTTAAGAATACTTACTGCCATTTCAACTTCCAGGACCATGTTGATTATTCCAGAGGCTGAGTGTGCAAAACTGTACCCTTCTTGCAGACGCATTCTGAAATTACACAACCATTAGCAAATAAATAACTAAAGTATGGCAATTAAAAAAAAAAACTGTAAACATTCAAGGTTCAGTTCTGGAGGTTGATAGATGTGGTGTGTGTGAGATTCACACTGTGGAGAATACTGAAATGTGTTACTTTTGTAATGAAGTGTGCCTAGAATGCTACAAAGCAAATATTACAAGATTAAGATAAGATTAAGGTGATATTTTTTTTGGAAGATAGGTAAATAAGACTAAATATGTTTGCAATAGGGAAAAATAGGATAGAGAACTTGGAGATACTTGGAGTAGATACATGGAGATAGAGGAATGAGGAGGGCAGGAGGCTACTGAACTTGTGCAAAAAGCTGGACTATTAGTTGGAAACAGCTGGTTTAGAAAGAAATGTGACTGCCTCAAAATTACAAGATACAGCTGGAGTAATAAACAAAAGACAGAAATTGACTATATGGTGGTAGACTCGGGAAGAAAATGGCTAACATTAAGCAATACACAGTGAAAACTTGGGGCTGTGAACAGAGGCTACTAGCACGGAATGTGAGGGGATAGAAAATACAAGAGAAAGAAGAATTCTCTTAAAGCGACTGGAAATTCTTTCTTTAAAAAAAAAGTAGTGGAAGCAGCAGAAGAAGTGTATGGAGGTACAAGCAATAAGAGAAAGCAGGGTGTATGTACAGGGTGTACACAATTGAATATCGGAGATTTAAGTGTTTTGTATGGTTATGTAAACAACACCAGACGTTTGTCTCCTGCATGTGATGAAAGAACAACTGTGGAAGTTTTGATTCTGTGTGTCCAAATTTGATTCCTAACTCTGCAACATGACAGTGCCAGTAGTAATGATGGCAGCGACTCCCGAGAGTAAGGCTTTTTGTGTCATGGAATTTGTGAGATGTAATTTAGTGATTACAGTCCAACGGACCTATCAGCAAAATTTTGGATTGATTCACCATTTGAAAACAACAACATTCATAGGTGATGCAACCAATTCCAGATGACAGGGTGCATGTGTAAGGGTAAGAGCACCAGATGATCGCATGTGTCATTTGAGAACGTGGAATGAGCCAGAACTGTTTTCGTGCAGAGTCCTAGGAAATATGTATGGTGGGCGAGTCAAGAAATAACAATGTCGACCATGACTGTGTGGAAAGTGTTAATAAAATTACTCCAACTGAGACTGTTCCACCTGCAGCTGTTACAGGCCCTAAAGCCTGCAGATCATGTGACCCATATCAACTTCTGCAAACAAATGCTGAATCAGGAAGGTGAGGACCTTTTTAGTCATGTGACTTTGATGAATCCACATTTCATCTTAGTGGAAAAGTAAATACACATAATATGTGTATTTGGGGATCATAGAATCCATGGGAAACACTGCAGCATGAAGTTAACATTTTCTGTGTAATATCCAAACAAGTGTGGACCTTTCTTCTTCATGGAAAAAAAATGTGACAAAAATTGCATAACAAGACATGCTCCAGAATTGACTCTTTCCTCAACTGGAGCATAAACAAGAGAACATCATTTGGCAACAAAACGGTGTACCCCCTGACTTCCTTAACTAAGTGAGGGAATGGTTGAATGAAGCTTTCCCCCATTGCTCGATCATTCGTCATGGTCAGGACAAGTCTCTTCTCCAGTGACCTCGAAGGTCTCCCAACCTCACCCTCTGTGATTTCTTTTTGTGGGGTTATGTAAAAGATTGTGTCTATGTGCCACCACTGCCTGCCAACTTACCTCAATTGAAATGCAGGATTGTGGCAGCAGTAGACTTGATTACACCAGTAGTGCTAACATCAGTGTAGGAAATATTGAACTACCAGCTGGATGTTTGCCGCATCACAATAGGCTCCCACATTGAACAATTGTAACGTGTGTCATGGAAACTTATTGAGTTACTCTTCCATCTTAGGTATGATTCATTATTGTATTGTATATCGCACAGAAAAAAAAACATGCTTAAAATCCCAATATTCTTGTGTGTACACACTGTATTTAGAAAGTGGTTTAAAGTTAAATCATAAGATGCATGAAAGGAGTGCATTTAAATGAAGAAAGAAGCAAAGTCGGCAGTGTAGTAGGAGTGAAGAAAGTGGATGGAGGAATGAGTCAAAAATGTTGTAGAAGATACAGAGGGAACAAGAAGGTATTCTATGGACTGGCGAGAGAAAGGAGAAAAGAAAAAGGAGACACCAGAGAGCTCAGACAAGAAGGGCAAGGGGGGAGTGTAGAAAAGGATGAAGAAATGAGGAGAATGTGGAAATACCATTTTGAAAAATTGCTGAACATGGAAAGAATGGGAAAAGGAAATCAAGGGAGAAAAGAATCAAAAAGAAACAGTTAAAGAAAAATTGACTATACATGGAAGTGGAAGAAGCACTAAAGAGATAAAGACTGATGCTAAAGCATACAGAATAGATGAACTGTCACCAGAAATTATGTTAGGGCTACAAGTGATTGGTCTGCAGTATTTGTGCATTCTAATAATGTAGTTTTCTAGAAAAACTAAAATGAACATGATCACACAACACACCATGCTAGGAAATAAATACTCCTCTGTTCTGTCCTTTTTTCAAACGTAGTTCTACATTTTTTAAATTAATTAAACTATGAGGATGGAATATTAAAATCTGACAGAATGGGTCATTCCATGCCAAATCAAACAGGTCATGTCACCCACTGACATGGATTTCAATAACATTTTGTGTACTTGTAGCTTTGATCTAGGTAAGAACCCATATCATATTTTTCTTCTCTGGGCCTTATACTTTTACAGTTACAGGAGGTCAAAGTTTTCATGATTTGCTAATATTTGTCACCCCTGACTATTCATTGCAGGAGAATAGAATAATTATATTTCAGAATGCAAACCTTCATAGCTCCATGAAATTATTTCTGTAAGCCAATCAAGTGTACAAGACTTGTGTGTTTTTTTCCATTGCTGCAAAAAATGATTTTACATCAACCATGCATGTTTCTTACTGCAAAAAACATCAAATTGCAGATAATATTTTAGCCAAAGTCAGTCCTTTGAACTTGTCTGTATTTATGTTTCACTAATCCTTGAACTATGTTCTATCAAGGTATAGAAAAAAAAGTGTGGGGATTTCCATGGTTACAGGATTCCTGATAAGCAGCAGTTAGAAACAGTGTTGCCAGTGTAACATATTTTACAGTAAAAATCAAAAGAATTATGGAATATGGAGGACATTTTTTTAAAACATTTTCTTCCTGGTTACACACAGAAATATTGTCTGGTCTGATTGATTGATTGATTGATTGATTTAGTTTATTTTACTTTGCGTTTTGTGCCTCTAGGCTAATTTGCGAAGATGGGGATGAGTGATGAAAATGATGAAATTGATGAATGGACATTCACAAACAACCAAGCCCGACCAGGATTCGAACCCGGGACCCTTGGCGTCGCAGCGCGATGTGCTAACCACTCGGCCACAGGGTCGGGCTATTGTCTGGTCTGATTGCACCAAAGACTACATTATACAATTTTCAGAAATTTTGAGATGGATGTTCTTGAGAAAATGATTTCTAAAACAAGGTCAAAATGGAGTTTTTCTATTTTTCCCAGCAAAACTCATGGCCTATCATTCTTCACTTTTCAATAAAAATTGTAACTGGAATAAAAATTCAAATTCTTGATTTTTAATTTTTAACTTTCGAGTTGAAGAGGGTTTTATAAATACATTTCTTAAGCCTCGGCTGGACCTTTCTCTCAACAGTTGAAAACAACTCCTTCTATTGAAAAAATCTCCCAACATATGGTTCCAATTTCTTTGATACTCTGCATTGTTTGGCATACAAAAAATAGTAAAAATAGCATTTAGGGGGTGTAAAAGCAGCTTTAAACGGGGCGTTCGAAGAGTTTTAGGTACTACTTTACTATACCAGAGACACCTATTAATGATTTATTTCGCAATTTTTTACATTGCTAACATACTATTCTGCATTGTGGAACATTTCTTTAGGTGAAATAATGAATTTCTAACGAAAATAATGTATATTTCTTACAATAACGAGTACTTACTGTTGTTCCTTATTTCCCACAAACCTTCCATGGGCAGCCCCAGAAACCATTGACGTTAGCCCAAAAATTCACGATAGCCCCACGAACCATCACGGGGACGAGGTATGCCTACTAGGTTAGGTTAGGCCTGTTAGGTTAGGTTCCATTAGCACTCCTTTCGTTTAATTTAGCATATACGGGCAATACGAGAGCGTATTGTGCTCTCGTGCAGAAAGCAAATGGTGGCAGCAGCAATAGCACGTCGGAAATAGATTTCCGTAGAAAACCACATGTATTCGCATTAAAATGGATCAAAACTACATTCCCGAACATCAACAACGCTACAGAAAATGATTTGCGTAAGTACTTTCTCCTGTAAATTTGAAGAAATCCGTCTCCGGTATAGTAAAGTGTTACTGAGTTTTAAAATATTATACAATTTAGGTTCAATATTGTGTATCTTAATGTCGTGAATTTATATTGATAACTACAAGCATTTACCCAATATTTTCAACAGAAATCACATAATTTTACGACAAAAAAAGACTTGGGTCTGTTGTCACGGGTTCTGAAAATTCGAGGATTTTCCGCTTATGCCGCTGCTGTCACTTCTGGGCAAGCAACCCTCTGAATGTGTATTCTCCCATATGCGGCACCGGTCATGTGCTGCTCAGAGTGGAGGGGGGGGGGGAGGAGTGGGGAGGGTTTTACACCACTATTTGTAAACTTATCTTGCTTTGACATCTGGTTTATGTTTTGTCCGCGCAAATACCTTGGAAACTTAGGGAAGTGTATTCATTCCTTCAGTGGCTATTTTCAAAATACAAGACAGACAGTCTTGCAAGTCGAGGAAGTGAATTGCCATCAATCATTATAGTTTACACAAATTACGTCGGTTTACAAGTCTGATCCGAAACAAGAAAGCCAGTTACTTAGTTGACTTACTCTGTGATACTCTCTGATTTTTTATACATATCTAGGTTATGCATCAAAATGGGAATTGAAGAAAATGTAGGATGGGAGAGGGTGGTTCAGAGATTCCTATTTTCGCATTTTGACTTTTGTTTTTACCTAATACAATTATAAATACTTACTAAATCTATTGTGCCACAGTGAGACCCAAGAACTTACGTCATAACCTTGTAATCATGGGGTTCCGAGTTCGGGTCCCACTTTAAACTGTAGGTCCAATGCCAATTAGCCTATCTGTGCATAACATTGGACTACAAAAATTCAATGTAATATTTTGTGTAAAAATCGACAATTTTGACTGACGTGTTGGCGTTAAATGGACCAAAAAATTAAAAGACAAACTATACAAAAATAACAGAAATTTTACGAAGGGGAAAATTTATTTTACTGGTTTGAAGATGTAGAGGCTGGGGAAAGTGAGACAGGAGACACTTTCCTGCAATCCCCTTCAATTTTAACAGTGACTTGACATTGGTAACATTAACTAGAAGCATTCATTCATTAACTGACATTCGAGCCTATAGGACTTATGACTTTGCAGTGCATCACAGTCAGAAATCTGGTGAAACCTTAATATTCAGTTTCAAGTGGGATCCAAACCACTCCTTCGGGAGTGGCGTGCCTATTGAACCCGTGGCCCTGTGATTATAAGGTGTTACCATTAAGCCATCTGGTAGGCCCTCCTTGGTAATGGTGCATAATATTTGAATACAATTGAATTGTATTCCTTTTCCAGCAGTTTAGCGAGTAAAATTTTAAAATTTTGCTTACACTCGAAACTAGGGCAGTTTTTTTTCTTCAGTTTATGTTTATCGCCTCATCTGAGCTGGAATGAGACTTGGGAGTCTCTAGAACTTGTAATACAGAAAACTCCTTTTTATTTATAACTCTTTTATTTCTCTCTGTGTGTTAGACCATAGTATCTTTTTCACGATTAGGTCTTGTTCCATTTTCCCTCCTGCGTTCTTTGCTCTCTCTCCCTAGCTCTTCAGATATTGAGCTTCCTTGATTTCTTGCCCTTCTCTTTCTCTCTCCCCCTCTACTTGCTCGTTCTCTATTTCACTTTCTCCCTTTTGCTTCTGTTTCTCATTCTCTCTTTCTATAGATTTCTCTGTATGCCTCTCTTTTTGTTTCTCTTCCTTCCTTTATCTCTTTATCGTCCTGTACTGTTTCTTTTCTTTCTTCCTTTTCTCACTCTATCGTGAGAAATGTTTATCTTCATTTCTCTCAATCCACCCCTCCTTCTGTTATTATACTCTGTTTTGGTTGGTTTTCCTCTTCCTTTTCCTCTCTTTTAGTCTGTCTTGCCTCTTTATTTTCACTGGAGGCACATGGCACAGTGGTTCGGATCCCACTTTAAACTGTAGGTCCAGTCCCGATTAGACTTTCTGTGCTTAAAGTGGACTTAAAACCACAAATCAATCAATCAATCTTCATTTTCATTTACATTCTCTATCCCTTGGTTTTCAAGCATTACACTCCAGCCTCCTTTAGCCTCCCCCCCCCACCCCCAGGGGTGTCATCCTCCACTGAAACCTATTTATTTGAGAATGGGTGAACCCCAGAACCACTTTATGCAGAGAAAAGGCCGCAAAAATCCGACTTTAAATAACATGCCCAGAAATCGAATATTAGTCTCCTGCTGGCCACACTTTTTTTTATATACAAAAGGAAAACTTCCCTGTTATTCTCCTTCAATACTTTTTCTTTAAAATCAACTTTAATCAATTCTCTACTTTCTCATTTAGGACAAACCCAAACATCTATGTCTTACCCCGCAACCTTGCCATCGTAGCACTCATACTAACCATTCAGAAACGGAGGTCGACTTGACTAGACCATCGCGGTGCCCCATTGTAAGCGTAGCTCCAAATTATTTTTACACTGATGAAAACATGAGGAATGCTTATAACAACATTATATATTGTTGGCATATAATTAGATGTACAAATCAGATTCTCTAATACTGGTGTGCTCAAATTGTTTGAGGCGAATCAAAGTCTAAATAAGCTCACCGGACAAAAAAATTAGTCACCCTAGCATGGAACCACGGAGATACAGAAGGCGCAGCGGTCGAGTTACGTGGAAAACTGCACATGCACTGCCTCTACAGAATCATAAGGCAGTAACGTTGAGTGAGACATTAGTGCTACAAGCAGTATTTGTGTGTCAAGATAGGGAAATGCAAGGATGTGACAGAGCGGCAAAAAGGGGCAATCGTGTTTGGTCATGCCCATGGCCATACAGTGAGTGAAGTTGCCCGATTTGTTGATGTTTCGCAGCGGACTCTTCAACGTGTCTACAAGCAGTGGTGTAATACGTGTGGCCATGAATCACGACGCCAGAATTGTGGTCGGAAAAAGATCCTAACTGAGAGGGACCGGAGAAGAGTTTCAAGGCTTGTGAATCAAAATCACTTTTAAACCTGACAGAAATTGCTGCAGTCCGTTATTGAAAGTCCATCTCAACCTGTTTGCTGCGAGAGAACATTGAGACGGGAACTGCATGCAATGCAAATTTGGAGTCGGGTACCCCACAAGAGGGCATTGCCCTCACAGGCACATAAAGTTGCACGTCTTCAATGGGCCAGAAATCAGCGAACGTGAACAGTAGCTGACTGGCAGCATGTGATGTGGTCCGATGAATCACGTTTTTGCCTTTATTCAAATGACGTGTGGCGTCGAATGCACCGAAGGCCACATGAAGGATTTTATCCTCAATGTGTGGAAGGTCAGGTTCAAGCCGGAGGTGGGTCTGTGATGTTTTGGGGTGTTTTTCGTACCATGGATTGGGCCCCTCATTGAGGTGTCCACTAACATGAACCAGCATGTTTATTTGAACATTCGCGATGATCAGGTGTTGGCCTTTAGCCAACATTTTCATGATGAGTATGCTCTTGACCGCCCCATTTTTTTAAGATGACAACAGCAAAGTTCACAGAGCTGGAAGTGTATGTGACTGGTTTGATGAACACACACACACACTACCACATCTCGACTGGCCTGCAAAATCACCTGACCTCAACCCCATTGAAAATCTGTGGGACCTTTTGGAACAGCGGGTTAAAAGGCGAAATCAGCATCCTCGAAATTTGGTGGATTTGTGTGATCTAATCCTCAGTGAGTGGAATAAACTGGATGCAACGTATATGCAGAACCTTGTGGACTCCCTTCCTAACTGAATCCAGGCGGTTATCAAGGCCAGAGGCGGAGTTACACGGTATTCATGTGATTTCTCATGGGGTGACTAAGTTTTTGTCTGGTGAGCTTATTGTGTTCTGAACTAGGACATAGTGACATCATATCTACGTGTTATTCCAAAAAGGATCATTTCGGAGAATTAGATATTATAAAAAGGAATTCACCTTGGCTTTTCTGTCATTTTTGAGCCATGGACTATTTAGGGGGAGGAGAACGAGAGGGAACTGGCCTATGCAGATGGGGCTACAGCCCCCCCACCCAAAATTTTTAGAAAATAAAAAATTGAAATGAAGGTAGTAATAAAGTCGAAAAAACTTAAAATGGCCCCCCCTAACCATTTTTGTGTTTGAATTACTTTTAAAATGAAGGTTTGAAATGGTAATTTGAGCTCATCTCAAATGAAAATAAAACACCAACAATGAAATTGATTTATGGCAATGTATTCTATGATTCAACCAAATATTTGATCTCACTCTGTTCAGTAAAGGTTAGATTCATGGCACGGAACCTGCATTCACATTCAGCTTTAGATTTTGGTACAATTTCAATTGAATTCACATAATTCTTTAGTGAGGTGAAAATGTGTTTTGGCTGACATGACATGTTTCCATAAAACACACATTCTTAATCATCTAAATGCCATGTGTGTGCTTTTAATAGGACTACATGCAAAAATAAACCCGTCTTCAAAGCGGCTATTCATATTGTGCAACGAGGATTGAAAACAATGCTTTCAAATGTATGATTTTCCTCGATCGGGGACCACCTAGACTTATTTTTATAAAACACAACAAAACACTACAGATCTCAACAAGCTCTCGAAGAGGATTAAACAACCAAGTGACTCAACACACATCAGAAACACTGCCCAGTTTTAATGTTTGATACAAGAGTACTTGTGAAACACCAGAAGTCTGAAAAAATACCGAATACATGTCATCTAAAAAGAGACAGCCAGAGGTGCCAATTTTTCAAAAACACTGGGTGGGCTCAAAAATTTGAATTGTAAGTTCACAAATCACATAAATTATTGGGTGGGCTCGGGCCCCACAGACCAGTATAAATTGGTGTCACTGTGCACAGTCACCACAAATTCCATAACAAGAAATTTTTGTATGTAGCTATGGTGTGGTAAACTTAATTGAATTTAAATGGAACACCATAAGTACGATATAGTTTACAAGTGGGTTGGAAATAATGATCCCCGGTTGACATGTGTCATTCATAACGAGGGATTTGATGTTTCAAAACAAGAAGGGGGAAAATCCCTGAAATATAGGCATTTCCCATCACCTGCAGGTGGAGGTGTCAGTGTGCTGGGGTAATAGGTGTATTATGTACATGGAAACAGTTGTTGAAGGTGGTGTTGTGGCTGTTGGTGTGGGTGGCGACGGTGAAGTCGGAGTTTTGGGTGGAAGCTCTGTGATTATTGATGCGGAGGTTCAGAGGGGTAGAGGTTTCACCCAGGTAGAAGTAACCACAGACTTGACAGAGGGTGTATATTAGGTTGGAGGAGTGGCAGGTGCCCTTTGGGTGAAGGGTGAATTCACCAGCTGCAGTAGGGATCTGGAGGGTGGGGGAGGTGCAGGGGCAGGTCTTGCATCTGGGTTTGTTGCACTTGTGGGCTGGGGGTGGTAAGATGGGAGCGGTGGGTGTATTATGGACAAAGATGTTCTTGAGGTTGGGGGGGGGGGCATCAGAAGACGACCCTAGGTTTGTCCCGAAAGATGTCTCTGGATCACTGCAGAGGATGGGAAGGAGGGAGTGGATGGTATGTTTAATTTTCATGAGGTGAGGGTGGTATTGGGTGATCAGAGTGGGACGGTTGGTTTTGGGTTGCATGGCATGGGTGTGAGACATGGCTCTGGTTATTTGTTTATTGATGAGGGTGGAGGGTAGCCCCGGTTGATTAGGGTTTGGTGCAGGCATAGGTTGGAGTTTTGGCGAGATGAGGGGGATGAGTTGAGGCATTGGCCTCTAAGGGCTAAGGAGTCTCCACCCACCCACCATCCATCCTGCAGTAAACACTGCTGAAAGGACCTTTTCGAAAAACCTGTGTTCTATCACTTGTTTCTGGCACCACTGTGCTGACAGACGCTAGTGTCAGTATTCTGTGCCTCTAGGCTTTTGTACTCCATACTTTCTACCTACTGTGAAAATGAGGTCATGACCTTGAAATATCAAACTTTTCTTCAATTGTGGGAAGTGTTTACAGTAAACACTTACCACACAAAAAGAAAAAGTTTGATATTTTGCGACCCAGGTCGCATTTTCAACGGAGAAGAAAGATATCGTGGTTACAAAGAGTAGAGGCACAAAATACCTCTACTCTTCAGTAACACAAAGTGTAGCTTCTTGCACAAGAACAGTAACAACAGAATCCTGATTCCAAAGCAGAGAATTTATATTTTAGGTATTTTACTACATAATCTATGTCAGTTGGCAATTTCACTGTAATGAAATGAATGTGCTGAAGGAAAACAAAAAGGCGCAAGAAACGAAGAAACATACAGCATAACAGTGCATAGGCTGGTGATCTCAAAGGATGATGTGAAAGCTTTCTTTCAACTGAGGAAAGGAAAACAGCTATACTTCAGTGTTCAGGCACATCTGTGAAGGCCAGTGGACATGATCAACCAACCCTGCCAGGTTGTCAAAGCAGCGAGGTTGGGTTGCCGAAACTGGGGTAATCTATGGTAAGATAATATGGGAGGGTGCATGGCTGGGAAAAGGTGGAATTTCTTAAAGCGACGTTAGTGCCTCCCTTGTGTTCCATCGGTACTGTTGTTAGAACGGAACTAACAACACCCTCAAAATTTAGATTTCTTTCAACATTCAGCCGAGGCTTAATAAAGTTTTGAAAGTGCTATGAACATGCTTTCAAATAAAGGAAACCTTAAGTTTCTACAATTTTGGTTTTTGATTTATAATTGTTTGAAAATTACATAATTTTCCTTGCATAAATTTCTTTATCAAATAGTGTCTTTTTTTGTGAACTTGTAACACCGTAAGAAATCAACAGAAAAGGAAAATATTTTATTTTTCGACATGTGTCATGTGGTCCTTTAACGTATTTTTTCAGCTGATTTTGTAATTCTAAGGTGACACCATTTATTACTTACCTGTATGATTTGAGATTAAAACACCCAGTTTCTATTTCCATTTCCTCCTTTGTACATCTTTGTGCAGGACATAATGACTTTGTTATTTTTCTCTTTCCCTCTCATGTTTATTTTCAGTTATTATTATTATTATTTATCCACTCTATTTTCTCATTTAACACCCATCTGACTACCAAAAAAATTGTTCTCTTCTGTCCTATTCATTACTTGACTGATTCAATTTAGTCTCTCTTCTGCATTTATCATATCCCTTTTATTTCATTTCACTCATTCCAAAAATGTTCATTTCTCTTGCATCAATTAGTTCAAATATATTCTTCTGTCTATCTTATCAGTGTTCTTATATTCAATGTCTGTATTAGTATTCCACATTGTTTCACGTTTAGTTTGCTTCCCGATTGATTTGAATTTCATATATTTTTCCAGCTCATAGCTAATTGGTTATTAATCATGTAAAAGTGGTATTTTGTCACCCTTCCCTGCAAATTTTAATTGATTGGCATCCATAGGGCTGGTGCCATAATGGAACTTCAAGAAGACTGTTTCAGCACAAGAAAACTAACATCTTTTTCATTCAAAAATTATGTTTATTTAGGTATATGTCTGTAATATAAGATTGGGCTTTTTTCTATTTGTACCCATAAGGGAACCAGCAACAGATGCCCTATTTCCAAAATTTCTTCAAAATTTTCCATTTTTTACAGGAATATTTTTCAAAATATAAAGATGAGAGTTACGTGTCATGCAAGGGTGGTTGTTGGTCAAGCTTCCCTGCAAATTTCACTTGATAAGTGTTCATAGGGCCAGTGCCACAGATAAAATACCAGAAACCTCTACAGTAAAACTGATACACTGCTCTATTATATTGCATCATATTCTTCTTATTATTGTTTTCCTCAAGAAGAATTAACTATTTGCAATGTGACATTGTACAATTTAAAAACATAACATTGCCACATACTTGATATTTTTCTTTCACTTTGGATTATTGTGGGGTCATCCCATACAGCACAAATCTCCAAGGGATATTCACTGTATAACAACAATGTGCAGATTAGATCCATGGATATTATGGATATCCATTGACACATTGGCACGCCCACCCAAAAATTTCTCTGCCCATCCAAACCAATTCAAGATGTAAATGTTTAGGAAAATATGAATAGTTCAATAAGAGAAAGTAATTTATTGTCTTGACTTCGTGCACATTTTTCGTCAACACCTTGTAATCAAGGGGTCCCGGGTTCGATACCTGGTGGAGGCACATAGTGATTCGGATCCCACTTTAAACTGCAGGTCCAGTCCCGATTAGCCTTACTGTGCATAAAGTGCACTTTTAACACCAAATCAATAAATCAATCAAACCGTGCACATTTTTCTTATGAATATTGTTCTCTCTAGAAAGAGTCACAAATTATCCTCTAAGAAGTTTCACTCATTGACTGTTTTACATTACTGAGTAAGAAAATGTAAATCATTAGAAAATATGTTCATGAATAATACCTGTCAAATTTATCTCTTATTTAAAACTTGAAGCATGATCTAGTTAATACTTCTATGGCTAAAAGTAGTGCAATATCTGGCTACAGCAAAAGTGCACGTTTTCTGAGGTGAAGAGTACAAAATCATACAGAATGGAACAAATATCTTCAAACCACAAAATGCGTAAATAAAAACACGTTACTTCCATATGGTATGAAAAAGAATTTCGAGGCTTCCTTATCCTAGAGTTTTCGGTAGTGGGTGTTTAATTAAAGATTGCAAAGATTCATATGCACTTAACAATTTGGAAAATTCCTGTGAGCTAAGTAAAAATGATAATTCAGGAACCAACGATCTTTCCAGTTAAAAACTACCAATATTATAACTAGATATTCAAGCTCATTCATTTGAATATGGAGAAAACAAATCTTCACTGTTGTTGGTGTTTACATACCTTTTGTCACCATCCTTAAATGCATATATAATGTACACATAGCATGTGTCTTGCATTGAAAGAAGAAACAACATATTTCGTATTGTAAAGAAGGTTAATATTGGTGGCAAATAAAAGAGGGTAGTTGAAACTTGCGCAACTGTAAAAGTCGAATTTAGTATAACTCGCTTTCCGTATCTAAAATGCTAAAATTACATTTGAGTTTCTTGAGTTTTTGTTTTAAGTAATGGGGATGGGACCTGCAGTTTAAAGTGGAATTCGAACCACTATGTGCCTTCACCGGTTATGCTAAAATCAAGTTTCAAATATTTTTGCTACTAGGCGGCTTCCTTCCATGTAGACTTGACCCTCTTCTAGGGACGGCCCTGGTTTCACATTTATAAACTTCTTGTAAACTAATAGTTTTCGCTGCCTTTTGCATTTGTAAATAAATTCATCCACAACTTTCATAATTTTCGCATGAACAACCACAGATAAGTTAATAAATTAACTTGTCTGTGGTACAACCCTGCTGTTATTTGTACGTTCACCAAATGAAGTAGTAGGCTATGTGGAAAATTTCTTCTTAACTTGAAGGGATAAGACAATATATCCACTACACAAAGCACAGTGAGCAGTTGAAAGCATGGTCAGTCAGATGCAATGAAAGAAAAAGGGACCTAAATGAGAGAGAAGTAGGGAGATTATGTCAAGCAAGACTCACACAGGATAGACAGAGGAAATAATAGGAGAAGAAAACCCTGAGCAGCAACAGTTCTTTGAGGAGTCGAGACAGGCTCATTGCCAGAGGAAGGGCTAAGGGGGATGAAGCCCCTCCTGAAATCCTAGAAATATTGAATTTAAATAGTGTATAGTGGAAATTAATTTTACTTCCTTAGCAGGATCAAACATCTTCTGTAATAAGTTGTAATATAGTGAGAAATTCATCTTCAGGGCTTCCAACCTCCCAACTTCTTCGTTTTTAAATGGCGGTTTCTGATAAGGATGAGCCCCCACCCCCTCCCCTTGGAAATAAAATCCTGGCTATGGGCCTGGACCAAGACCTGCCAAGTATTTTTCCAATAGGTGACTGCATCGAGTCCCTTTGCCACCTTCTTCTAGTGTGAAGTGATTAGAGAGAATTCAGATGAGAAATTTGAATAGAAGAATTTATGAAAATATTGTACGCCCTGCGCATGTGTGTGAGAGAAAAAGATAGAGAAGGGGAGGATAAATAAGAAAATGCAGAGGATAAATAAGAAAATGGACACCAGCAAAAAGAAATGGGAAAAGAAATACAAAAGAAGTTAGGGGAGAAAAGTGGGTAGAAGGAGAGAGAGAATGCATGTCAGTGAAAATTACCTATGCTTTCTATCTGCACACCTTAACTTATCAATATATGGATCCTGCCCACCCAGTCAAAATTTTCTGGCACCACCCCTGATTGGACATCCAGAACTGGATATCTAAAACTCATCCCATTCTGGATATCCAATATAGAGCCAAATCTTGTCCAATACTGGATATCTAAAACATGTCCAATTCTGGATATCCAATACAGAGCTAAATCTTGCACAAAACTGGATATCTAAAACTCATCCAATTCTGGACATCCATTACAGAGCTACATTTTGTCCAAAAAACTGGTTATCTAAAACTGATCCCATTCTGGATATCCAATACAGAGCCAAATCTTGTCCAAAACTGGATATCTAAAATTGATGTAAACAGGATGTGTTTCGGATATTAGAAAATGAACATAGATACTTTTTCATACTTTATTGTGCAACAAAAATTACACCCTTTCATTAGTGTTTATAAACTTATTTATCTTACAATCAGAAACGCTACAATACAATGGAGATTAAAAGTGATTTGATACTTGCTTATAGTGTCACAAATCTCTCAAGGGATATTCATAGGATATGAGATCCACATATACAGGGTGTTTCGTAAGTTCGTTTACAATGCTTGGGAGGTGATTGTACGAGTGAAAATAAGGTGGAAAGTTCATGTAACAAAATTCCAGAAACGGCTTTGTTGCCGAGTTATTGACATTTGAAAACGTGGGAAAATGATTTTCCAAAGTGAATAATGGCAAAATGGGTGGAGAGAAGTCGTCGGTGTTGGGTGGTCCACTAAGAAATTGGGTACGCTCTTGTCAAAAAATCACGCGGAAATGTTGTGCAATGTCGGTGCAAGGGATTTCCCAAAGGATGCGAACGAAGATGTTGATGGGAGTGGGGTGGGTGTGCATTCTGCGTGAGCTGGTATCGACAAAAATTGGCATGTGTTGAATGGCACCAAAATACAAAGAAAATTTCCTGAGCGAAGGGCACCATGACGTAAAAACGGAAAAAAATGAACTGTCATAGGTTGCATACCCTGAATGGCACACAGTATGCTTAATGGAGATGTGAAGGGAACCTCATCACAGACGGTTTTCAAAGTGTCCACCATGTACTTCCAAGCAGAGGCGACAACGGCAAATCAAGGATTGTCTAGTGCGACCCAACAACCCCGGCGTTTCTGCTATCGATGCTGCAGCTACATTGATACGGGCAATGAGGTCCACGGCTGACATGACAGATGTTTCATAAATGAGGCGTTTCATCTCTCCCCAGAGGAAGAAATCCAGGGGCGTAATATCAGGCAATCGAGGTGGCCATGGCACAGGCCCTCCCCTGCCAATGCACTGGTTGTGGAATACGGTATTGAGGAAATGGCACACATTCCGATCGAAATGTGGGGGTGCACCATCATGTTGAAACCACAGTCTTTGTCTCAGTGCCAAGGGCACATCCTCTAGTAGTTCAGGCAAAACCTCACTGAGAAATGCTTGATAAGTGGGTCCACATAGGCGAACAGGGAGAATGTACGGTCCAATCAAATGGTCATGCAGTATCCCGCACCACACATTCACTGCAAATCTGTGCTAATGATGTGCCACTAGCAGTGCATGTGGATTTTCATGTTCCCACACATGACTGTTTCTACTATTGAATACACCAGTTTTCGTGAAGATAGCCTCATCAGTTCATAGTACCGTATTCTGAAAATTGGGGATAGTTTCAATTTGATGAACAAACCATTGGCAAAAGTCCTCACGTGGGCCAAAGTCCCGAGGTAAAAGATCTTGCAATTTCTTCAATTTGTACAGATGCATCCCCTCTTCTGCCAGGAGTCACCACACATTCACATGGGAGGTGTTTCGTTCGTGGGCTAGTGCGTGCGTACTGGTGCCTGGATGATCCATCTCTGCAGTTAGCACATCTTCCACAACAAACCGTCGTGTTCACACACTTCGCGGTCGTCCAACTTCTCGACGAGGTGGCAACACTGATCCAGTTTCCCGAAGTCCAGTATCTAAAGTTTGAAATAAGGTGTGTGATGGTAACCTCCCTATTTGGAAAACGTGCCTCATACAGAAGTCTTGCAGCACGGCTATTACCTCCAGCCTCCCCATAAATCAGATGCATGTCCGCCAGCTCTTGGGACGTGTATGCAGCCATCCCTTACACAGGGCTACAAGTGTTTATGGCCGTTAACACTAGTACACTTCACAGAACACAATCGGCTGTGGCTAAGAATTAACACGTAACACTGCTAGGTCAAATGTTTGCCCAACACTACTGTCCAAGAACCTCATGTCTTTCCATTCAACCGTGAATGTTTAACAACCTGCTGCTGGCACAGCACCTGAAGCACGAATGGCACAGACACATGCACTCCTTCATGAGGAAACCTACACTGTTGGCACCCCTAGCAGGAAATGTGATACTTAATGTCAGATCACATGGACACCCATCTGCCCTTCAGGGTATGCAACCTATGACAGTTCATTTTTTTTGTTTTTACATCATGGTACCCTTCGCTCAGGAAATTTTCTTTGTTTTTTGCTGCCATTCAACACATGCCAATTTTCGTCGATACCAGCTCACGCAGAACGCACACCCAACCCACTCCCGTCAACATCTTCGTTCGCGTCCTTTGGGAAATCCCTTGCGCCGACATTGCACAACATTGCCGCGTGATTTTTTGACAAGAGCGTACCAAATTTCTTAGTGGACCGCCCAACACCGACGACTTCTCTCCACCCGTTTTGCCATTATTCACTTCGGAAAATCATTTTCCCACGTTTTCAAACGTCAATAACTTGGCAACAAAGCCGTTTCCGGAATTTTGTTACATGAACTTTCCACCTTATTTTCACTCGTACAATCACCTCCCAAACATTGTAAATGAACGAAACACCCTGTATTAGCAATATCCATTATACGTCCATTTGAATTCCAGACCTGGATATTCAGAGGCTCACTCTTGTGGCCATTGTCTGTGTCCCATCCCAGTGAGTCATGCAAGTTCAGGTGAAAGTGGCTTTGTCTCGCTCGTTGTCGCCAGTTTGAATTCAGAAAGTTGCGATACGTGCACATGTCAGTGAAGAACAAGCTCAATACTCTGCTTATCACATGGATATGCATGTGAATGTAAGACATTTTTCGGACATGTAGATGTGTGTGTGTGTGTGTGTGTTTTGTGCATCTCTGCTGTGTGCGCACTTATATGCATCTGTACATAGTGTTTGTGTGTATATCCGTGCATACACTTGAATTAGCATAATTCAAAAAAGAATATACTACATTTTGCAATGAAAAGAATGCTTGACACAAACATTCATCTTTCTATATTCTGAATCACAGTGCCTACAACCTGCTTTGTTATTTCTGTTTTGTTTCTAACTTTAGTTCAAACTTTGGTTGCACAAGGGTTGAGTAATAACAGTGCAAATGACAATTAAATCATTGTATTTGAAACAAATTCAGAGAGCACAATAAAAAATAACAATTCATTAATCAACGGCTCAATGTCCAAGGCACATTTTGTGAATTACTATCATCTCAGCCCAACAGAAATAAATCAAACATAATGTTATGTAGTGCAAAAAAAAATCATCAGGTCTTAAGTACTTTCAGGTATGTAGTCTTGTGCACTTTTTTTTACAAAACAAATTACCATCTATCCAGAAAATATTCCTTATACATATGTACAAGCTAACAGTATATTCATATTAAGGGGAATAAACAACGCAGTTGATAATATAAGACGTAAGCGAGTTACTAAAGTTATATCCACGAAACTTACTTGTAAATGTTCTATTAATTTTGGTGGCCTCTGCCACCATCCACTTGGGAACTCAATGCTTTACTGTTAGAAGTCAACCCAACAGTAAAACATCAAGTTCCCAAGTGGATGGTGGCAGAGGCCACCGAAATTAATAGAACATTTACAAGTAAGTTTCACATATATAACTTTAGTAACTCGCTTACATCTTATACTAACAGTATATTTGACCCTTTTTGGACAGTTATTCAGAAAAAAACAAATGCAAGGTCTACATTATAAAATATCTTATGACATGTGTAGAGGGCTGCATTGTATGCCTTTTACCTACCCACTGCCCGCTTGCCCGCGAGGACAGGTATACCTGCTCGACTGCCCACGGCAACGAGTCGACTTGCGTCTTTACCCGGGTTCTTGTTCTTCAAGGCGCTCTGCACTTACAAGGTAACTGGGCATTCAACAAGACCCGGGCGCCTGCAAAACCTGCTGGAAGGAAACAGCCCTCCGGCAGCGTGTCGCTCCAGGTGTTTCATCACCACGTGGACAGCTACAGCCAGTGTTGCCTACTTATGTAGCTCCTAAATCCTACGAAGTCCTAGAAGGAGCTCTCTCCTCCAAGGAGAATTTATATACTTGGCATTTTCAGTTCAGCGTAAGCAGTTTTTATCTTATTGCCAGGAAATGCACGCAGTATTACAGCTTCATTTATCTAAATGAATGATCGAGCAAACAAAAATCTCCTCACTGAAAACTAATTGTTTTTCATTGCATGGTGCCTTAACCAGGCACGCAGTGGTGCAACCAGAGGGGGCAGGGTGAATTGCTCACAACCTTGGACGGAAATTAAGTCTAGCGGAGGGGTCAGGGTGGGGGTCAAACATTAAACTACAAGCAAAAACAGGCTAGCAGAATTTAAGAGTAGCAAGGCTAAAGGGTATTCAAGATGGAATTAATTTTCATATTTTTCTTGCATTTTCATTCCAGACGGCCAACGGCACCTGCAAGGGGGGGGGGGGGGATGGAGGGGTAATTGCAACCCCTTGATTTCAAATTTTACGAAAGTAGAAATATGTTATAAAATATTATACACTCTCATCAAGTTCAATGCCGTAGCAAAGGGG
The DNA here is from genome assembly GCF_977018435.1 of Lepisma saccharinum. Lineage (NCBI taxonomy): Eukaryota > Metazoa > Arthropoda > Insecta > Zygentoma > Lepismatidae > Lepisma > Lepisma saccharinum. The sequence continues at coordinate 109,059,908 of NC_139230.1, forward strand.
TAGCGGGAGTTGGCCCTGAGCGCCGAACGATCTAAGTGAGAAAAGTTTTAAAACAGAGAATGCTATGGCGGCCCGTGATATTATTTGCTATTAATGTTGGTTTGTTACGAGTTGGATGAATTGATTATGTAATACGTCGCTCCATGTGAAAAGAAAATATTGTAGATGGAAATTTTACATGCCATATGTATGTACATTCGGAATGCATTTATCATGCACTTTCTTTCTTTCAAAAACAGTTTGTGTGCTTGTTTTCCATTATTAGCTAATGTGAAATTGACGTGTTGAAAAAAATATTTCTAATCCTCTGTTTCAACACAAATACGTGAGAACGGACTTCTACCCCCTCTTTGCGTGCCCTTTTTGCGTGATTTATGAGGATAATAATGCCTTTCATGCTACTTTATTACTATTATTGTGATTGTTGTTGTTGGTACGTTTATCCAAGTACTTGAAACCCCCCTCCCCAAACGAGGGTAACGGCAATGCCCCTGACTGGCTACGGCCCTGGTGTTCGCAGTAGAACAGTGTGTTGTTCGACTCGCGACCTCGGCGTCGAACGTGACATGTTTCAGTCCTACCCTATATCACTATATATACGTATATTGGTTGTTTACGATATATACTTATGGATCCTGTGCCACGGAAAACCTATTTCAATGTGTGTGTGTGGGGGGGGGGGGGGCGGGGGTAGCAACATTCGTAAATCTCATTTCATTGGTGATGTGGCTTATGAAGCTTTGAGTTCCCTTTTTTAAGTAGTGAAAATCTATTGCAGTTGGCAACACCGCAGAACGGTGTGGGCGCGGTGCAGTTTCTACTCGAAGCAACTACGTCATGCAGAGGGAGGGGTCTGCAGTTGATGGAAAGAACGAACTGACACCTACTAGGTATCGTAAGACTGCGGGTACCCGGCGGGTCTACAATGCCTGCCAGGAACGATCTTGGCAGGTGGTCAGACAAGCTGCTCAAGCGAGGGTGTTGCGCAGGTTGCATGGCATTTCAGGAGCGATGTCTCGCGAACGGGTCTGCTCCAGGTCTTGTGCAGGCCTCTGGACATGTGAATGTTTCCTTTAAAAAAAAAAGTGTGCAATAGTCACATAAAGTGTAACTTATTTATTTCTATGAAACACAATACCATTCAGAAATAGTTCCTTGTACACCCTTGAGCAAAAATAACACTCGAAAATTTCAAAGTCCAAATCTGCATGATGTGACAACAAGGCGGGCAGTATTGCAAACCTCACGCACGAAAAAGTAACATCACTAGAACATTGAAGCCTTAGTGATGTTAATAACAGATATTTAATTAGTTTATTTATTTATTTACGCCTTGGCAGGCCAGGGGAGGTGTTGAAGTTCATCCACATGTTCGTCAAACCACACCTGAACAGAGCCAACAGTGTGAATTGGGTCATAATCATCTTGGAAGATGGCATCCATGTTAGGGAACGACATTTCTACCATAGGATGCACTTGGTCACCTAAAATGTCCACATAATCCTTGTCTGTAAATTGTCCATTGAGAGTAATAATAGGACCAACGGAATAACCAGATATTGCGGCCCACACCATTTAAAAGCCATATCCATGTTTAATGGTAGGATGGAGGCAGTCTGCTGCATAAACTTACTTTGGTGTCCGCCATACATAAACAAGGTGAAGGATGACATATTGGACCATATTACTCTCTTCCAATCATCGTTGGTTGATGTTACATGTTCCGGAACCATTTGCGTCATGCTAAAATATTCTTGGTGGTGATCAGAGGTATGGCGATTGCCACACGGCTGCGGATGTTCAGCTTGTACAGCTTGTGTTGGACTGCAAGTGTAGAAACAGGTTCGTCAAGATGCTGATTGAGTTCTGATGTCACTTGTGTTGCAATAGCTTGTGACGAATTTATTTATTATTTATTGTTTAATTTTGTGTTTAATATGCATGATATATTTGTGTTGTTATGAATTTCTATTTTGTTATGTTCACAAAATGTGATGTATAATTTTATTATGATTACATTATTAATAATGTAAAATTATGATGTATACATTTCTATATACATTTTGACCATAGCAATGATAAAGAAAAAGAAGACAGTAGATCAATAAGTGATAAAATATATAGAAATTTTAAATAGTGACGTCCGAGTTTCATTGAAGTTATCAAAATTGTAATTGCTATTTGGTAAAGTGAAATACTAGGATGTTTCCTTGAAGTTCAAGTAAAAGGATTGCTTCAATAATTTGGCGACCCAGCCAGGAATTAACAAAGAAAGGACAATCTTCTGATGCATGGTCTGAAGTTTGCGTAATGGTTGTTATACGCTTTTCAATCTTATTTTGTCTTCGATTTACAATTTGTTGAACATGTTGCGAAGACAAAATTGGCGACCCTAAATATTTTACTGCTTAAGTTTATTATTATTTGCAATCATGGCAGATAAATCCAAAGTAAAAAAGCCTAGACATTCACATAGGCTAAAGTCTAATGTTGCATATGAAGGAACTTACTTAAATAGTAGTAGTTCTCATGAAGATGACAGTTGTGATGTACAGTCAGGTAAGATTGAAGAAGTGGCATGTTGTGATAAACTCGCTAATGACCTGAGGTATGTCCAATGTTTTGATTGTCGTTCGTGGTATCATGTCTTATGTTTGAAGCTTTCCATCACACATTGGACAATTTATTCTACCACGAAGGAAAAATACTGTTGTAACAAATGTGATTTTAGTTACAATCTTTACCAATTGCCAGTTAATTGGGAAGTATAAATCCTAATTTAAATGACATAGTAAACAGCATACAAGAGCTTAAGACTCAGTTTGAGCAGTCTAATCAAGAACTTAAGACTCAGTTTGAACAGTCTAACCAAGAACTTAAGTCTCAGTTTGAACAGTCTAATCAAGAACTTAAGATTCAGTTTGAACAATCTAATCAGGAACTTAGATCAGAATTAAATGTCTAATGAAAATATTCAGGTTAAGTTCGACATTATATATTTGAAACAAGCTGAATTATCCAGTGCACATACACAATTATCTTCACAGCTTGATGCTAAATTTGAAGCTGTTAATCATGATATTAGTCATGTTAACAATCGGCTCAATTTTTTAATGTCTGAATTTTAGGACAAAATAAATGTGGTTGGCACAGCGTGTCTACAATCAACTACATGTCTTGAATCTGTGATAACAAATGTTGCAATTTTGATGAACTATCTCAATTTGAAAATGTGCAGGAATCATTGAAAGAACACATTCTTGATTGTGACGAATATCTAAAGGATGTTATTAACAAGTAAAATGTTTATGATCAATGTTTAGATAATATCAAATCAAATTATAATGACTGCTCTTCTAACATCATTGATCTTATGTCTAGAGTCACTATTTTAGAAAGTAAAATTGATGTTAATGCTGATGTACATAATCATATTTCTGATTGTACGGAAAAGTCCCAACAGTTTAATTCCCGTACTGAAGGTATGGAACAAAATATCAAAAAGCTTCAAGCTGAGGGCAGGGATTTAACAGTCAAAGTTAATTCTAATGATAATGGTGAAGATAGCGTAGCCCTTCCATATAATTTCTCTGCTTGTAATTCAGCTGTTACAAATAGTAAAAGTAGAACAAAATAAATTGTTGTGGATAATACGGAATTTAATACATGTGAGAATGTAAGATCTCAGTGTGGTGTTGGACTCAGTACTTTGTCTAGTGATGTATCAGATGATTCTTCTAGACAGTTTTGTAAACTAGGACGTGCTTGTAAACATGTCCGTTGGAAGCACAAGCATAATAAATCTGTAAGATCTAGCTCTGAAGAAACTTCTGTAAAGAAATTTCTATGTGACGACACAGAAGGTTCATTCCAAAAACGAGAGTTAGATGCTGAGAAATATAATTACACTGATGCTTACTATCGACTGTTTGGTACAAATGCACATCCTACTTCTAGTTTTGTGCTTACTATGAACAATGACAATGTTAGTAATGTACATAATAATGCACATTGTAATCTGGATCAAAGCTTTAATTCTCCTTGTATGTGGTGTGATTTTAACCCACAAATATCGGAACCTAACCCACAAAATGATTGTGTTAGTAATATTTATCGTGATGCAAGTGCACCATGTTCAGTTTTGAACAATCACGATGATCTTCATTCTTCTGTAAATGGTTCAAGATTGCATAACTGTAGTAACACAGGGATAAATGGAGCAAATCATATTTGCTGTAATCGACCGTATAGTTTGAGAGGAAGAAATGATCATCCTATAACTAGAAATACATGCAATGAAGAAGGAAATGCAAGAAGTGGACGTTCAAAATTAAATGAATTATCTCAATTGCCTAAGTTCTCTGGCAAGATAGAGCAACAATCAGCGAGAGAATATATTGAACAGCTGGATAATATATTAATTGTTGTAGGAGTGCAAACAGAAATGAAATTGCAAAGTATTCAACAATGCTTCAATGGGAGAGCTGGTTATTGGTTTAGGACTCAGAAATATTACTTTAATTCTTATGACCAGTTGATACAAGAATTCATTAATCAGTTTGCTTCTTCAGAAGTTATTCAATTACAACTCTTCATATTGAGAAATCGAAAATACGATCCCAGCGTACATGGCAGCTTGGAGACTTTTGCTTTAAAAACTCACTACAGTTACTGTAATTTGGTTGATAATCATCAGGATATAGATGTCATGTAGTTAATACTTAGTCAGTTGCTTGACCATATTGCCAATCACATTACGTGTCACGGAATTCGTTCACTAGAACAACTGACTAGCATGTTAAGAAGGTTAGATGTAATAACATTTAGTATAAAGGGGCTTGTTGCTCTTCCTAATGAAGACAACAAATGTGAAAATATTCCAAAGGTTTCTAAGAACTCTGAACAGAATAGAGGCAAGTTAAATGTGCGGCAAGTTAATGTTCGATGCTCGAAGACCACTAGTGTTCGTACTCAGACTCCAACTAGTAGTGAGGTAGAAGTCAATGCTGTTATCAATCAAGGTTATGAATATCGGCAGGAAAACAATCTTCGGAGTCGATATTTCAACAATTTTAGGCGAACCTCTAATAATTATGGATTTCATGAAAATTTTACTGCACGAAACAATTATAATGGCTTGAGATCTAGAAACGGAGGACAATTCCAAAATAATTACAGGCAAAATAATTATTGTTCACCTACAGGACAATTTAATGATGAAAATTTGCTCAATCAATTACAATTCCATTACAGGAATAAAAATTGCAGTGCTAATAATAATACAATGCTATATCAGTGTTTTCCTGCAAATTTAAATCCATTAAATTCTCAACCTGAAGTAGCAAGTTTGTTGTCACAAACTAATTCTGATTCTACAAGAATGGTAAATTGTGAACAAAATACTTCGGGAATAAATCAAGTATAAGATTCTTTACCTTTAACACAAGTTCCAGTGAGATGTTAAATTAAAAGGTTGTGGGATAATTTACATCAAGCAAGTTTTGTACAAGGGCAAAGTTTTGTTAAAGCTTATATCAAGAAATTTAGTTATTCTTCGCATTTCAATTTAGAGAAAGGTGGTATATTTTAATCTATGCATATTAAATGGAAATGATAATGTTGGAACTTCTTCCTATTATTACTGATGTCCTAAAATACGAGAATTGTTGCTGCATGCAAGTAAGAATGTACATTCTGTTTCTGCGTGATATTGTTTAAGAATTTGTTCAGAGAATAATATACTCTGCATATAAATAATGGATTTATGCCAAGGACTTAAAAATAGAATTATCCACTAGATTACACATATGGTTATTATTTTATTTGAGAAGTGATGCATCTAGGAGGTATATGGGTAAATGTAGACATTGCTTTCATGAAAGGCCATGGATTCCTGGACGATGTGATGATTATCATCCTCTAACAAGTTTATGTGTGCACAAGTAAGTATATTTGAAGAAACAGTTGCAACATTAATTTACTGCTTGAGTGATTTTAACCATAATTGACAACTTTGATGTATTCATTCAAGGAATTATGTAATCAGGTAGCAATAATTGAATAATTACGGAGTTTCCAACTGAGATAGTGAATTGGAAGATTGTGAGAAGGAATGAACTAAGTGTATATTTTATTTCTTGATTGTCATGCATTAGTTACATCTATCAAACACTTTTGCTGAAGAGATTATCCAAGATTGAGTAAAATGGTGCAGTAAGAAGGTTTGAAGAATTTGAGAATTACATTTGACAATGAGGAGTTATAAATACAGTTTGAGATGTAATAATCTATGTTGTTCATGATTCTTTCCATTCAAGAATATTGTTTAATCAGTTAAAGTACAAAATGTGTCATTCAAGTTTGATTCACAGAGTTCATAATGAACTGAATTAATATTGTTTAATAAAGAAATTTATGTTGTAATTTAATTGATTGATTGATTGAGTTGGTGTTTTAAGTCCACATTATGCACAGAAAGGCTAATCAGGACTGGACCTAGAGCTTAAAGTGGGATCCGAACCACTATGTGCCTCCACTGGATATCAAACCCGGAACCCCGACGACGCTACCATTGCACTATCGAGGAGGCACTATGTTGTAATTTAAAAATGCAATGTTCATAAGTTTGCAACTAAATGTGGTAAAATTTTCAATATTTACAAAACTGAAATAAGTTGAAAATTTTCACCCGGAAGGGGTGCGTATTGTGACTGACTAAAATATTCACATTTATTTAATTTATTATTCATTGTTTAATTTTGTGTTTAATATCACAATATATTTGTGTTGTTATGAATTTCTATTTTGTTATGTTTGCAAAATATGATGTATAATTTTATTATGATCACATTATTGATAATGTAAAATTTTGACCATACCAACGATAAAGAAAAAGAGACAGTAGATCAATAAGTGATAAAATATATAGAAATTTTAAATAGTGACATCCGAGTTGAAGTTATCAAAATTGCAATTGGTATTTAGTAAAGTGAAATACTAGGATGTTTTGTTGAAGTTTAAGTAAAAGGCTTGCTTCAAGCTCCATGGTTCTTTGAGACAATCCTCTTCAATGTTTGGCGGTCCCAATCATGGAGGGTGGGTTTTCGTCCACTATTACCCCTCGCTGACGATGTCTTGCCACAAGTTGTGTATGCCAACATTACCTTGGACACTGTTGCTCTCGATACACCTAACACACTGGCCATCTTCATTACACGTGCACTAACTAACCGTGCTCCAACAATCTGCCCTCACTGGAAGTCTGAGAAGTCCCACTTTTTGCCTCACCTACGTCTGGCCGATTGCACACACGAATATGTACTATACCGCTTATCGTACTACTGACTACTGTCCTTCACTGCAATAACAACTGCTGGTCACAGCGCACAACTGATTAGTGTTGCCAACCCACACAGAAGCCGTATTGCTGAACATAGGTGTTTGTTTCTATTATTTTGACAACAATCTGAATGTTTTCTTTAAAGAATGCCAAAAACTTTGGTATTTACATCTCATGTACCAACAAGCAGGAAGTTGCATGCAAGGCTATTGAATATGCTTTTTTGCTTGCATGGAACACAACACTACTTGGAAATTGTTCCTTGTACATACGTATGTATGAATGGTAAGGGCATTTATATAGCATTATGCATGCTTTCTTTTTTGCCATTTATTATTCGGAAAAAGGATGGTACTTTCTTTGTTTGTAATGTCACATTCACACCAATGTTGATGGAAGTAACTCATAATAATATTTACAAATGTTTCCATTGGCAATATTACAAATTATGATTGTGGAAAAACAAGTTATGCATGGTGTACAATTCATGTATTGTGCTGTTTTGTAGATGAAATTTGTTTTAGCAAGCACACATTCATTTCCACCTTTATTTGGAACGTAGTTTTAAAATAATTTTTAGGGATGAGACCGATTAATTGATACTCTATCGGTATCAGTCGATATAGGCATATCGGTAAAATTACCAATTATTTTACTGATCCAATATATAAATAAATATCTGAAAAATTAGTTCAAAATTCTGCCATTTTGATATAATTTTTATGGATAATCTCAATGCTCTACTTTCTAAAAAATAAATGTTTGAATATGCAACTTCTTTTGCACTGCAGTCACCTTGAAACAATTTATTAAGGAGGCCAATGAACCTTTCAGGTTCTTCAAGGACCATTTCTAATTTTATATCTGATCGGTAGAATATCAGTTATCGGTATCGGTAAATTTTATATCGGTACTTTTATCGATATTGGCCAAAATTTCATATCAGCCCATCCCTAATAATTTTACAAGCTTCAAACACATTACTCTAACCTGGAACCGCAGGTTTTATTTATATCTGTACCAGCATGAACTCCAATCCTACTTACAAAATTACAATGTAGCTCCTAATTCATACCATTTTCAGAAAAAGTATTCATTTCTTAAACAGATTTATGGACATTGCTTTACTTATTGCCATTCCCAGAATATTAGGACATTGCTTTACTTATTGCCATTCCCAGAATATTAACAATTCCATCATTTTGGTGCCATTATGGTAATGCAAACCACACAGCAAACTTATGCAATTACCAACAGCTGTTCGAGATTCCACCATATCAGATGGACATATATAATCTGTGGGCTGTACAGTGTACTTCATTTCCGTATAAATTGACACTTAACGTGTTACGCAGAACCCCAACTTCCACTTACAATACATGGGACCTTAACTAACAGTTAACATTAGGCAGAGATGGTGTAACCAGCCCTAAGTTAACATACTCATATTTAGAATAAACATAGCAATACTTACTTAGTTAAAGTAGAAAGTACTCTTGCAATTGCATCTAGAGTAACTGAACAGGATGGGCCATTCTGTGCTGCCCATATCCATCGCCGATGGTGAAGATAGCGAGATAATGTAGTGATCATCCCTCCACCTCCTGGAGAAACGCCTGATTTCAGTGAAGAAAATGGCTGGGTTCCATCAGGAAATATAACAGTTGCAAAGTCAGAGGGCATTCGTTCATATCTGAAATTTAAGAAAATAATTCCTTCATGTAATCTCTGCAATTTTACGGTAACAAACACATCTCAAATAGTTCCTCAGGATGATGATATTATTTGTTGTCCATCAGTCCATATCCATCAACAATATCTAAATGAGTCATGAAGTTAAAACTTGATGGATGGACAAGCCTAATAAATGCTATGGTAACGTAGCAGCTAGGTAATGCAGCATAAATTACCTCAATTCGTCTTTCTGTTTGCACATGTGCATAAACAATGATTGATCGATTTGCTGCACTTAGTCCACTGTGCATAACACAGTAAGGATAACACATTAACACAGTAAGGCTAATCAGGACTGGACCTACAGTTTAAAGTGGGATCTGAACCACTATGTGACCTCACCGGTTATCAAAACTGGGGTATAAACAATGAGTATTATTTGATTTATTGTTATTGTAAGAACTAATAGCACTGTGAAAAAGTTTAGTGGACAGAACATATTAAATTCTAACATTATTATTATTATTATTATTATTATTATTCTTTTGTCTGTGTACTGATTGTGAATCAATAGTGGAATTATATGGACACAGATTTATTGTGATCATGTGTAAGAAAGAGTTCTAAAAACATATTCACAGCATGGTTGGTTTGTCTGCCTGAGTCAACATTCAACATCAAATGTTTAAACATTTTCTAGTATTTAACACTAGAAAGACAGACCCGTCATTTTGATGGGTGGCCACTATTTATATTGTAATAGTGACAATGCTAAGTTTACTCCACAGCTTCCATGTTCTGTGACTCGTAATAAATATTTGTGCTCCACACTTCTAGAAAAAGTTAACCCTATGTCATCCGCGTCCTCATTGCAGCACAAATGTCCCACGTGCAGCACGTGCCACCTCATCAAAACCAACGTTATTTACATGAATTATTGATGCAAATCAAGGTTGAATTACACTAGCACTTGCTGGAAATCAGGTAAAATATAATGAAGGCACTAAAAAATTAACTCACCATTAGCAAATATATCAAAGTATTTTCCAAAAATGTTCAACGTATTTTTCAAAAAATTTCAACAATTTTTAAAAAAAAAATCAACGTATTTTTTCAAATCGAATTGAAATCGTAGAAAGGAACTATTTGTTCCAAAACTCTCTGTCAAAATCTTACTGACTCACAGAAAAAAGCAAGCAAGTGTAGAAAACACACCTCGAAGAACCTTACAAAATATTTTTAAAATGTTCAAATCTCAATTTATTTCTCATACTGTTACAAGGTATACGTAAGAAAAGACATACTGACTCAAATATAAGGAACTGAATGTTATCACTTTTCAATATTATTATTTTGACAACTCCGACATTTCGTATGGGTACTGCAATGGTTTCTGCATACAAATAATTTGCATCCTGAACAATGTACCGTGATTTTATTCTTCTTATTTCCCCAAATTCATGGCTGGCATGCTGTAATTTAAGATATGAAACATTCCCCCGCACGGTACTGAGTGCCGCCAAAGGGGGACCGGTCACTTCAGAGGCATGTAAGCAAATGAAAGAATGACAGAAAAAGTCGCCACGCCTCTATAAGATAAGTTACCTAGTGCTTTCCCAAGCATTATTGCGCTGGTAAGGAAAATAAGTTGCCTCACGAAGGCTTGTGATGCCTTCTCTGATGAGACCCATTGCTTTACGAGCAGCATTGGAACTACACCTAATCATCCGATTACCAGTGCTAGAGGGACGCCGTAGAAAAATCTGAGAACCTTTCTTCTACGAGAACACTCCTATGATGGGTGGATGGGGCAACGTCGAACTACGTGTGAACAATAAGGTAGGTGCCAAGTGAAACCTTGTCTGCCAAATCTTACATTACTTAAAAGTGTCTCTTTGTGTCTATGAACCAATATAATGCTGCAAAACGAATGAACGAGTAAAATTGTGGAAAACGTAAAAAAGAGTAATGTGAAAAGAAACGCGAGAGGACTGACTAGCAAACCTAATATAGGTGAATTTGGCGTGGACTACTTGATGAAACAGTTATATTTGCATGTGTTTAATTGATGTAACTTAGGTCTTTGATGATTTACGAACTAAAAACGTTTTGTGAATTATTTGATCTCCCCCCACATCCTCTTTATCTTTCAATGACCAAGTTAATTTGTACAGAGAAATAAGCATTTAGTTATTCTGTAACAGGCAAAATTAAACGAGTAGGCTAACTTGTGTCAATGAGCAATTGTCTACGAATTGAGTCACTAAAATCAACCTAACAATTAATATTATTATATAAATATATTTCGTTGGTCGAAGTATTAATTGTTCTTAATGGTTGAAAATAAATGGGTGAATAGAGTTGTCAGTTTTGATGGTATTTAATTTGCTGTGGCAAGTACGTTGTATCTGAACACGAAGAATATTGTATATAATTGAGGTCCGCGTGTAGGGTGACCAGATGCATACATTAAAAAAAGAGGACAGACATGGTGAAAAAGGAGGACAAATCACAAAAAAAAAGGACACCACAAAAAATGCAAAGATATTTGTCATTAATCTTAATTTAATCACTATAAAAATCTTACCTACAGTTTGCTTACACATACTTATCAGATGATCTGATTTTTTCCAACAACTTTGGAGTTTTTAAAAGATAATCGTAGAAGTCAATACAAGAATATTCTTTGAAATTGTATTGAATCATGATAAGCCCCTTTACAGAATCTACACTCAACCTGTTCTTCATCTGTCCATTGTGTTGATATTAGTGAGAAAATTCTCTCCACATTTGCATTATGTCCAGGTATCGAAAAGAAATATTCTGCTATCTTTAGAAGTTCAGAATGGCAGTCAGAAGACTTGCTTGATTGGAAATATGTGGTCCATTTCTCATTACAGCTCATATTTTGTAATTCAGGATTACCACTAACAAACTGCTTCAAGTTACAAAATTGGTCAAAACATTTAACATCGTCAATGTGAATTGCTTTGGACCCTAAGTATTTCATACATTCTTCAACATCACTGTACTTCAGATTTGTTAAATTCATCCACTTAAAACACTTAAACTCATCAAAACTTTGTGACCACTTTTGTATGTATTCAACACAAGACTCATACAGCAACATAGCATCCTTCATGAATTGTTCTACCTCTTTAACAAACCCATCTTTTTCAGCACTTTCAATAATTTCTCTTACCTTTAAACAAAGAAAGCTACCTTCTAATCTATTCGTCAACACCTGACAAACATAACTAAGCATGTCTATAATCTCAAGCACAGAATTTTGCTCTTTTTCCAATTCTTGGATTTTAGAATGGAATATGCCAATAATTGAATGTAAATGCAACAAATAAGCTTTACTTAACCTGTTTTCAAAGAACTGAATTAAAATTTTAGGTGGCTTAGGTTGTGACAAGAAATACGATTTTAATGCCATGAACATTTCCAGCACTCTTTCAATGGCAGGGAAAAGTGACAACCACCTTGTTTTGGAATGGGACAGCAATTGCTTGTAATTAATATCAACAAACTCGCAGAAAGACTTTAGCTCCTCTGTTCTAACAGTATAAATTGAAAAATAATTGTACATTTTCAAGATTATACACTCTATGTCTATTGATAAATTATCAGCTCCATGCTGTACAGCATTGTGTAAAATATGAGCTGGACAACCCACACCTAATAGATTCTCATTTAGTGATTTCTTTAGGTTGCTGTAAATATTCTTCCCTTCTCTTCGATTGACTCCTCCAAAATTAGTATTTGTATTGTCCCTGCAAAAGCTACACACTTATCTGACAATTACTTTTGTTTTGATGCCACCCACTTTGTAATTGTAGTACTGTATTAGAATAGGAAACATTTTCATACACCCATGGTTACTTCCATCAGTTGATACTCCAAAACAAGAAATTCCCTTCAAACACTGAATAGTTACATCTAAGGAATGTGGAGCAATAACATTATTTATAATACACTGAGTTTTTGTTCTTCCTGTCGATACTTTCTTTGCAATATCCGAATCACTGTATATAACTTGATTTAATTTTGGTGTACAATCCATAGATCTGTAGCTAAAATGGTGCCTAACTGTATGAAATGCTAGACCTCCCTCGGCTGCAAGTACACGATGAGCTAGCGCTGAAGTAGACTCTTGTTGAAGAAATATCTTTTCCAGTGGAGTTGATGAACTGGAACACTGAAGGCTTTTCTTGTGTTTATGGGATGCAATATGATGTTCCAAATCTTGACTACCTGTAACAAAATATTTTAATATTAGGGCTCGGAAGTTGATGACCTAAAAAATGTAAAAAAAAAGACCACCCCTTAACAACGAAAGCTTGATTTTTCACAAATTACAAGAGTAGTTGAATAATTTGATAAAATCAGTTTCATGGTTTAAACTATGAAAGCAAAGGGGAAAAAAGCAGTTAAGTGCTAATGTAATTTTCTATAATTTTACTTCAAGGTTATTTTAAATACTCCACAAGTCATTCACCTCCATTCAGAATGGGCCTTGCATGACAGTAGTCAGTCAGAACCTGAAAATACAGTTTTGCTTCGTGAGCAATTGTGCTGATCACAGACCACTTAATTTCGGTTATTTTGCAATTTGTACGCGTGACCGCCAAATTTTAACTGCAGATTCGTGATTAGGAGAGCAAAAGTAGTGAGTATGTCGAATTTGAAACAAATTGGAGAAACTCCCGGTATTGTAAAATCGCTTCACAATCATGGCCTAAAAATAATAGTGCCCTCTTGAATTGACCATATTTATGATTAATGGCATACTTGCTAATAAGATGACCATGTGTGGTAATTTGGTTCTAGTTAGATATAGCGAAAACACATTTAACTCGTTTATTTTCAAATTAATTTCATTTGTACTTACCTCATATGCATAGTGAAACATTTTTCAACTTGGGATTACTTTTTTTTTCAAATCTTGATTCACGCTGTCTATCGTCAGCTGATATGCAGTGTTACCAAACTTATGAACCGATAATTTCCGCACAAACTATTCACAAAGGTTTTTTAAGCGAAAATTGATCCACAAACCATTCACGGAAGGTTAGGTTAGGCAAACATAGAAAATTGAATTGAAAAAAAAAAAAAAAAAAAACTCGCACGTTATCTTGTAAAACTACTGTGTGGTTGCTACACTAACACTTATTAACTGAAAAATTATTGTTTTTAAGCTAAAATTGATCCACAAACCATTCACGGAAGGTTAGGTTAGGTTCAGTTAGGTTAGGCAAACAGAAAATTAAATTGAAAAAACAAAAAAAACGCTCACACGTCATCTTGTAAAACTACCGCGTGGTTGCTACACTGACAGGGGGTTACATAATCGAAGGCACGGAACATTTGATTCACGTATTCCACGGTAATGGTGGCACAAGCTATCGTGCAACGGAGATACATGAATGTCGAAAATTACATTATTTACCGGCCGAATAAATTGCAGGAATGGAAAAAACACTATTCCCAGCTTCCAAAAGTGCACAGAAACTCAATTCCATAAGTACTTTCCCGTCTTTTCTCCTGTAAATTTCAAGAAATGTATTTTCGCTATATCTAACTGTTACCGGTAATTTATGTAAGGTATGCTAGCAAATGCATTTAAAATTCTTGAAACAACTGGGAGAAAAAAATTATACTAAAAATGCAACAAAAACAGGAATAATACTGCAAAAATGGACTAAAAACCAAAAGGGCAGAAAATGCAAAATAAAAACAATATTTTCTGAAAAACTAAATATGCTGACCAAGGCAGTAATTTATTTTATTAAAAAACATAAACTAACGTAACGTTTCAACCTTCTAGCAAGGTCTTCTTCAGACTCTGTATCAAGTACAAAAGTAACCAGATACAGCAAGAAGGGTAATATATATACACAAACATTACTCCCTCCAGACTATTTAGAAAGTTGTTTGGAACTTTCTAGCAGATGACTGGAATGGGGGACTGAAGTTAAACAAAGAATGGAAGAAGATGTTGGAAAGAGTGGAAAGGACAAGAGAAAAAGAGGAGAGGAGAAGGAAGAAAAATGAAGGGAAAAGAGCGTGAGATTAAAAAGTCCAACCACATTCTTTATGGAAGTGTTTAGCCTTTTAGGTGAAAGTAAAGTTGGAAAGTGAAAGTCATCTGCTAGAAAGTTCCAAACAACTTTCTAAATAGTCTGGAGGGAGTAATGTTTGTGTATATATATTACCCTTCTTGCTGTATCTGGTTACTTTTGTACTTGATACAGAGTCTGAAGAAGACCTTGCTAGAAGGTTGAAACGTTACGTTAATTTATGTTTTTTAATAAAATAAATTACTGCCTTGGTCAGCATATTTAGTTTTTCATAATCATGGAAACAAGGCTTAATGGAGTTATAATTGGACATTTTCCAAGGCTGATGAGGAAAATTAACAACTGGAAAGACTTGAAGAGGAAAGAAATACACAAAGACGAACAAGAGAAGTTTCTGAGAAAATGTTTGGAGAGAGGCACAGCGCCTAAAGGATTAAAAATAAGTAAGAAGGGAGTGGTTTGCAACACCAGGAGATGGAGGATATTGGTTCAGAAAATGGAAAAAGAACTGATATGGAATGAAATAAGGGCAAGAAGAAAGGAGATAAAAATAATAAAGGAGAACCTGACAAGAATTGAAAAAGCTATTGAAGATGGTCTCACCATTTTTACGAGAGAATATACATTTCATGAAATGAAAATCTGGCAGGAGAAATTTAGAGAGAAAATGAAAATAAAATTGAAGAAAAAAGGAGAGGGACTAGGATGGAAAGAAGAAAGAGGAGAAGAGGAAGAAGAAGAGGATACCAGAAGAAGAGTTGTGGTAATAGGGAATGTAGATCTAACAAAAGAAGAGGAAGCTTTTTTAAAACTAGGCAGAGGTTTCAAAGTTAAAGAAAGAAATGTAGATTATGAGGAAGTTATATATGACATTGAAGAAGCAGTGCTCCATATAAAAGAAGAACCAGAAAGAGACAAGATTAGAAGAAAAACAGCAGCCATACTGAAGAAAGAAATGGGAAAACAAGGAAAAGTAGATAATTTGAGTCAAAAAGAAAGGGAAGGGATGAAGAAAATCAAAACAAGAAATGATGTGGTGATAGAGCAGGCAGATAAAGGTGGAGCAATTGTGGTGATGGAAAGAGAATGGTACGAGAGGAAGTTTGAAGACCTAAAAGAAAATGGATATGAGGAGATTTGTGGAACAGGTGAAGAACAAACTATAAAAGAAAGAATCATTAAAGACTGTAGGAGGAGTGGATTCAAGAAATGCATAAAGGAGACAGGAAGACTACCAAGTTTGAAAGGCTTTCCAAAGATACACAAAGAGGAGATAAAGTTAAGACCAGTAATGAACTGCAGAAACAATATTTTGGAACCCTTAGAAAAGAAATTAAAGAAAGTTATTGACGTGTTAGTAACACAGCAAGAAAGCAGAGCAGTTAAGAACAGTGAACAAGTAGTAGACCTCATAAAAGGACTTAAGTTAAATGAGATGAAGACGACAATGTTTAGCTTAGACGTGAAAAGTATGTTCCCGAGCATCAAGAGGGGACACGTTTTGGACATTATTAAAAAGAGAATGGGACAAGAAATTATAGGAGAATGGGATAGTGAAAGGGTAGTGAAGGCGCTGGAAACCATTTGGAATAATGGTTACAGTATAATGGGAGATAAAATAATGTTAATGAGTGAAGGACTAAATATAGGTTCCAGTCTAAGCCCAGCATTGGCTGAATTGGTTATGAATGAATGGGAAAAGAAAGTGATAGAAAAGGGAGGTGACAAAATGATTCTGTTTTGCAGATATGTGGACGACTGTTTTGGCATATGGAAGGGAACGAAGAGGCAGCTTGACATTTTTTGCCAAAGAAATTCAAGATGAAGAAAGAGGGATATTATTGGAACTTGAAATAGAAGAAGAAGACAAGTTAAGCTATCTAGATATATTGATGAAAAGGAAAAGAGGACAAGAAATTGAAACCGCTTGGCATCAGAAGAAGTGTGCAGCAGGGGTATTCTGCCACAAAAGAAGTGATGTAAGTGAGGTGACAAAAATAAATTTTATAAAGAATATGGAGGACAGAATCAAGAAAATATGCATGAAAGAATGTGAAAAAGAAGGCAAAATAAATAGCCTATGGAAACAGCTGGAAAAGAATGGCTATGAGAAGCAGGATAGACTGGACATAAACAGAAGAAGTAAGAAAACGGGCAGGGGAGAATTGGAAGAGAAAGAAAAAGAGGAGAGAAGGTTTGGAATAAGGAGTATGGGGAAGACCACAGAAAAGATATGCAAAGTGCTTAGGAAAGCAGGAATTAAAACTTACAGGAAGGGAGGAAGAAGCATCTTAGGAATAGCGAGGAATGCTAACAAGAAAAAGGAAAACAGAGAAGAGGAAGAAGAAGGGATTATCTACGAAGTAAAATGTAAAGAATGTCAGAGTGTGTACATAGGAGAAACGAAAAAAAGGCTGAAAGACAGGTTGAAACAACATAGGGATGATGTACGACTTAAGAGAGAGAGAAATGCAATATTTAAACACACGAGAGAAACAGGACATGACATAGAGTGGGATGAGGCTAAGCAGATAGGAAGGGAGAAGAGAATGCTAGTGAGAAAATGGAAGGAAGCCAAGGAAATAGAGAAGAAAGGCGAAGAAGACACAATGAACTGGAATGGGGGACTGAAGTTAAACAAAGAATGGAAGAAGATGTTGGAAAGAGTGGAAAGGACAAGAGAAAAAGAGGAGAGGAGAAGGAAGAAAAATGAAGGGAAAAGAGCGTGAGATTAAAAAGTCCAACCACATTCTATATGGAAGTGTTTAGCCTTTTAGGTGAAAGTAAAGTTGGAAAGTGAAAGTCATCTGCTAGAAAGTTCCAAACAACTTTCTAAATAGTCTGGAGGGAGTAATGTTTGTGTATATATATTACCCTTCTTGCTGTATCTGGTTACTTTTGTACTTGATACAGAGTCTGAAGAAGACCTTGCTAGAAGGTTGAAACGTTACGTTAGTTTATGTTTTTTAATAAAATAAATTACTGCCTTGGTCAGCATATTTAGTTTTTCATAATCATGGAAACAAGGCTTAATGGAGTTACAATATTTTCTGGTTCTGACTGAAGTGAAACAGACTAGTTTCATGTTTAGTATTCTCTTCAAAGCCCAGAAAAAAGATGATTTGTCAATTCCCTGACCCTATTTATGATAGCTACTCAATGAAGTATGCTACTATGTAATGAATAGTGTTATGATTAATAATAATTGCAATTTCGTTCCATCACTATTTTTTTAGCATTAAAAGTGGCATTCGATCGATTTCGATGCTTTTTGCAATATGAAATGTGTCTCAGTGTATGAAAACAACAAACAACAGATATAGGCTATTTCATCCTAAAGTACTTCCACCATTTATTCTTAAAATTTGGCTGTATGCACACACTATAGAAAAAAAACCAAAAAAAAACCTTGCAAATGATTTATCACACCTAACACTCCAAACACAACAATCTACAATTATAAACACTACTAAATCTCAAACAATCTAAAATTGTAAACACTACTAAATCTAGCCCTTGTAACGATAATTTTAAATTTTGGTTTCGTTTTCAGTACGTCGTGTTTAATTTGCTTTATTTGATAATACATTTTAATGTAATGAATGGTTGCAATGTTGGAAACATGACTATTACTTTCCATATGCAAACATGTGTTCTTACTATGTATTTATCTACTTGAATTATTACATGTACCTACCTTTGTTTGCTACTGAGACGTAAGTTCCAGCAGTGCATATCTTACATTCAGCTTCATATTTGTTTCTTCCTTCCTTAAAAGCAGGATATTTTCTTCCGAGATCGTTAGTGAATTTACACTTTCGCTTCGGCATTTCATGAAAAGAAAATTCTCACCACATTTTTCTGCATCGCTCGTATGACTCACGTGTATCACAGATAAAACTTGCGGCGAATGAAAAACTGCACTCGTAAACAAGGTTAATGCACAGACTAAATGCACACACGCTATATGCGCACAGATTAGAAATAGGCTATATACGTTTCCGCTTGCATCTGGGACGCATCCAGTATCTACGCGTTCAGCGGGCAAAGCAACGAGAAGTTGGAATCTGATGACTGATTCGTGTAAAGTGTTTGTGGTTCGGATCGCAGATGATGATCAGTGAGCATTGCTCGAATACTTAACACGCCAAGTGAGGTTTTTGGACGTAAAATAACAAGTGGTGATCGTTATGCGTGGAACAATTTCATGAGCAGTATATTGACAATGGTCCAAAAAGGAGGACATTTTCCGATTTTTCAGAAATCCGCCTGGACGCCGGACAGACACCGAAAAAGGAGGACATGTCCGGATAAAAGAGGACGTCTGGTCACCCTATCCGCGTGACCATTTTGTTGTTAAATTAAATTGTTGACATTGTTGAATGCAGTCACTTTCCTCGGTGTAATATCACAAATTTATATGAGGGCATGTTATGTTGTTTCAACTGTTGCTTAATTTGGGAATAATAAAAGCCTGTTAAATATTACAATTTTTGTATAACGTTCTCTCACGTTTGCTTTTCAGAGGTATACGTTTGACTAGTTGTGCTACGTTGGAAAATAGACCAAAATTTTGATATGATAAACATCGTAAGATGTGGTACCTTTTATTTGTAGGTTAAGATGTGCTTGCTGAATATTATGACTGTGATTTATAAATTGTGAGAACATTCTCATTATTTTGTGTTCGCAGGGTGCATTATATGATTGGGATAAATGTACGTAAACATCTCCCCCTCTTACTATCTATACTGCTGGACAATGAAAACCGGACACTTTAATATTTGACATCTGAATTGCAATAACAGCTCGCAGGTATATTACAGAATGTTCGGCAGATCATGTAGTACCATATGCACCATTCATAGGCTCGGACTTTGTTTATGCATTCGTACTTAATTCAGTTTCTGCAACATTTAGTTAGCCCTTGTACCAGAGCTTTTATCGACCCATTGCGTTATCACAAAAAATGCAAGTGTCCGGTTTTTTTTGTCCAGCAGTATATTTGCATTTTGAGTAAAGCCCTTCTTGCTATACATACGAGGTTCTTGACGAATCTTGAGGTTTACCATAACAGTGGTATAAATACCTCAACCCAAAAATTTGTGTTTGTTCTGCATTTTTGTAATTTTTGGAATATCCTTGGAAATCCTCTAGGCCCTTTTAGTCATGCAAGGTAGAACGTCACAAGCTGCAGGATGAACTACAGGCAGCATGGCTCCATATACCTGTGACAACTTGCCAGTACCTTACTTCCTTGAGTCACTCCAAGCCCTTCTGGGTGCTGTGCATGCTATACACAGCTGTTACTATGGTCATTAGCTGGTGGTCATGATAATGTGAACCAGCTGTGTATAACTCGCATAGTCATGGTAAGTTACAGTCCAAGCTGAATGCAGTTAGAAACTGAATAGATAATAAGCAATTTGTAACAAATGCACATAACATGTAACTCAGCATAGTTATAACATAGCTTTATTTGAAGGTTTGATTTGAAGCTATCAGGGAGTTGGGTGTCTTACTAAACAAGACACTTGACTTCAAAGTAAATAAAAAAAAAAGAAAAGAAAAAGAGGCCAGAAGAATGTGCAGTATGATAATGAATAAATGTTATCAATCAAGCAATTTGTCACTGGTAATTAATTTGTTCATTTTGTTCAGTGTCAGACCCACGTTGGAATACAGCTCCATAACATGGAATTTTGTGTGAAACTACATGAAAATACAATCAAGAATGTACAAAACTGACTTATTTTATTCCTGTACTCATACTTTTCAGATTCAATTGTGAATATAATAATCAGGGTGGCTACAAACAAGCAGAAATGAAATTCTCTGACTTTTCCAGGTTTTCCAGGACAAAATTTACATTTTTCCCTGACAATTACCAATATTATCTTCTATGAAATTGACTTCATTTCTCTGTTCTCTATGATTTGAATTCAAACCAGAAAATAGTGAATTTGGAAAATTATTACAATTCACAAGCTACGGAAGGATTATGGAATTTTGTCATACGCAGTAAGTTTAAAATAAAATACTTGATTATTTTTAAAGTTACGACTAAATGAGATAAGAGTGAAGAGTGATTGATTAAGAAATACAATTTGTAATTTATCAGTCTCCTTATACATTCTCGGTATTATATGTTGATATTTTCACTGAGGTTTGGAACCCTCTGCTTGCAAGAACCATGAGTGCGGACTAATTTTTCAATGCATAAAGCTACTTCTCTTTTCTCTGTAAAGCAAACAACTTAACTCTTGCATATAAGTGAAACAATTGAATCGAACAAAATAAAGTGTCATATTTCCTTACATTATCAATGGGATTTCTGCTTCAGTACAGTATATCCAAGTGAAGTACTGTGAAACTGACAACATGCATACAGGGTATGTAGGTAAGCTAGCTTTTCAAAATACTCGCAAAAGAAAACATAATTATGTTACTTTCTTAAGAGAGAAGTATCCTAATGGTGAAAAACCCCTAATATTATTATAATAATAATAATAATAATAATAATAATAAAATCTTTATTTCCGTAGACCCATATTCATGGGTGTGGAAAACGTCATACAATACTAAATATTACAAATGGAGTAGGATTACAATGATAAGAACAAAATGCAAACACAAAATTACAAATAAATCATATGGGTTAAACATAAACAGTTATAAGTGTCACATACTAAACTTGTAAAAGAGAAAATCCAAATATAGGAGACATACAATATCAAAAGAATTTAAATGCTTCAATTTACTAATCCAGTTTAACTATTGAAATTCATTGAGATTATATAGAGGTATATCTGTTAAGGCCGTACTAAAGGCAATTTTCTGGTAATTTTTCGATAACAGATGGCAGCACCGTTTGCCATGGCAACCGAGGGCCATGTTGCCAGATCTCCACGTAATCAAGGCAGATACATACAGGTTGGTCGATAAGGGTACTCGATGTGAGATGAAGCCATATTGGTTAGAGGTGAGTTAGTGGATTAAAAAGAAATATTAGTAAATCAGGGAAATTGATAATCATAAGATTTTAGTTATATGTTCTTATTAGAGAAATAAGCAATATATCTTCAGTGGAAGGTAGTAATAGTCGAAATATTAATATAAAATCCGTTGTTTTATATTAAGTATTTTTTTTAATATTTAGAACGCAGAGAAGAAAATGCAATAATAAGTGTAGTTAAATATTAATATAAAATCCGTTGTATTATATTCAGTATTTGTCTTAATATTTAGAACGCAGAGAAGAAAATACAATTATAAGTGTAGTTAATTCAAACACGAAACGGGCCAAGTGAGGACAGTAATTGAAATAATTGAAAACATTTTGTGAATTCGTTTGAAGCAAATGCTGCATTGACTCAGGCACATATCCAAGGGGGGCCTCGAGCACCCTCTTAAAGTTTTCGGTTTACACTAGATAAAATGGGTCTTTTTGGTTTCTTGTGTGTGTGAAATAAAATAATGTGACCAAAATTTAAGAAGAGAAATAATTATCGAGGCAAGGTAAATTTTTCTATAACCCTGTAATTGATAATAGCACGTATTCAAGGTGGGGATAAGGGTGTTCGAGCCCACCCTCAGGAAATATTTCAGTTTACACTAGATAAAGTAAGTTTTTGGCTTCTTGAATAATCTGACAATAATTTGAGGAGAGTAATAATTATCTAGGCAAGACAGAAAATGTTCTATAACTTTTTTATTAATAATAGTATCCAAGATGGGGATCAGGGAGATCGAGCCCCTCCCCAGGGAAATCTTTCAGTTTACGCTTGATAAAATTAGGTTTTTGGCTTCTTGAATAATGTGACGATGGAGAGAAATAATTATCGAGGTAAGAGGGAGAATGTTCTATAACCCTGTTATTGATAATAGCACGTATCCAAGGTGGGGATCAGGGAGGGGTGTCAACCCCCCCCCCCCACCGGGAAATCTTTCAGTTTACAATAGATAAATTAGGTTTTTGGTTTCTTGAAAAATACGACGATAATTTAAGGAGAGAAATAATTATGGAGACAAGATAGAGAATGTTTCATAACCATTTTATTGATAATAGCACGTATCCAAGGTGGAGATCAGGGGGTCGAGCTCCCACAGGAAATCTATCAGTTTACACTGGATAAATTAGTTTTTTGGCTTCTTGAATAATGTGACGATAATTTAAGGAGCGTAATTATCGAGGCAAGACGGAGAATGTTCTATAACCCTTTTGTTGACAATATTGCACGTAAACTTTTATTGCGCTTTCATTGTTGTTGTAGCAGCGAGTAGTTAAGTGTAAAGATTTGTCATCATTTAGAAGCTGCACAACAAAGCCTGCCACGAGTAGGACGATTCTTTGTATTATTTATTCTTTGGAAAGCGGAAAAGGAAACATTCTTAAATAAGAGGTGGAGTCGAACTACTGGTAACATTAACGAAACGTTTTATCTGTGGAACATTCTAGAATATAATGAAGACATAAATAAATACCCGGCTTCAATTTCTCGGTTGATCAGTACAACAGAATCTGTTAGTAATTCGAAAATGAAGAGGACTAGTGATGCAATTTCCTGTAAACTACGGAAGTCTACTTCTAGTTCCAGTTCGTGTCCAAAGTTGAAGATATTGCCGACTAGGAGCCTCAGTGTAGTGCTAGTTCCGGGCATGAGCCGAAGAGATCAAAGGTCTCTAAAGTGAACATCTCACGAGTACCGGATATTGGGGCAGTTTATTAAGACATAAATAAGTTGCACAGATCAACTGTAATTTTATTTGTGCCCGGGCCAAATTTCGTGTATGCAGTCCAAGACTTTCATGGGATAAAAAGGACTTTTATTTAAGCCAACTGGGTTTGACACACACTCAAACACTTAACTACTGCAAAGGGACAGCCAAAAATTTTTTTAATGTCAAGAAGAGAAAGCAGGAAGATGTTGCATATGTAGATATTTTAGCAGAATTTTCAGGCTCTGCCAGGACCAGAACCAGGGTCTCTGGTATATCGTGCCGTTGCTATACTGGCATACACAGGATTTTCGAAGGGAGGGGGGTACATATACTCTTTTCGTTAGTCAGTCCTCATTTTACCATCTTTCTCTGCTTTATACCTTCATTTTTTTTAGAAATACTTGGCCAAAGGAGGGTTATGACCCCCAACACTCACTCCCTTGGGCACGCCACTGGAGATAAATGAGTGAGCATTTTATCATATTGGAAGACGAAACATTAGATGTG
This sequence comes from Lepisma saccharinum, assembly GCF_977018435.1. Classification (NCBI taxonomy): domain Eukaryota; kingdom Metazoa; phylum Arthropoda; class Insecta; order Zygentoma; family Lepismatidae; genus Lepisma; species Lepisma saccharinum. Next base: position 109,084,235 of record NC_139230.1, read on the forward strand.
TTGGAAACGGAAGGGTTTTCACTGTGCATTAATTGTTTCTCGATCCAGCTGTATTCGAGAAGACTTCCTTTGTTTCATGCCTGTATATGACAAGACTGCGGAAGCTGTGATGGACAATTTCGAACACTTGCTAATGCTTAGGCCTGAATATGCACAATTTGGTGGGTTTCAGCTTGTATAAGAGCTGCAAACATGGGAAGACAAGACACAATAGTGGTGTTCAGGCTCGAATCAGGGAGAAATATTCGAAAACTGTATGCGTCCAGTTCGCAGCCCACAGTTTGAATCTCGCATTGTCGAGGGGATTGTCCATCCATTGTGTAACAGCTTCGTGAAAACACTCAGACACCAAAGATGTTTTGATGCCTGATGAGAAGAAACGGACAAACACGTTGTGATAAAAATGGCAGCCTTAAATGGTGGCTACTATTTAGGGGACAGTTGCTTCCCATTTTTTTGCCTCCACACTATGGCCTCTTAATGCTAGGCCTTGTCTGCCGAGAGAAAGTAAACTTTCCTTGCCCCCCCCCCCCATTTTGCCACCAAAGGGCACCACTGGTCTTAAACATACACTTGTGAGTTTATATCTATACCCCTTAAAAATATATTGTTCAGCCCCCCTCGAAAGGAATTTCTGGATACGTGCCTGCGTTGACTGTACACTTCATTTTGTATTACAGTACTTTCTTCCATTGATTGGAGACTTTATACTCTGTAACGACTATCTCTGCTGCAGCAAGGCTGCACATAGCGGCAGAGAAGGAGGGGGGGATTGAGTGGGCAGAGCGAAGCAGTACACGATGCTGCGAAAGCTAGTAACTACAGCTGCTTTCACCCGTTCCATGCAATCCCGTTCCCTCTCACGTGTTCATTGGTACAGCCGTCTCGCGTCACTACTTGCACAGAGACTTATTTTCGTTCGTTTGCTCCAGCAAAGTTCTTTTCTTGTGTATGGAGTGACCATTCAAAATATTCTTGGGTAGAACGCAATGCAACGCACCGTGCTTTCATTGTTGAAACACCATTTTCTGCACCCTGTCTTAGTAAAATGAAATTAAAGATAAAGCACATTTTCAATTTTTTCAATTATAAACATTGTTGAAAAATGCTTAAAAGTAGTAATGTTAATTTTTCCACAAGGCCGTAAATTTCAGTTTCTTAATGTATTTTCCTTGAAGAATTCTAATTCATACAAAAAAGTGTTCCATTTTCTAAGGATGACGATAAGACCAAACAATCTTTTAGTTTATAATATTTTCGGGTATATTAAAACCTGCAAAAGTTCTTATCTGCAATATTGGAAGAAAACTGAAGATGAAAATTCAAAAAACATTAAAATCATGACTTTTTATACTTTTATAGTATAAAAAATATATATACATAAAAACGTATGTTTCCACCCTTTAACAGGGTCTTCTTCAGACGAATATTCACAATTGAGGGTGGAAACGTTACGTTTTTATGCATATTTTTTTATACTATAAAAGTTTTCCTTGGTCAGCATTTTAATGTTTTATTAACATGAAAACAAGGCTTAACAGTGTTACAATGGAAATTAAAGCTCAAATTACTATACTATAAGAAAATTATTTATTTGAAAACCTTGAATTGATGTTTTAAGTCCTTTTTATGCACATATAGGCTAATCAGGACTGGACCTACAGTTTAAAGTGGGATCTGAACCACTGTGTAATGCACCTCCACCATGTATTGAACCTCTTGAGTACAAGGCGACAACGTTACCACTACGCCATCGGGGAGGCTTTTATTTGAAAACCGGGAATAAAGGTAAACAAGAAGCAGAGTGATTATTTGTTCGTTTCATAATACTTAAGTACAATTTTACACAAGTTGCCTCCGCACAATGTCCAAAGTCTTCTTGACGAATTATACTGGTTTGTTCTGCAGCTGTCTTTAGAAGTAACAGTAACATTTTCGTGTAACAGTAACTGTAAACTACTTACTTTATGAAATCAGTACCTGAAATTCAGTTATTTTTCCACCTAACTAGTAACTAAATTGAAAGTTAGTTGTACACTCCTGTTCACATAAAGTGTCACTCTTTATAGGGTCGAACAGTTGAAGTATGTACCAATTGATCTGAACAGAAGTGTACAATTACTACTTTTTTCGCATAGAAAGGAATTTTCCTTTGTTCCATTTTTACAATTTGTTGAATCATATCCTCGCCTGAAACAATGGATTGAAATCCTGAGACCATGAGAACAATCTTATTTATTGAAAAGGACCAGAATGTATCTCTTCCAAGCGTATTTTAATTAGAATAATTTCGACACAAGGCTATATAATCTCCAACAATCTTCATTGGTATAGCACAGTTCAACAGTAATTCTGAATAATATATTGTTTGCTCAACAAAAATACAACAAAATATTATTTTTTCATCTTTAAGTAAAATATGTGGATTTTATTGCATCTCTATTTACATATAAAATTTATTAACTTAGTTATAATTATATGGTTGATTGATTTAGTTTATTTTACTACGCTCTTCTACCATTTTTGTCTAATCGCAAAGATGAGAACGAGTCATAATATGATGAAACTTATGAAGGATCACATACAAAGAATATCCATGCCGGGATTCGAACCAGAGACTCCTAGCGTCGTAACTCTCTGTTCTAACCACTCCAACACGGAGACCAGCAGTTATAATTATATATGAAACTTAATGCCAAGTTGTTGGTGATCATCTGTGATGAAATTAATAGTGCGCTTGCATTTCATGTTCTGAACCATGTCTTAAAATATACAACTAATCTAGAATAAAGTAATAATTACAATTATTGTAATAGTAACTAAATTAGATACTTTTTAAAGCAACAGTAATTATAACTGAATTAATTTCTCAAGTGATTAACTTTGAATTACTTTTGAAAAGTAACTTTCCAAACACTGTTGATATCTTAGAGTTCAGCATTACTCAGATAAGAATTGTAAGAGAAGTTTTCTAAGATACAATATGGTAATAATTACCATTAGAATAAAATTCAAATCATTCAAAAATCATTGCATGAAAGGACTACAAAAACTATATATTTGGGATATACGTATAAATTCACATTAACATTTGTTTCAATGCAACTTCATTCTTCTTTTTGCTCATCCTGCAAAACATGTCGTTCTTTCATAGATATGTATGCTTCTTGCTGTCTTGTAATCATCATCCCATTCAGAAAGCAATGATGGGCAAATACCCTTAAAAATTGGAACTAGCAAAAATTTCAAGGAATGTGTGATATAACTTGACAGACAAGACACACACACGTTATACCATTCCCATTATTTTCAGTTTCTCTAATATACCATTCCCAATTGCTGACTACTTGCAACCTGATATTAAGAAGTCTTGCAACATAATTTCTTGAGTATATTTTGGACTCTTGATATCTTGTAAACCATCACCATTCAACCATGTATCTGCAAATTGTGCACAGGTCAAACAATCCACAAAGACGATTGAATTGAATCAAATATTCGTAACATAATCAGGACAGATTATGATTTCTCTGAAAATCAATCAATCTTACCCACAAATAAATGATTGGCTTTGCACTTGTAATATATGTAAACTAGTAAACCTTCCTAATCTATACAAATTTGTACATTCTCAGTAAACACGCAAACTATTGTTTGGTAGACTGTTAGGACTTTACTTTTTCAGCTGTTAGGGTGTACTTTTACACTTTAAAAAAATAAAGCTTGAACTTATTGGAAATGCTGCACTACTATCACAAGACGTTCAAAATTATGAAAGTACGAGAAAACCGAAGAGTTTTATGCAACTTACGAAACCG